>NW_024581116.1:7391926-7658930 GCF_017639235.1 Corvus kubaryi | reverse complement strand
AAAAAAAAAAAAAAAAAAAAAAAAAAAAAAAAAAAAAAAAAAGGCCCGGCCGCTCCCCCGGCCGCCCTCGGCCCCGCCTCTCGCCCGCGGCCGCCCGCCAATCGCAGCGCTCCCCGCCGGGGATGACCTCACTCCCTGCCTTCCCATTGGCCGGCTATATTAAGAAAGTCGCGAGTGCCTTTAAATAGCGGCGCCGGGCCGCAGCTTGCGGCAGTGGCTGCGCGGAGCGGGCGGTGAGCGGTGGCCGGCGGCAGCGCTTCTACTGTGGGGCTCCGGGACCGGCGGCGCTGCCCTGCGGCCGTAGCGCTCCCCCGAGGCAGGGGACGGAGGCGCGGTGCCGGTGCGCACAGAGAGGAAGGTGCGCCCGCCTGCCTGCGCGGGCCGGCTCGCCACGGTGCCCTGTGAGAAGCGAGAGGGAGCGGGAGGCGGCGGCCGCGGGGAGGAGGGCGCTGCCATCGTCCTACTGCACGGCAAGGCCAGCTTGGCGAGCCTGCCCATGGCCGCCATCCGCAAGAAGCTCGTGGTGGTGGGGGACGGTGCCTGTGGCAAGACTTGCCTTCTCATCGTCTTCAGCAAGGACGAGTTCCCCGAGGTCTACGTGCCCACCGTTTTCGAGAACTACGTGGCGGACATCGAGGTGGACGGCAAGCAGGTGGAGCTGGCCCTGTGGGATACGGCTGGCCAGGAGGACTATGACCGCCTGCGTCCCCTTTCCTACCCGGACACCGATGTGATCCTCATGTGCTTCTCTGTGGACAGCCCGGACTCGCTGGAGAACATCCCAGAGAAGTGGGTGCCCGAAGTCAAGCACTTCTGCCCCAACGTCCCCATCATCCTGGTGGCCAACAAGAAGGACCTGCGCAACGACGAACACGTGCGGAACGAGCTGGCCCGCATGAAGCAGGAGCCGGTGCGCACCGAGGACGGCCGGGCCATGGCCATTCGCATCCAGGCCTACGACTACCTGGAGTGCTCGGCCAAGACCAAGGAGGGTGTCCGGGAGGTCTTCGAGACGGCCACCCGGGCAGCCTTGCAGAAGCGCTACGGCACCCAGAACGGCTGCATCAACTGCTGCAAAGTCCTATAGGGCGTGTCTGGAGCGGGGCGCTGGGCACAGCGCCTGGGTCACCTGTTGGCAGGTGGAGAGGAGCTGGGTTATGCACGCACACGGCATCTGCCTGCCCCCTCCGCTGGGGGCTGGCCGTGGATGGGGTGGGGGCTGAGGGAGGGAGCACGCTCCTTGAGCCTTGGCCGAAAAGGGTTGTGCTTGCTCAGCCGTGGGGACAGAGGGAGGGGGGGGATTGCATGCCCTGAGTCTTGGGAATAAAGTGGGGAGAAGCC
This sequence comes from Corvus kubaryi, assembly GCF_017639235.1. Lineage (NCBI taxonomy): Eukaryota > Metazoa > Chordata > Aves > Passeriformes > Corvidae > Corvus > Corvus kubaryi. Next base: position 7,657,589 of record NW_024581116.1, on the reverse strand, counting down.
TTCTCCTACCACCGGCCCCCGTGAGTTAGTCGCGGACTCAACAACAAAAAGCTGCTGAGACTGGACTGAGCAAACGTTGCACCCGGCTCTGCCCCTTTGCCAACACCTGCTGCTCCCGGGCAGCCTCCTCTCTTTTGCAAGAGGAGGGCGGTGGAGCTGAGATGCTCGAAGGGACTTCTGCCTCCTGCCTGCATGTGCCTCCAGCCAGGCGAGCTGGGGAAAGGGGCTGCCTCTCCCAGGCTGCCTGCAGCATTCTCGCTTCTCCCTCACGTGTTTCAGCCTGAGCCTGACCTGCTGTGGAAATTAGTGCCCTGAAGACTGAGACGGGGAGGGGAGGGTCATCCCAAGTGAAGCCTGTATATATCTTACTTTTTTTGTCTTGTGCAAACTGGGGTAGTGCAGGGGGTGCTTATTTAAAGTGAGCTGGGGAGGGGGTGCCCAGGTGGGACTTGTGTTGTGCAAAGGAACTTGACCTGAGTGACTGATGCCTGCTGATAACAGGAGCCTTCAACTGACTCCAGCTGCAGAAGCCACCAGGCCAGAAAGTAAAGCTGAACTGTCCTGCTTGCTGGACATCCACCTCCTGACGGATGAGGCAGGATGAGCAAGGGGATGACATTGCCATATTATGATCTTGGTGCCTGCTCCTTACTTTTGATGTTGTTTCCTGCAAGTGTGTTGATTTGGGTTTATTTAAAAGTTTATTTTCAAAAGAAGTTACTTTGCACAACTTCGTGGACTCTTTTTTTTTATGTTTAAATTAAATACTCAATGCACTCGTCATCTGCATACAACACTGTAGCATTGGAAACATTCTTACTCAGTAACCTCATCTGGGTCTTGTTTAAAATTGATTTCAACACAAGACAAAATAATACCACTGTATACTTTTGCCTTGGAAAAAAAATGGGTGAAAGCACTGCTCTTATTCAGTGAGTACATCAAACTTCAGTACTAAAGGGCAGTTGAAAGAATCAAGGTTTATTTAAAACTTATTTTCACAGGGTGGCCAACCTGGGTGAAAATAATTTTGTGTTTCTCTGTTTCAGAGAACAAATGTATCCGTTTATGTTTGTTTACTTTTCTCCCTCTTCCCTCAACAGTGGTACTGAGACTGTTTTTAATAAACTGACATGGCAAAATCTGAGATGTATATGATGTTTACATAAAACTATAGTGTATGCAGTTTTTTATGTCAAGTATTAAAAGATTCTATGCTGACACTTGTGAGAGCAGCGTTGTGATTCACAGAGACTGTCCTCAGGTTGTGGCAGTACACCTGAATGGTGTTGAACTAGACCAGAGTTTGCCTGTTGCCTGCACATGCTTTTATTTGGCTTTTTTCCACAGGCTGAAATACTTGTCTAGCAGCTTTTAGAGGATGGTGGTTTTATTTCCCTTCGGGGGAGCTGCTTCCTTAGTTTTTCTGTGCATGGTGTGTGGAAGTGTACTCAAAAGTCAAGGTGGTGACTAATCCATCCTTGTTGCTGTTGAGCATGGGAAGCCTTGTGGCTTGTGCTTGGGCTCCCAGTGAGCTGGTATAGCAGCAAAACAGGCACAAAACTGAAAATAGCACAGGCAGTAAGGCTTATTTCTCAAGAAAATATTTAGATAAAAGCAGTTTTTAGTAGCGATCTGCCCTTTGCTTGAAGTGCATGGCCCTGGTTGCTGTAGCAGGGCGGGAGGGCAAACGCTGCTCTGTGTTGGAGCAGGAGTCTCCTAAGCTGCCTGGCTGGATTTCCCAATTGCTGGCCTCATTAATTCCCATAGCAACCTAAGAAGTCTGGGCCTTTGTGTGTCAGGGCTCCCCAGCAGGGCATTGTGCCTGTCCCTTCCCTCTTCGTGCTGGGGCAGGTGCACCAGGCCCCATGGTGCTGCCTGTGACCGCAGCTCCTGGCAGGAGAGGTGGCCTCGTGCAAAATGTGATTGTTGCTGAACAATAAGGCCTATGCCCAAAGTGCTGATGTCTCCTATTTTTTTTTTTTTTTTTTTTTTTTTCTGGAAAAACTTCCTCAGGTACCTTCAAGGGAAATCTCAGGACAGTTCTGTTTTCATAAATTGTCTCCACTCCTTTTGCAGAGATACAAGAAGAGAGTTGAGCTTTTCTGCTAGCATACAGATAGTTCAGAAATGTTACCAAATACACATATAGTGGCTTTTGCTCATTTGCTCACAGAGGGCTCTCCCAGCAGCTGACTGAAAGCGATGGGGATTTTCAGACAGACTGATATAGAAATACCAGGTTCCTTGTTCAACACCTGGAAAGTCAATCAGCCATAATGTTAAAATACTAGAGTACATGCTCAGTGCATGCTGTGAGTTTATTACACTGTTTCCTATGATCCCTAACGAAAGAGAGGCATTTTCACGTAGACAATTTAATCAGGATTTCTTGAAAGGTACCTAAGTCCCAGGTTTTGGGTATCCTTCTCAATTCTCCTGATACTCAAATTTCAATTTCAATTCTCTGGATACTCAATGTGTGAGTTTCTTATCTTCAATTTGAGAACACTAAACTCAAACATCCTTTGAAAGAGATCTCAGTTTTGGATACTTAAAGGGCCATGGCCAAAGACCTCATTCTTGCAGGGGCACTCAAACCCCAGCTCTGTTGAGAGTAACACTCCTACACATGATGCCAGCCAGTGATGTTAAAACCTGCACTGGAAACCTCATTAAAATGATTGCAATAGCTGAAAAACTTAACAATTCAGTTAGACTGCAGCAATAACTAATCTTCTCAAAACCCCAAAGGAGAAAGCATTAATATTTGTATTTTAAACACTGGGAAATGGGTTAGCATTGCATCCCTGTATAATTAACTATACCAATATTTTCCACTGAGGTGCTTACAAGGTAATTACATCCATTATTTCCAACTGGATCTTTGCCCAAGTCAGGGATACAGCCTCTGGCCCAAGGGGGAAAAGCTGCAAGAAAGCACATTTTGGTTTTAACTGAGCATGACCTTTCTCTGCTACTTGTGAAGCTGAGTAAGCTGGTGGGGTGAGATCACTGTGGGAGTCCACCCGTCGGGGTCAGATGGTGGGATCAGAGCTCTAACATAACTCCTTTACTTTGTGTCACATTGCTGGGCTTGCTTTGGTGGAGGGGAAACATAAGGTGTGGCGCATCCCACCCGTCGTGACTCAGACACCCAGACAGGGCCAGGCTGACGCCCCAGAGTATCAGGGTGTCACACTGACCAACTCCACCCCACAGCTGCATCTGCCCAAGTGTACCCAGAGGGTCTCCCACCGTCGGGGCCAGGCAGGCACCTGAGCTTGGGGCAGGTGCCTGACAACCTACACCCTGTATTCAGACAGAGGATTGGTTTAATCTGGACCTTCCCTTGCTTATCTTCATCTGGTCCCCTAATTCAAGTTCATCTGATCCCAGTCTGTCTGCTGTAACCTTTTGGCAGGAGAGGCGGTGGCACTGAGCAAGTCAGAGCATCAAAGGAAGGTCAACCACCAACTCATCTCACAGTCCCTGTGCACACTGCTGGGCACGCAGAGGTTTTCCCAGCTGTGTCCACACACTGCACAGATGTCCTCAGTTGAGGAAAGGTTGCATATTCCCTTATTCTCTTCAGGACAAGTTCGGCTTCTGCTAAAGGCGTTTCTTCTAGTGGGAGCCAGAGCCCTGTGATGGTGCTATCACCTCCTTAGCAGCAAACTCTGGAAATGTAGAAAAACCTCGCTGAAAGCCCACTCATCATCTCCATCATTCTCCATTCAAGTGAGGAGACCACTTGTGCACTCCCACAAGGTTCCCAGGCTGAGCCCTCTGGCACTGCGAGGGTGTCTTGTCAGGGCAGACTGAAAATGAAGCCACCCAGGGAAGGTCAGAACCACCTTTTCCCTTCTTTTCCCTTTTTACCCACAGCAGCTTTAAGTAGCCCTTGCACAATCAAATAGAGACTCTGTATAGAAAGCACACTCCGTAGGGTATGTCAAACACAGGAGATGTCATCTTTGGTAGGAGAAAGAAGTAATTAAATCTCCTTGGTACCTTTGGCAAAATGCTTGTTGAAGCACTTGTTATGCATTGGGATTAGGCTACTTATGCTTGCTAGTTTTTTTAACCCTCATGTAACTCCACAGACTCCTCCAGGGGGGGTTGCACAAGTGCAACTGCAGACTTTAAGGCAATGTCCTCTTATATGGCTTTCTGGGTTTGCAACAATAAATTAGTTTAGCTCCATTTGCCTTACACTGTGTTGGACAGGTTACAAGTCTGTTTTAGCAGCTCAGTAAAGAATTGACACAAACTCTCTGCAGTAAGAGAAATAAAAAAAGTACTCTGAGGGAGTCCACAAATGTTTTGCTTGAATCAGTTCACTAACAGCAATTCACTCACAGATTTTATTCCTCGGCTGCAGAACTATATGATGTTTAAGGTCCCTTCCAGCACAAGTCACCCTACGTTTCCATTATTCTATGTCTTTAAGTGTTTGATATGAGTAGCCTGATGTAATGGATGGACATTTTCTTCAATGCTACTAAAGGAAACGAATGAGTTGCACTTCCCTCGTCCACCCTGTTCCCTTGAATTTGTCCAGTTTTTTGTTGAGAGCAAGTTTTCTTCAGACTTGCTCCCAGTGGCAGTGGTAAGCCACAGTCTGTGAAAAGTAGCAGACAGGTAAATTCAGTTTTGTGGCCACGCACACCCTGCACAGGACAGATCTCTCTCCAGTTCTGTCACAGGGGCCATGAAGTGAGAGGCTTTGAAGTCACCTGTAAGAGGTGTATGTGTCAGCAGTGTGTCATCCATCCATAACTCAGAAGAGTTACAGCAGTGTATTATCCGTCCATAACCATTGGATGTAATAACAGCTACGGGCATATCTGCATGCCTTACATGATCATCAAACTGGTGCTAAAAGGTGGGGGAGTGAGAGGGGGGTTAAACCCGGAGGCACAGATGGGATACCTACACTGAACTGTAGCTGCAGAGTAGCAACATCAGGCCGGTGCTTACAGCACCAACTAACTGTGTGTGTACATTTGCCTCCTCACTTGCCAGTCTGTGTGGGTTTTGTCTGTGTTGCTACATCTTGCTTTCCAGTAAAGGGGACCAGTGGGTGGGATTTTATGCTAAATGCTTAGTTCCGTTGCTTTTAGGTCATTCATCCTCTTCTGCATTCAAAGCTTGCTGTGGCAGGGCTGGAGATAGGAATTTGGAAACAAAGTGAGTTTCCTGGTGGGAAATCATCCTCATTTGCATGCGAATGTCCCCTTCCCTCCAGCTGCAGGGAGGAGAGGGTGGTGGCAGTGGGAAAGCCCCCAGGGCCTGGGGAGGTGGGAGGAAGGCTCTGCCTTTTCTCTGCTCCTAAGATTTTGTGCAGTGGGGTTTTTATACAACAAAGTTTGACCCTACAGTCCTTGCTCTGTGGGGCTCTTCCCTCTGAGTGCAGCAGCACAAGTCGGGACTACAAAATCCGGTCCCGCTTTGCTGGATTCTCTGGGGTCTGGTGGCAGCAGCTTGATCCTTCCTGCTGACAGACAACTTTCTCCTTCTGTGAAAACAGAGTTTTAGACCAGGATTTTTCATAAGGTATGTGCAAAGCTAGATGTAGTCACTCTACCTGTGTAAAAGTATAAAAAGATGAAAATCCAGGCTTTTGTATTCAAGGTTCTTATAGGAGTATTTGGGCACTTTGTATTTTCAACCTCATTAGCTTGGAAAATTTTGAGGAACGTCACTGTCTGGTCTGCAAATGTAACAACATCAGAAAGACCAAGATAGATATTTATCTTTTTTTGGGGTTTAAACCAACCATACCCTCATGAGCATCTGAAAGAAACTCCATATTTCTAAATACTGCTTTCTAAAAGTACTCACAATTCATTTCCATTTTCTCTGACACTCATCTTGGAAGGACAGTAAAATGTTGGCATCTAGATGCCCGAGGGAACTGGATGGGAGAGAGCTCATGTCAAGACAGCTGTGTACCAACCCACCTTCCCATGGTGAGGCAATGGGCAGGAAGATGTGTATTGCTCCCATGTTTGCTCTTGATGGAAGTGTTCCCAAGCAAGGCCCCCTTCAGCCAGGGTGCTCATTCCTTCTTGATGGTGACAGAACACTTTGCATTGGCGGTGATTGCTGCATTTCACTCAAAACACTCCCAATGATTAACTGGAATGAGAGGCTAGAAGAAGACTTCGAGACACACAGACATACACATGTACCACTAAAGTGGTGACAAGGAAAGCAAATTGTAGTAATTACCTCGAAGCCAGGAATTTAGCGAAGGTGTGCCTAATGCCTGAGCTCTTTGCTAACAGCCTGCCTGGCTCCCACACACAGGTGGCCTCTCCTCTTGGGTGGGCTCAGATTTAACACCGTCCTGTGAAATTCAGAGCAACTGTTCTCAGCCTGTATTCAGCTGGGAAGATTTCAGACTGGAAGAAGGGCTTTGATGCCTGAAGGATTCTCTGTCTTTTCCAACAGTACCTCTGGGTTTAATAAAAAGCCGTTCCTCTGCACATTTTTCATCTAAAAATGCTCTTAATTTTTCATCATGCCAGGGAAACAGATAAGGATGGCAGGATGTTTCACTTGCACTCTTAGACTGACATTACTGTAGCAGTGGTATCATGTATTCTGAAGCATTGGTTTCAGCCACTTTTTACTCTCCTTAGTCTAAGCATGTATTTGAAATGTAAATTTCTGTAATTTTATGTCTCACAAATTAGGCAAAGGAATAAGCCAGACATATTTCTTCCATGTGATCACAAGAAACTAATGACCACAGTCACTTATAGGAGTCTATGCTGAGCCCCTGAGCTGGGTGCAGGTACCTGGCAGCTTTAGGCACCCCATTACTCTACACACTCTGCAGAAATGCCCATGGAAGCAAGGTTTCTTCCCTAGCTGACTGCTACCAACGCTGCTGAAGGTGTGCAAATGCCGTGGGGGGCCCAGGGTAGCTGCCTCAGGCAGCTCGGGGTGGGTGCGTTTGGTGCCAGCCCCCTCCTGCCAGGGAACACACTGAGACACTAAGGGATGGGGGGCTGGTGCATTGTCACCTTGCAGGGAGACAGTCTCCCTAATGCCATATAGCAGACAGATTGTAAATAATGTATTGATTCACTCTGCTGGTGATGTTAATCTCCTGAACTCTTTGTTAAATGTTGGGATTATACTGAGTTATCTCAGAAGGTCAGTTTATCAGCAGAGTCATTCCAGTCAGCATAATTTTTGTTGCATTGGTAAAACTCCCTGTGTGATTAGGGACAAGGTTGCCCTTTTGCAGGTTAGTCTTCTCCAAATAGGACTGTCCTGCAGCAAACTGTGCCGGCAGGATGAGGACGTGAGGGTGGATGCACCAGCACACTCCACAGGCAGCAGTGGCCAGGAGTGATGACTAAACTGGAGACGCAGCTCAAGCTGCCGCGGCTGAAATTTCACTGCAAAAGTTTCTTGTTTCTCATTTTGCTCCTTTGATCCGTTGAAAGATCAAGTTTCAGGGGAAAATCAGCCAGGACAAGCCACAGAGGACTAGAATTACAGCATGTGAAGTAGGGCCAGACGAGATCGCTTTCAGGCTGCAGCCGGTCCTTACTCAACTAAAGCCAGAGCCCAGGACTGACGGAGGGCCACGTCAGCTGCTCTTATTGTTATAGATACAGATGTTTAAAATTAAAAGCAATTGTTTATTAGGCATTTCCAAATTACTATTTCATGAAGCAGTCACACACCGGTCTCAGAACTTGCAGCTTTTCCACTGTCAGACCATGTTAAGTCTGTGCATGAATGGTGTTAAAAAACCCAAGAAAAATACGCATTCTTACACGTTAATTTTGCCAGCAAATCCAGTGGCTGTGCTTTAAAAGTTGACAAAGGAAAAAAAGCCATCTAGAAGGTGCTCACATGCCAAAATTTGGTGCATTGTTGGATGCAATGAACAGGGGAGGCCGGTGGGCTGGCCATGACTCACGTCTTGGCATTGCTGCTGGTGGCACTGAGCATCACTGTGTGCTCTGTGAGAGAACTGGGGCTGTATCCAGCCTCCAGTCACCAGCTTCTCAAACCTACTGTTGTCACACTGAGGCAACTTCACATAAAGGTTGTGTGAAGATTGCTTCCCTGTCCAGAAACATTTGTTGGACAGTGTATTCCTTTGAGTCTTTCTGGGTGAGGGAACTGCTGCAGAGAGGGTTATCAAGATGTCTCAGCAACACTGTGGATAACACAGATGGGGGATATTTTTGTGGACAAAAGGTACATCTGCAAAACCATATTCATATAGCTATGTTCAAGGGATTTAATCCATAATACTGGCAGGATTTAAGTTTTCCAGAATTTGTGGCTTTGATAACTGTTCTACAGAATTTCCTGATGTCTGTCATAAAGCTCCTCAGCGTTTTATAACAAAACAACTCTGATTAGACAATTCCTGTTGTGCTTGAAAAAATGCTATAAAAATAACTAATAGCCCTCAAGAAAGAAAAAAACCCCAACAAAACAACCAACCAATCAAAAAAATCCCAAACCCAAAAAACAGGGTTAGAAATTCTCTCACAGTGTGACAGACATAATGCCAGCACTCAGTCACAATGTCCAGGCTACCGTGGTACTCTGGGATCTATTCCCAGCAAGCTGGGTCCCTTGGATACAGGTATCGTAGAAAGTAGCAGTCCAGCTTTTTCTAACGGTGCTTCATTTGCTGAGGGGTTTGTTAACCCCTTCTTTTCCCTGTGAGCCAAAGTTCTTTCATTCACAGGTGGGGCAGTGTCTGAGGGAAGCAGAGCACTGAATGGCAAAGCCCATGGTGAGAGCCAGGATTGTTGTTGGTCTTTTTCTTTGTTGGATGTGTTATTTGTCCCCAAGCAAAGGTTTGATCAAACAGAGGCTGCCTGTGAAGTCAGAAGAAATTCATGCCAGTGATTCACGTGGACTAATGTCAGTGTTAGCCCAGCACTAACCAGGGGATCTCCTAAGGTCCTTCCAACCTAAATTACACTAGTTCTGTACATCAAAGCTTAGCTGTCACTCACAAAGTTGGGAGGAGGTCAAACTCACGTTTCACATGTTATTTCCTGAGTAGACCTATGTTTAGAGGTCTCTCTTCTTTGAGGGACAGCTTGGATGTCTCAGTGACTCTCCTGCCCACCACGCTGCAGCTTACACAGGTAGTCACCGAGCCTGCATGATCAAAAGTGACCTCTTTCAATCCTGCTGAACTCTGAGGGCATTATTTAAATTGAGGGATGATGAGTGAGTTTCACAGGTCTGACAAGGACCAGAGTATCCTGTCCTCACCCACATGGGACATGAGACGAGTGAGCCAAGGTGCAAAGGGGAGAGGACCTTCTCCAAGCTTGCTCTGTCCACTGACAGGACTTTTCCGGTGCTGTGGCCATGCCCTGCACTGGGAGGACACTTCCTTACTGACCCTTAGGGTTTGAGACTCTATGGCTTGTGCTCTTGCACCTATTTCTATGCAGGTCTATGCAGCTCTCAAACAGGTGTGCTCACAATGCTTTTGTCTCCCAGATGGCAGCCAAACACCCAGTGAAACCTCACTTGATTTCTGCTTTGCCACACAATTCTGTTTTTCTTGCATTTTCCCTGCACAATATGCAGTGCTGGTAGCATTCCCGTTGTCATGCGTGTCTGAACAGAGATCCATGTGCTCCAGCTGTGGCTCCTGCTCCAGCACTGCCCCCTTGGCAGGACAGGATCAGATGGGATATCAGGCATGCAGGAGACACAGAGGTCAGGACTCCCCCCAGCCCACCCACCAAGCCACTGTGCACACATCAGCCTGGCAGCTCCTCCCCAGCCACAGCTGACCCTGCTGTCCCAGGTATTGCCCCTTTGCATGGGCATTTGCAGCTGCAGAGAGAGCCCTGCTCCTTGCTGCAGACCCCATCTGGACCCCAACAGAGGTGCCTGTGTGCTCTCTCCACCCAGGGCATACCAATTCCCTGTGATTTTCCCTTATTATCAAAATCTCTCTGAAAGTCCATCAGATTCTGTTTTTTGTTTTCTCTTCTGACCTCTACTTCTGGCATCAGAAAGCTGCTCTGAGCATTACATCCTTGCACTTGAAATCTGATTTCCAGCCTATTTGTTGCTAATAGATGCTCATTTATTAATATGCCAAGGTTAATGGACCTTTTCCCTGGTATAGGAAAACCATATTGCTACATTGCTGAATACAGGTCTTTCCTGTCTGTACAAACCGTGAGGAGCTGTTGGATCAAATCAGTTCCTAAATGGGAAGCATTTAGGAATGTGTTGTGTGCTGAGAAGGTTGCCTTTGACACTGAGATTCATGTGTTGCTTGTGCACTTCCCAGTCATTCCTGTCTGCCCATGACTGTTGTTCCTCATTCCACTCTTCATAAATGAGTCTGACGTTTTTAGAAAGAAGGTAAATGTCCTCTGTCCTGGCAAGCACCAGAGTTTTGGTCCTTTCCTAAATGTTCTTGGAAGAACTGGAGCCTGCTGAACGCTCCCAACTTTACAGGTGGAAAATTTTCATCTGAACTTCTCCTATGGAGAGGTTTCAGTCCCTGTTTTTTCTCTTGATCATCACTAGGGGAGATTCATGGTTCCTGTGATGCAGCAGCACATGCTCAACATTTCCCAGTGTATGCATGAGCAAGAACCATTAATTTTGAGTATTACCTCCAGCCTTTCTTTTGGCTTCACGTGGAACCCTCCTGCCTGTGCTTGATGAAGCTTTTGTTGTGGGGAAGAGTGCAGGCACAAATATAGCACACTCCACTCCCCCACTGCCTTCCGCTCAGACGTGATTTTGGGGGACAACTGAGGGAGCCGCAGCGCGTCCCCCCCCGGCACTCAGGGACACGTGCAGGGGAGGATGCAGCACCGGGGAGCACAACTCCAGGGCTCCTGTGGGCAGCTCTGTGTCCATCTCAGGGTGCCCCACAATCCTGAGCCCCCTTCACCACCTGCCCAATGTCGAACGCCTCCTGCCAGCAGCGACACCAAACCAGCAGTGGGGAAGGTGACAGGGAGCTGAGTCACTGATGATTCTCACGCTTGGCCTGTTTTTGTGGCCAAAACAACTGATTTTATTTTCCACAGCTGTCAGTCATGGAAAGCATCTTTGTTTTTTTCTGTTTTCAGTGCAGAAGGAAAAACAGGGGTGAGAGCCTGCAACCAAGTATTACTGATTAGAACTGATGGAGCTGGGCTGCTCCTGCAGAACATTTATTCCTCCTACACCCTCAGTAACTCAGCTTCATGCTTTGAGATCAACAAATTACTCCTACAAAACTGCGCTGTCAAGGCCGAGGTGTGTCCTCTCCCTGCTCAGGCTGTATGTAGTCACTGGCCTAACAAAGGGATGCTTCCTAGGTGAGCTCATGGATTAAATGTGTGTAGGGCATCGCTTGCTTTTGAAGCTTGCTCAACAGTTTAATCAGCTCTGGGGGCAGTTTGTACAAGCTTTTTTCTTTTTTAACGGTATGTATTTTTTTGGCAGAGGAAAATATTCTGCCCCTCCAAAGACAGTAGTATTTCTCCCAGGCTGGACAGATTATCAGCTAGAAGTGAGCAGCCAGTGTGGAGGGGATGTGGGAAGTCCCCTCCTTTCATATCAAACATGTGGCTTGGCTGTCAAGCTCCCAGACTGCTTGATAACTGGATAAGAAATGTCACTTTTATCTGACTCTCTGCACAGCTCTTATCTGACCACAGACATTCACTGCACCGTGCTTGCCTTTCACCTGTGTTATTTCTGGACAGCTGAGGAAACTCTCGGCTCTCCTTGCCTATGTTTTCACCCTTGCAGATAAGAAGGAAATGAGGCCAAGGAGGTCCCAGGGACACCTAACTCTTCTCCTCATGTTCCGTTATAGCTGACTCACAAAACAATTTTCTTCCTCTCTCAGTATTTCGTCTTCTCCTTTTGAAAGCCAACTGCCTGCTGTTTACAGGACCCAGAGAATGTAAGGCAAAGGAGATACCACCATGTTCATCAAATGAGCAGCCTGAAAGGTGTTGTACTTGTGACTGTCCGTTTTACACTTACATGTATTTTTGTCCCAACTGGTTTTCCACCTTACAGGCTCTTTAAATCCTGCCCTCAGTGTTCCTTACCAACAGAGACACCTCTCTCCATAGTAACCCCAGCTGGCAGCTAAATATTTAACAGTCTGAGAACATCTTTTTTTAGTCACAGAGCTTGTATTTCTTGGGATTACCCAAACTTGGTGTTTCTACAGAGTCCGTTTAATCCAGCAGCTGATTTCAAGGTCTCTGGGGCTGTCACTGTGTCACAGGCTCTGCCACTGCAGCACATGCTGAGATGTTGGTGGGAGGGTTTGATGCTTCTGAAGGGGTTTGCTGGTGAAAACATTTCTCTCAGGAGAAATAAGTGGGGTGTGAAATGCCCCCTCAGTCTTTTCACATCTCAAGGACGTAGGGCTAATGTTCCTTATAAAAGTTTCTCATTATTGGCTTGATTGTGTCTAATAGCCTCAGCCACCCTGAACATCTGCTCTGATCTGCATCCCTCTTGGCAGGCCTGGCTCATGGACATTCCTGGAATTACTTTCATGTGAAAAGTGTTTGAAACAAGGAGGTGATTTAGAAATCCCCTGGAATAGCACTATCAGTGTGTCTCAGAGTGTGGAGGTGCCATGCAGCAGATAGCTTGTCTCTCTCCCCAGTGGGACTAGCTACAATCACATATATGCCTGCATCACTTCTTCTGTGGCATTTATATGGCTTAATTTTTTAATAAGCTCCTTTCAGGCAAGAAAAGTGTGGTCTACTAGTGCATTGCTGTATAGTGTCAGGAGCCCTCTGCTGTGCTTCTGGGCTTGCTGCTGATTCCCTGGGCAAGACACATTATTGCTTCAGGCCCCCTCTCCCCTTACACGATTCTGAATGTTTCCATCAGTTCAACTGGTACTTAAGAAAACCAGTGTCTTATTTTTTGAAGGGCCCAGCGTAAGGCACAGGATGAGGTACCACACTTTTCACAACCAAGCCCTCCTCCTATGTGAACTGATTTATTAAAGTGCATAGAATCATTAAGCTTGGAAAGGACCCTTCAGTTTATCAAGTCCTAACAGTTTATCATTCAGTTTATCATTAACCTAACACTGCCAGGTCCACCACTAAGCCATGCTCCTAACCAGAACATCCACATGTCTTTTGAACACTTCCAGGGATGGTGACTCCACCACTTTTCTGGGCAGCTTGTTCCAATGTTTGACCACCTTTTCAGGGAAGACAATTTTCCTAATGTACAATTAAAACCTCTCCTGGTGCAACTTGAGGCCATTCCCTCTTGTCCTGTCACTTGTTCCCTGGGAGAAGAAACGGAGCCCCACTTTGCTAGAACCTCCTTTCAGGGAGTTCTAAAGAGTGAGAAGGTCCCCCCTGAGCCTCCTTTTCTCCAGGCTGAGCCCCCCCCAGCTCCCTCCTCAGACTCGTTTTCCAGACCTTTCCCCAGCTCTGTGTTCCTTCTCTGGGCATGCTCCAGCACCTCAGTGTCTTTGTTGTCATGAGGGGCCCAGAGCTGAACCCAAGACTCTCGGTGCAGCCTCACCAGTGCTGATTAAGTTTGAAGAGATTTTCCTAACTTTTGTCTCGCTGGTGTCTAGACCAGCATGGCTACAGCAACACTGCTGCTCCTGCCCATGTCTCCATTCCTGCTCTGCAGCCACAGCAGCACAAGGACATTAGTAAAGGCATTGCAGAACCCAGCCAGGCTTGTCACTTCCAGACAAGGAGCTGGACTCTTCTCTGAGAAACACTAGGACTTGGGAAACTTGCATAGAGATATTTATAGCATGGCTCCTTCCTGGGATGGAGAGAAACTTATTTTTGAATACCAGAGAGCAGAAATAGGTCAGCTCTGAAGGTGAAAAGGTATGAACTTCTATTTGGGGAACACTGCATGACTGGAGTCGCATGAGAAGGAAACTGGCAGTGGGTAGAGTCAGTGCAGATTCTTCTGCCTTGGCTTGTGGTACCTTTGAGACCACCCAGGCCAGATTCTCCTCCTTTATTCAGTGCTGAAACCAGACCTGAATATAAGGAAGGCAGAATCTGGACATTCATTTTGTATTTCTCCCCATTTTGCACTCTTACCTAGGTCTGTGCCAGGCCCCATACCTTGGAAGGGAATCTGAGAGGTTTTAGGTGCTGATGTGAAGTAACAGATCTGCAGCTTGTGATAAGAATGAATATCCAGGATTGTGGAGTTTATCCTTGCATTTATAAGAGAGGATAAAATTAGATATTGAATACATACTGCCTTTCCATTGGCTGTGCTATTATCGACTTGGATCAAATTAGCCCTTTAAGCAAGGCCTGCTAGCCATTTTCACAATTCTGGCTTTTAATCATCGCCAGCTTGTAAATTCCTCCTTCAGAGGCTAAGCCTGCTGGAAAGATTTCCATGGAGCTGACAGATGTGTTTTATAGAAGCGGTCCTTCTTTTGTCCTGGGGAATTACAACCCTATAAGTCTTCATTTTACTCAACATTCCAATTTGCAGCTTGGATGCCACAAGCAATGCCTTGGGTTTTGGTTTAGTGATGAAACTTGTGATATTGCAAGTGTAACAGAAAAATGAAGATCTGTAAAGGCCCGGTTAAGCTTTTCTTTGCTAATGTACATAGGCAGCCTGACAGGAAGGAAAACCTCTCTCCAGCTGAGATATGTAGATATATGCGTAATGTCAAACATGAAAGCCGTGGAAACGAGATGCTGGGTTGGATTGATCATGACTGAGATTGGCTCAGCTGGTCAGAGCATGGTGCTGATAACACCACGCTTGTGGCTTTGATCCCTGTATGGGCCATTCATTTCAGAGTTGGACTCATGGTCCTTGCGGGTCCCTTCCAACTCACAATATTCTATGACTCTTCGATAACAGAGGGAAAAGGAAAAGTGTGGAAAGTCTTATCTACCCTCAGAAAGGGTGTACTTTGCTGCTCTGTTTTATATTCTCTGCCTATGGGGAGGAGTGCCAGTCTACCAGCTGGAAAAGCTGGGGTTTGCTGGGGTGCAGCAGGAGACGCCAAAGCCTTACACTCATAGAATCATAGAATTATTTAGGTTGGAATTATTTAGGTTGGAAAAGGTATCTAAGATCATCGAGTCCAACCATTAACCTAACACTGGCAAGAATATTAGAACACTTCTTGCCTTCTGTCTAGATGACCTTCCTCACGCCCAAGTGAGTGCCAAGGAAGTTGCTGTCACACAACCATGGTTGAAAGTGAACTAATGGCTGCTTCCGTGGCCTAAGGGATTCATTCTATTTTCATCTTCCCTTCTCTTCAGTCCTCTGAAATTTGTAGAGGGAATGGCACATAAACTAAAAAGGGTATAAGTTTAATTGTGTGGGAAAATGAGTTCCTACAGGCAAGATTTTCCCAAGAAGCTGAAGAGTTGGACATCTGGAGGCTTTCCTCTCCATCACTCAGAAGAAGGATGGCTTGTTGCCTTGAGTAAGAAGAGGCAGGATTTGATTTCATCCCCAAACCCTCATCTCTCCTGCAAGAGCCCTGGTCTGCCATAAGACAGCTGGGTGGCAGGGACATCCTACTGTGCCTCTATTATTTTCTTCTCAGCCACTGGCAAAGCAAAGCTCATAGAGATGGTTTTCTAGTCAAAGAGGGGGTGCCCTGGAGGTGGTTGTGCCATTATGGAGATTTATTTGTCACCTTTTGCTCATGTCACAGAGCAAACTTGATGCATAGAAATATCCACTTTCCTCTCTCCTGAATAACTTACTTCAAACCTGCAGAAGGCTTTTTGGGGATTTCCTGCTTTCAGCAGTGGGCCTTTGGGATTGTGCATAGAGACAGAACAATTTTCTCTTGGGACTGGCTTTGCACTTTGTTTCAAGGCTGTCCAACATGGGAACAACACCAATGCAGTTGGCCCTTGTGAAAAATATTCCTTTTAGCAGAGCTGCTTTTCCCTGCAGGCAAAGGGAGCTATAAGGCTACTCAGACTGATAAGTTCTGGGTGGGATGTGGGTGTCCTGGGTTGCAGTGTATTCCACTCCCACTGGTTTGTTTTCAAACTAGTACAGTGGGAAAGCGTCGTAGTGCTGCAGTTCCCCCTAACTCTGCCATCCCCGCTCACATCTACCAAGGCTTTAAGTGTCAGAGATATCTGCTACCCATCTGTGACCTTCATTTCTCCAGACCACCTTATTTTCTGCAATGCAGAAGACAAAGCAGGAGTAATCTTAGCAATTAAATGCCAAATAAGCCAAGAGCAGGCTGTCATTAAGAGACATGCACTGGGGACCTTGTCCTGAAGGTGCACCTTGCATTTTACCTTCAGTCTGAGGCTTCCCCCAAGTATGGCTTGAAGCAATAGATCATTAAAAACTGGGATAACACTTTGGGGTTTTTTTCTCTCTTCTTCCACAGGCTGAAGAGAAAGCTGTGTTGTAAGGTGGAGTCCCGGGGCTGAAGCTGGTAGCCAAGAATTAACTCTTTGCCTATGGCAGCCATTGCTTTCTTTGCTTCTCTTGTCAAAGGCAGGTGGTGCCTTTGCTGTGCACCAAGGAGGAGGCAAGGTGCTTTTTAAGACTCCTCAGACTCTTTGACGCAGCTGATGATTTATATGCATGTGCTCAGGTGCTAAATGACCTTCCTGCAGCATTTGAAGTTTGGGAAATGAATAACCACCTCTCACCTGGGCAGAGCAGCAGACTTTGTGCTGTGCTGAGAGCAACGATAAAACCCAGTCAGGCTTCTCCAGCATTAAGCTGACATGAAGGCAGCCTTTCCCCCTCTGACAGCAACCCTAAAACATATCATGTCCTTCATGCCTGCTTCTGAAAAGCCACAGAGCTGATATCCAGTGCTTTTGCTCCGTGCTGAGCTGTCAGACCTGGTGCACTCTCAGTTCTGGCATTTCTAGGCTAGAGCTGAAACCATCCAGGTCTCTCAGCTCAATCCTCCATAAGCCTTCAAGGAGGCGCGCTCACCTGAGGCAGTGGGACAGAGCTGAGTCTCTTAGCACTAAAACTGAGACAAAGGTGCCCTCTGACAAGACAGTGCTGTTAGCCATAGCAAAACTCACACCTTCCCTGAGAAGGGGGCAGATTGTTACTTCATTTTCAGGGCAACATCTAGGTTTATGCATTCAGGAGAGCTGAATCCTCATCTTTGGGTGGCCACAGAGCCCCCGAGTCTGATGCTAGCTCTCTGTACACTGTAAGGGATGAGTTTGCCTGCTGCTGTGGTGGGCCTGGCATGCAGATAGGCCTGTCTTTCCAGGGAAAGGCAGCAGTCCCGTGGTCACAATTATATCAGATCGTCCCCATCTCTGGGTTCCCTGCAGACTCTGGAGGAGTGCTGTCTGCCCTAGCTCACTGACCCTCCACTGTCTGGCTGAAGCAGCCTTTTCCCAGCCAGAGCACTGCTCTGCTCTCGCATGCAATGTGCCACTTGAGCAGAGCAGCAGACACCTTACCCAGCCCTGGGAGCTGCTGGATTTATCCTGCTGTTTGTGCTTGTGGGCCCTGTCTGTAAGCACAGGTAACACGTGAGGATGGCTTTGCCAAGAGCTTGTCCTGAGGGTGGAGACTGCTTGGTGCAGTGATGAGGGAGGACACCTGCCTTCCCAAAGCAAATTACAGCCAGCTGCAGGTTGTCTGTGCTGCCTGGTTTGGAGACTGGGCTGTTGCCACTGGATTAGTGCCACCGGCATCCCAGCTGAGCTCTCAGAGGCTCTTGAGTAGATGTGCCTTTGAGAGGAGCAGGTTGCCCAGAGACATGGATACTTCATCCTTGGAAGTATTCAAGGCCAGGTTGGATGAAGCCCTGAGCAATTTGACCTACTGGAAGGTGTCCCTGCCCATGGTGGGGGGGGTTGGAATAGGATGGTCTTTAAGCGTCTTTCCAATCCAAACCATTCTATGATTCTGTGATTCTACAATTCTATAATTCTATGATTCCATGATTTTACGATAAGTAGTTGCATGTGTTCCCATGCCTGAGATCAGTTGCCTTTCTCTCACCACAGGCTCAAAAAAACTGCACAATCTTTCTGCAAACAGAAATTGCCAGTCTCAAACATTGGCCAAACACACCCCTTAATGACTTTGCACTCATACAGAAAAGTTTGAGTTCAGACAAAATGGAGTTTCCTGCTTCTGTGGGTCAAATGGCTGTGTGTGTATTAGATTAGACCCCTGTTGCCATGGGAATGCTGTAAAAGAGGTCTTCCCCATGGAAGATGGGAAATGTTTGCTCCTGACATGGCCAAAGCCGGTTGCTTGCCCTGAGAAGCCCAAGGATCCCTGTACCATAGGAAAGCCTCTCCGAATTTAGGATTGCAAAATCTCTACCTGCCTTAATTAACAAGTTGCATAATGCTTCATTGGGCAAAGAATGCTGAATTGTGAGTTTGCGCAGAAAAAAAGTAGGTGGGTGAAAAAAATGAAACTTCTATAATTAACTTCAATATCTACATCAGGTTATAGTTTGACATGGCAATTTGAACACGTGCCTAATTTCACTGTGCTTTTTTCAAGCTCTCCTACTTGGTTATGTATAACATTAAATACTGGGCAGGTCCATGTTGCACAGATGTTGTGGAAGTGGCTGTGACGAAATGCCTGTGTGTCAGAGGGCTGTGTGACAGATACCATATGTGCCAGGTACTGCTTGGAGCACCTTCCATGCCAGGCTGAGGTTGGAAAGGAGCCCTGGAGTTCAGTCATACCCGCAACTCCTACCTGTTCAGTCCTCATCAGGGATCACCTTTGATTTCCCTCCTGATCCACACAATTGTGCCTTTCTCCTCATTCTGGGTGTATTTGACAGGAAGTCCAGTCTGGGAAAAAAAAAAAAAAAAACAAACCACAGGAAGCTTCTTTTCTCTGCCCTTCCAAGTGCTGCTATTTTTTAACATATATCTATATACCAACATCCCAGCTTGACCTTAAACACTTTTGAAGTTCAGAAGTGGTCAGATAACATTTGCCTTTCAGTTTTGTTTGCTTTTCTGGCTAAGACTGCACAAAGAGCCACCTGTTCACACAGGAGAGGTTTCACTCGTGTGTCTAGCCAGGAACACACACAGCAGTGCCAGGGGACTCAACAGGAAAGCCCAGTTGTGTGAGGCTGCCAGCCTGCATTTGCAAAGAGATGGTTCAGAGGGTTCAGATGGATCTGCAGATCTCTTATGCTTTTCCAAACCATAATTCTAAATATTCTGACAATTATCCATGACTAGACAAATACTCTTGCAGGCACAGTAAGCCAGTGAGGTTATCCTTACGTTGCTGTTCTGTGAATAATCCTCAATTTCATGTGTGTTTAGGACATCTAAGTTCCCACCTCTCTTTGAAGCACTCTGAAACTCATACAGACACATCAGCTTTTGGGTCAGGGATGAAAATTGTGATTATTTGCTATTGAAGTTGCCCAAGTCTCCTACTTCAAACATGAACTCTCCTTTGAATGGCAGATTGTGTTTAGACCTTATCACTAACTCTCTTCAATCTTTAAAAGGTCTCTAAAATCAACTTACTTCTGCCTGTGGAGCTATCTATCAGCTGCCAGCTCTCTGCCTCCTCTGTCCAGAGCACATTCCCAGCTGCCAGTTGCCATCCAGAGACCTCCCCACTACCCTCTCACCGTGCCAGGGGTGTAAAGGTGATCAACAGCACCATCGCCACCGTCCCAGGTCCTTTTGCCTTGGGGCTTCTCTGTGGCTGAGATGCTGCCAGGTAATTAGTGCAGAGCATGGCAGTGAGGAGGCTCTAGAGCAGAGACAGAGGATGAACCCTGCTGAGCAAGCTCAGCTGAGGGAGAAGGAAGGAGGTCTGTGGAAGGTACAGCAGAAGGCACCAGCAGCTCCCACAGCCAGCAGCCGCTGCTTTGCCTGCTGCCCATCCCTGCAGGCTTGTGCCTCCTTGTTTGCAGTCGCACCTTAGCTGGGAAGAGGGGGTGTGGGCTGTGTTTGTGTGTGTGCTGGGCCAGTGGGGGAAAATTCTCTAGACCTTCTGTAAGATCTTTGTGACCCCCAGTCAGTGACAGGGAAAGGTCTCTGTGCTGGCTGCAGTCCTCCAGGGGCTGCACCTGTGCTTGCCCCTGGACCATGCAAGCTGTTTTAGGAAGGGGCTGGAGCCAGAACGAGCTCCTCATTTCTGTCTTTCCAAAGCTGTGAAGTGACTCACCCTCTCTGGGAGCTGTTCCTGAGGACAGGAGTGGGAGCGAGGTGTCAGAAACTGAACTAAAACAAAAGGTTAGGTTTGGGCCCAGGAAAATTTCCTGCTGCTGCTGTGGGTGGATAATGACACAGCCTCCACAGACACAAGGCAGAGCCACTCAGAACAGAGGCAGAAGGGTGAACACAGTCCAGGGCTATTTAAAACTGAAAGGCTGTGCTTTGGATTTTTATACGTGAAAGACCTAATTATGGGGACTTAAATCCTGTCAGAGCAGCTACTTCAGATGACTGAGTGCAGGGTTGCTCACAGCATGGAGGAACATTCCCAGGTTGTTTCAGACAAAATATTTCAGGACTCGATCCTTTATCCCTTTTCACACAGTCAAGCCTCTCTTACACCAACAGCTCACAAAGACCAAGGCTACTCCACCAGAAAGAGCTGCTCTGCAGAAGCTGATCACTGAGTTGGTTGAAAGATTTTGGTCTGAGTCTTTTGCTGTTGCATGGGATGAGCCATACAAGACAAAGACAGCTCACACACAAAGGAGCAGCACAGCTGGATGCACTTCCAGCAAGGAGATGTAAGTTGTATCTGCTGCCTGTTAGGGTGGATTTGAGTTAAGCCTTTTAATTCCCTTCAGCAACAGTAGGACTGTAGTAAGCCCTTACTTTGGCAGATTTCAAGCTCTTGGGGGTTATTAGATAAGAAATTCACTAAATACTGCTCTTTGTCATGCTTTGCCTATGACTGGACAGGAGGATACTGTTGGAAGTAGAATTTGCTGTAGAAAAGTACCAGTGTTGCTAAGAACAGTCATGACCTTGTTCCAAATGGTTGCTTGTGTTATAAAACCAAGATTTGCCTACATGGTGCAGCAATCTCCTTGGTTTAAAGGGCCTCCCCTTTTTTAAACTTGCCTATCCCACAACAAAATGCTCTCCATCCCCTAAAGCATAGGCAAGAAACCTTTCTGTGAGTCACCAAGACACCTCCCACATGGCACGTGCTCCCTTTCCCCTGCTGTCAGATACAGGATTTAGGTAAGGCCACACGTGAGCTTTGCTTTTAGCAGAGCAGAAGATCACATTAACATCCAGTGCAGGCCACGGCCCCTCTCAGCTGTCCAGCACTAACTCCATCTGCTGAGGATGCTGTGCTCTGTGTGGGCTCAGATACAGATCTAGACAGGCAGAGCCCCAGCAGGACAACTCCCTGGGAATGGCATCAAGCATAATTAATAGTGACATGGGATTAAGCAGATCTAGTCTGAAGTCTCCTATTTATGTCAAGGGGTCTTTGTCTGTACAGGTATGCAATAACCCACCCATGATTCTCTTGTTGCAAAGATGATTTGATCTTTCTTGTACTTCACTGGGCAATAGCTCAGTACTGAGCTTTATACACAAAGGAAAGTTGCAAGTTTTAACCCCTCAAACTTCCCCCTTATTAGAGGAAACAAACCCCTGTTCTTCAGCCTTTGCCTGTAGGTCACAGTTTTCAGTCCTTTTATCATTCTGGCTGCTGTGCTTTAATCTCCCCAGTCTGTCTCTGTTCTCTCTAATTGAGCCACAGTGGTCTAGTTGAGGATTTTCCAAAGTGGGACAGAACAGAATAATTATCTCCTGTCTCACAGGGAGTCTCACATTTGTTGGTGCATCTTTGTTTTTTGATCCATTGTAACTCCAGGCCCTTTTTTGCTGCACTGCTGCCAACCTACATGTTCCTTGTTTGTGTCTGTGCCTCTGGTTCATTCTTCTCAAGTTTAGTATTTTTCATGTGTATGTAGTCAATTAAATCTTGCAGAGTTTGGCTCATTTATGATTTTCTTTCAAGCTTTTTAGTCTCTGAATTTATCTATTGGGATGTTCTTGTAGCCAGCAAAATTTTAAAGTAGTCCATCTTCTTCATTGTCCAAACTGTTCATAGAAATGAACAGTAACACTGGAGTAATACCGGATCTAAAGCAGAGTGCCACAGTACACATTTCAAATATCTTCTCAGTTTGGTATAGCAGCTGATTATAAGAGACCTTTGAGGACAGTTACATGACATACCCTGCCCTATAAATGAAACCCAAACATTTTTGTGGAAGTATGCTTTGTCAATGAGGGCTTCCAGGATTTTCTGTTCAGCTGTCAGCATTAGTGGCACTCACAGAAATGATGGCACTGGATGATGGAACAAAATTTGTCATGTAGAGGTTTCTTCCTGTGAATTTGAAATACCTCTCATTGTGTCTGTGGCACCTTCTGGACAAGCCTGGCTGGCATTTTTTGTCCTCAGCCAAGCTGGTTGTCAAATGCCAAAACTTAGCAGGTGCATGGAAGGACCAGGGAAAAGGATGAGACTTCCCCCTGTAAAAGAGATGGTTTTTTGTTTTAAATTACTTGAAGTGTCCTTTCCATATCCCTAGAAGTGTTCAAGACCAGGTTGGATGGAGCTTTGAGCAACCTGGTCCAGTGGAAGGTGTCCCTGCCTATGGCAGGGAGACTGGAAATGGATGACCTTTAAGGTCCCTTCCAATCCAAACCATTCTATGAACTCACAAGCCAATCTGTTACCTTGAAAATGCTTAGAAAGGGTATTCCTGGCCTTTGCTTGTAAATTTTTGGAAACCCTTAATGAATCAGACTGGTGAACAATGAAAAAAGTTTACTGTATGTTTGCCCTGCTGTTGTGTTGATGGATGGAAGCTGGACAGCTGAGAAGAAAACCACCTCTAAATGCTGTGCACTGGCTCAGGTGAAACATTGGTGACAAAGGCAAATTGAGTTTGAACTGTGAGTGGCTGAACATGCTCAGGGTGGAGAACTTCCTGGAGAGTGAGGTGGGGTAGGCAGAGGACTGAGCCTGGAGCATCATTTATGGTTGTCCAGGGTCACTCTGTATTCCTCTAGGAACAGGTGGTATGTGGCTCTTGCTGGAGTCTCCAAGGGGGCTTCTGGGGCTGTTTCCCTGTGTGGGTGCAGTGGACTGTTTGTCATACCTCAGTGGAGGAGTACTTGTGCAAGAATCACTCTGGCTACCATTTTCTGGCACTGGCATTCAGTTAAAATTTTTAAATGTACCTTTGTAACTCAAGTGCTTGTCACTGCTGGGTTGCTCCTAACAGGACTTGATGTTCTGCTGATTTGCAGCTCAGTTCTTGTTGAAAAACAAATTTGCAAGAGTGGTTTAGATCCTACAGTGCTCAACATCACCAGTCCTCACAGTCTGGAGATACACCTTTCTGTCTCAAGGGTTAGGGCTATCCCTTTGCCTCAATGTAGTAACAGTTGTATTTTTAAGTAGGGTTTTAACTGTAACTATCACCCCTAGCTTAATAAATTGCGTATTAAAAAGGACTCTGAAAGAAAAATAATAAGCATGAAAATGAAATCTAGGAGTCCAGCCCTTCTTGTGAAACCTGGGTTCTACTCTGGTCTTAGAGCAAGGAGACCCTCAGGGACAGACATGGCTGTGCATCCTTCTGGCCAGTACCTTAGTCAATGTACTAGTTTGAAAACAAAGCAGTGGGAGATCACAAGTCAGAACTATAATTTAATAGGAAAATTAAAATAAATGCAATAGTACAAGAACACTGACAGAGTCAGGATACAGCCTGACACCCTGTTAGTCAGGGTGGTGGTAGCAGTCCAGATGAAGTGGTCCTGTTGAAGCAGTGATCCTGTAGAAAAGGGTCTGGTCGTCACTTGAAAGTCCAATGTCTTCTGAGAATCCTGTAGGTAAGGACTGCTTGTGCTGTTGCAAACCCCGGATTATATCCAGGAGGGAATGCTTGGCTCCTCCCCCTGGGTGGAGCATCTCACAATGGGCAGATGTAATTCTATGAGTCATGCGGTGGGTCCTTGGTGGTGCATTAAACAGAGATAGCCCCAGGAGGGAGTTATCAGGGATGAGTCATGGTAGGAGATAATGAATGCTGCCCCGCCAGCTTCAACAGCTTGTGAAGATGATCATAGAATACATGCTTTTGGTTGCATCTTACATTGTAACCTAGGATAGTCAAGTTCCTCGTTCATCCCCTGTTGCAGCTAAGTCTGGTGTACAGCTCCTTCCCTGGCACATCACCACAGCGAGATGTTCCTGAAGGGAAGCAGAGGAAAACAGGAGAGGTGTAAGCTGGTGTCCTGAAGTGAATGGTGAGCTGCAGAAGGGTAGTGGTTTTGTTTTGTTCATGCCTTGTGTAACAGGGTGAGATGCTGAGCTGTGGTCAGGGGTCTTCAACGTTATTGCACTCAAGTTATAATTTTTTCCTGGATTTATGGAAAACATCTTGTGTTACAAAACATCAGGGGATTACCTTTGTTTTTATTCATTTCTATCGTGTGAGGGCAGGCAGACTGACTGAAAAGTTAGTTCAAAGCTGAGTAAGTAACTTCGTCTCTGTGAATTTTTACTCAAATAGAGACTAGTTGCAATTTCATATGGTAGAGTTATACTGCCAATTCTGCTGTATGCTGGCTTTTATACCAGGCTCATCTGCTCTGTTTTCAGCACCTTCTAGAAGTGAATTAAGTGTTGCAGCAAATTCTCATTGACTTGGAACACAGAGGTGTTTATGATACTACCTGAAATGGTAGAAATCTCATGCAGAGCATTTCTAAATGAAAGCCAAAGTACTCAGTTTGAGTGGGGAAGAGTCGTGTGCATGCTTCCCACAATAAATAGCTTTTGGACTGGCATGCTAAAGGCAAATAGACAATAACAATAAACCAGGAAACTACAGGAGAAAAAATAGTAGTTTCCAGTGAAGAACAGGACAGATTTGGAGCATCTGATTCAGTAAAGTCTGTTGAAAATTCCAAAAGTGAAAATTTTCACCCAGGGTGATAATTCATCCTTTCTGCTCAGGATCTTCAGGCTCTTTCAAATGCTGATACGACTCTGAAATAGTTCTCTGTCTCACTTTGATGGTAATAAGAAATACAGATTTATGGATAACTAGCCTGAAGTCAGTGGTGCCCTGCTTCGGAACTGAAACCTTTCTGCTTTTGAAAGGGATCTAAGACATCATATCTGAGGCTTTAAATCCAGTCAGGTTGGATGGATTCAAATAAGGAAGGGTTTGATGAAATATACTCTGGAGTACCTAAGGGTGAACAAAATGAATTTCTAAACTATTAAGCTTTATTTATAGAGCTCTTGAAGTGCGTGCACAACCTTTGCAGTTTGGGAAAGGACAGATGTCGCATCCATCTTCAAAAGCAGGAAGAGGCTCTATAGTGAACTGAACTCAGAGGCTCAAGTGAATTGACTTCAGATCCTGGCAAGCCCCTTGACACCAGCATGGGGTCTCTGTCCTTGCTCTATCCCCAATCCTCACCCAGACCAGAGCAACAGGTCCAAAACAGACACCCATCACCAAGGGGTCCCATAGAGAAGTGTCTGGGACTAGAAGCTCTTGGTTGTCCTTCCTTTCCCTTAGTGGTCCCTTCACATTCCCACAGGATCATCCTGCTCCAGCTCCTCCATTTATTTCAAAACTTCTCAGACCTGGGGCAGAGACTGGGTTATTCATACATTCAAAGAATGTTTTGAGTTGGAAGGGACCCACAAGGATCATTGAGTCCAAGTCTTAAGTAAGTGGCCTATATGGGGATTGAAGCTACAACCTTGATGTTATTTGCATGCTGCTCTGACCAATGGAGCCAATCACAGGGTGAATTGACTAAGATCACAGAAAATCCAGGGCTTTTTTTCCTGGGCTTCAGCAGAGTGTAGGCTCAGTACAGCTTGGGTAGACATGGAAAAGAGCATGGACTGAGGTAAGGGCTGCATGCAGGACATGCTGAACTGACCAAAAATAACTTCCATTCTAGAATGTTTTTCCCCTCAGAAATAGTCATAGGATTGTAGAATATCCTGACCTGTAAGTGTCCCACAAGGATCATTGAGTCCAGCTCCTGGCTCTGCAGGACAATCCTAGGAATCACACCACGTGCCCGAGAGTGTTGTCCAAATGCTTCTTGACCTCTGTCAGGCTGGTGCTGTGACCACTGCCCTGGGGAGCCTGTTCCAGTGCCCAACCACCCTCTGGGTGAAAAACCTTTTTATAATATCCAACCTCCCCTGACACAGTGTCATGTCACTGGTCACCAGAGAGAAGAGGTCAGTGCCTGCTCCTCTGCTTCCCCTCCTGAGGCAGCTCTAGGCTGCAATGAGATCTTCCCTCAGTTTCCCCCAGGCTGAACAAGCCAAATGATCTCAGACACTCCTCATATGGCTTCCCCTCTAGACCCTTCACCATCTTTATGGCCTCATTTGGACCTCTTTTCTGCTGCCCACAGTAGATCCTGATGCTGACACTGCTTCAGCATTGTTTAGAATTCAGGAAAATACTCATGTAAATAAAAGGTGTTTCTGAATTTCTAATAAGGAATGGAATATCAGTCCATGGCTGGAGGTACAAACCACGCACCACCATGTCTCATCCTATACAAATCTAAGAAGGATGAATTCTCTGAGAAAATGCAGGTCAGCTTGTCCCTTGTCAGTTACCTGCCAGAGTTTAAAAAAAAAAAAAAGCCAGAAAAGTAGACTACAGAATTTATTTCAAGTGCAAAGTGCTGTGTCACGAACAATATACTAAAATATCTCAACACAATGAGCCACATGAAATGACCTATCATAATAAAAAAATCCCAGCAAATGAGGCAGTGAAAATGGCTGGAAAGGGACAGGAGCAAACTTAGTGGACTGTTTTTACAAAAAGTTACTAACAACTCTTACAGCCCAAAATAGTGCATGTGTCAAATGCTCAACTATATCTCCCTCCAAAGCTGCTGCCCTGGGAAAGAGTTTGGGCTCCATGGGAAACATAGGGAAAATGTGGCACTTTGTCTTCTCTGTCACTTGGCAAATTAACCACTAGTGGGTTTTTTGAAAGTCATTTGCAGCTTCAAAGATTTGCATATGTCATGCGTCCCTCCCTGCTTTTGCTCTCTGAACTTCGATGCATCAACAACACTCGGAGAGCAGTCAGAGGCTCCTGGCTGGCACTGCCCAGCTCCACTCAAATTCTGCACAAAGTGAGGCTCCTGCAGAATAAGGTGCAGCATAAACCTGGAGCATCACAGCTGCACTGAAGTAACTCTGCACAGGCACTGGTTTAGAGAGAACCAAGGTCATAGAATCATACTAAAATAGAATGGTTTGGGTTGAGAGGGACCTTTAAAGATCAAGTTGCCCAGAGCCCCGTCCACCCTGACCTTGAATGTTCCCAGCTATGGGACATCCACTACCTCTCCGGGCAATGTGTGTCAGTGTTTTACCACCCTCATTTAAAAAAAATTTTTCTTTGTGTGAAATCTGAGGTGCCAGTGGCACTCTCAGAACAGCTTTGTAGCTCCACAGTAGAGCTTATGAGCTCCACATCTTTTTCTATCTTGTTTCTTATGATTTGGGGGAAGAAATGTGTTTGTAAATACTTTATAAGGGGCTCTTCTCCCCTATTCCCTTTGCTCTTAGGGAGCTGAAGTAGCAATAGGTGAGTTGAAGGTTCACAAACAGGACTTGACTTCACTGAAGTCAATGGAGGCACCAGTGGGGTTTTGCATGATTGCAGGCTGAATGATTTCTAGTTAAGCATGCAAAATAAATATTTTTAAACCACCTTCTTATAACTATTCTGGATCTAGACAGCTGTTTTTAGAAAGAAGAGATCTTTCAGGTATTAGCCAACTCCCCTGCTATCACAGAAATCTCTTGTACAAGCTTTTGAAAGAATTCACCCTGAAAGTCTGTTTTCAAAGAAATGTTATGTTTTCCTTTTGGAAGAGATTCTGGTCACTTTAGAGGCAAGAAGCAGCTTCTAATTTTCAGCCTATTTGTGGACAGTGTGTACCTATTTGTTCTCCTGCCAACCCTGTGCTTTAGGTTAAATGGATCCTTTCCTCTGTTTGCTTTCCCTTTCCTCCTTGCTGTATTTGTAGAAAGCAATTAACACACCTTTTTAGCCTCTGGTTTCCTAGGCTCAGAAAGCCAAACTCTGGATGCCACTCAGGAAAGCCATCCTTCCTTGACTGAATTGTTCAGACAGACTTTCTACCAGACCCAGTTTCCTGTGTGATATGTGTATCTGTAACTCTTGGATAGAAGTAATTTAGTCCCTGGTTCAAGTGTACCAGGTTCCTTGACTCATTTTCCCCTCAGACAATCTCCTTTTCAGCCCTATGTGTGTATCCTACACAATGCCCACACGATGAACCATGGCATCCTTGTTAAAACATGAATAAGTATTATTTTTACTTTCAAACTTTGCCTATATGATCTGTAGATGTTGTTCCGCATTCTTTCTTTCACTTTTGTCCCTTTTTGTTTATGAGGCCCCTTTTTTGCATTCCCGAGGGACTCCCTGCTTGTTCCTACTACCCTTTGAAGCCAGTCTCCTTCTCACAATTGTCAAAATGCTTTTCTAATATTTTTGCAAATAGTTAAAAGCCTGAGCATCTGAAAGATGCCCTTGTTCATTCAATAGTGAGATTAAATCACCAGGAAAGTGTTATGCTTTTTTTCCATCCCCTCTGTGGTGCCTTTTAGTGAACCACAAGAGTGTGAGAATGGTGCCAGGTCACGATGACACCGTTCATCTTGTCCATCATCATCCTGTCCCCATTTGGCATTGTGTTCTTTGTGTGCCAGCCCAAGGATATTTCTGGCCTGCCTTAGTGCTTCAGTCATGTCATCCTTCTAGAAGCAAGCTGTGTTTTCTGATGCAGTGACATTTCTAGGGGGCAGGGGAGGATTTTGTGAGATAAGTCACATCTTTTGTGAGCAATCACAGCCAAGTTTTCAGAGCTGTAGGAGAACCTCTTATATTTACCACACCATGGCATGAAATCTCTCAGATCAGCATGAAAGAGCTCTAACAGGACTTTTTTTTTTATCCATGCCACAGGGTGGATGAAAGCTGAAAGTTGCCTTGTCCATCCAACTTGGCATGGACATCCAACTCATGGACTTTGAGTCTTGCAGCAGATGGCTCATCCTCCTTTGCTTTTTCTCTCTCCTTTATCTGGAGATGAAATCATAGAGTCATAGAATGGTTTGGGTTGGATGGGACCATAAGGATCATCTAGTTCCAACTTCCCTGCCATGAGCATCCAGCCTGTCCTTGAACACTTCCAGGGATGGGGAATCCACAGCTTCTCTGGGCAACCTGTGCCAGTGCCTTACCACCTTCACAGTAAAGAATTTTCTCCTAATATCTAATCTAAACCTACCCTCTTTCAGTTTAAATCCATTTCCCCTTGTCCTGTCTCTACATGCTCTTGTAAAAAGCTCCTCTCCATCTTTCTTGTAGGCTCCCTTTGGGTACTGAAAGGTCGTAGTTAGGTCACCCCTAAGCCGTCTCTTTTCCGGACTGAATGAACCCAGTTCTCACAGCCTTTCCTTGTAGAAGAGGTGCTCCATGCCTCTAATCATCTTGCTGGCCCTTCTCTGGACTTGCTCCACCAGGTATTGATCTGTCCTTCCAAATGCAGCATTTGTGTCTCTTCGGGTGGGTCATTTCACTAAATTGCGATAAAGCAGCACCAAGTGAAGAAAAACTGTTCTTGCCAACCCGCACTCTACTCTTCTGAGAGCTGATATCCAGACAGAGGAGCAAGTGGTTGTTTTGTAAGGTTCCTGGTGGGGTCCCAGAAGGATTTGCCAGGATGAGGGGAAGATGAAGCCATGCCTTCTGGACAGCAGGATCAATCTTCATGAGCAGCCTCTATAATCTTTTCCCTGTGGAAAGGGCCCATCAGGTCTGAAAGAGCATCTTCCCTCTCGTATCTTGGGGAAGGTGCCTGGACTCTGCTGGTGTTTTTCCCTGGGAACAGCATCAGCTTGAAGGGCCTGCCAGCTGTCCAAACCATATTTAATCTTTAGAATAGCTGGGCAGATCTAGTGAGAGCACCCTGCTGCAATCCAGTCCTGTCAACACTGCTCAGAAAGGACTGACCTTTTCAGTCGCTGTGCAGAAGGAGTGAAGACTCATAACAGAGCATGCTGAAAACTGCTGAGTAACAAGGAACAAATCCGACATGGTGGTGTCACTCTTCCTACAACACTTCAGTCTCTTTATGTGAATTCAGCACCATCAGCATTTGGGGGATGGCAAATCTGACTGAGGGGAGCAGAGCTGTGAAACATTTCATGGATCTTTTCAGGGAAGATCAGCATGGTCAGGGTAATACTGAAACATGCTTACTTGTGTAGCATTAGCCCTTCTCCTCCTGTTAGCTGTGCAACACAAGTCTATCTTCCTGTTTTCCACAGAAAGTGACAGTCCTATTCACCTCCTAATGATCAGAACAAGGCATGATGCCATCCCACTTCTGCATCTAATATGAACTAGAATGTTGATTTCTGTGAGAATAAAGTCTTTCTGGAAGATAAAAGTTGTCAAGCACAAGCTTGTAGTTCGTGTATGAGTGGTTAAGTGTAAAAGTTATAGATATTCCAGAGACAAAAACAAATGTTCAGATAGTCCTTTATGGCATTAAATTTAGTGTATAATCAGAAATTAATCTATCTAACGTTATTTATGAGCTCTGGGTTAATGACATAGGTGTGCAACAGCGTGTAGCAATGCAGGTCTTATACTTGAGAAGGTCAGATCCATTTTCAGCATCTGATGACAAATTTCACTAAGCTTTAAGTTTTTACTTTGTCTGAGGTCTTATCCCCCTTTTTTTAATCCCTATTTTACTTCTATACAGGAAAATGAACTTCAGGCAAACAGAAAAGAGCCTTCAAGGAACAGATTACTTGTAGGTGCCACAGTTAGAATTTTCGGAAAGAAAACCTGAGAAATATTTAGATATGGCATTGCAACATGTAGGCAAGAGATAAACTTCCAGCCAGATAGGAGTAAATGGTATTATTCAAATAATAAAACAGTTGTTGTATACAGCTCTCAGTTCTGGTTGCATTTTCACAGAATCATTGGAGTGCTGGTTATAAGGGACCTCTGAAGGTCTCTAGTGCATCCTCAAGCTGAAGGCAGGACTACTGCCAGCATCACACAAAGCCATTGCTAGTTTGATTTACACTTCATCTCTAAGGATGCAGGCTCTACTATCCCTCTGTTCGGCAGAGATTTATTCTTCCAGGACTATATTATTCTCCTGCTTAAGAAGTTTCCGAGGGCCAAATCTGACCCCTTCAAGGTACAGCTTGTGGTCATTGCCATCTTGAACCTGAAATAATCCTGGTTCTTTTTTTGACTTTACCATAGGGGGATTTTGAGCGACTTATTCTTGCTTTATTCAGCAGAGGAGATCAGCATGCACCTTGTTTTTGAAGTGTTACTGGAGATGTTACAAACTTCCAACATTAAATGATGCTGGGCTTGAAATTCCAGCTGTTCTGCCCCTGACAAAGGACAAAATTACAGCTGATCATGTTGGGTCCCACTCAGCATCCCAGCACACTGACTGGGGAGGACCCACAGACACAACAGGGAGTGAAAGCATGACCGGACCTGTGGCTGGGAGCATCCACTAAGCCACTGGGTGGGATGATCTTGTTCAATGTGACACATGCCATTGGTGAATGTGCAGGCCAGTTCATGGAGCAAATGCAGTCCTGGGTGCAGGGGGGCTTTCTTTCCATGCAGTCAGGTCTCCTTCTCTGCAGTTCTGTCCGTGGAGGGTTTGAGAGTCCTGCCTTGGAGCACTGGATCCTCTGGGTGTGGTAAAGTTGATCTGTTGTGTGGAGAAGGAAGAGAGGCAGGAGGTGACAAGAAATACCTCCAGCCTTCCCTTTGCCAAAATTGTCATGGAAAAGAAAGATACAGAGCTATTAGAAAGCATCCAAAGGAGGGCTATGAACACGGTGAAGGGCCTTGAGGGGAAGCTGTATGAGGGACAGCTGAGGTCACTGGGTCTGTTCAGCCTGGAGAAGAGGACACTGAGGGGAGACCTCATTGCAGGCTACAGCACCAAGCCTGCCAGAGATCAAGAAGCATTTGGGCAGCACTCTTTGGCACATGGTGTGGTTCTTGGGGATGGTGCTGTGCATGGCTGTGAGTTGGACTCGATAATCCTTGTGGGTCCCCTCTAACTCAGGACATTCTATGATTGTGTGATTCTGCTGCATTGGTTGAAACCCTTAAAGACCTTCATGGCCTATTCTTGGCTCCATAATATGGACTCTTTAACACCTTACTAGGATGTCACCATTTGTCTTAGGCCACCAGTGTGTGTTTGTAAGGTGTGGGGTTTGGAGTGGGGCTTCTTCACGTTTCTATTGCCAATTATATTTCTGAGTAATTTGAGGCTGGGAGCCAAGTTACTGAGTCTGCTAAGGTAGCACAGTGTGGGAGAAGAGCAAGGGAAAACATGGGGGTGTATTTCTGAGATACCAGTGGTAGGTGGATAGCTTGAGTTTTGCATGCAGGGAAGTAGAGGGTTTTTTTTGTCCAGAGCTTCTATACTGGCACACACTGAAAATTTTGGTTTTGAAAAGGCAGAGATGGAAGCAGCATACCAAAGGTAAAATGACTTGTGCTGAAGACTGTAATAACTGAAATCATGGATAAATCTCATCATCTGGGTGACACCATGACTCAGGGTTAGGCTTGAAGGAAGAATATTTTCTTTGATAAAAATTATATTTAGATTTTTAAAGAAATTTATTTCTTTTACCATGGTATATTGTTTAAGGTGAAAATTAGAGACATTATTTTTTTGGATTGTGTTGCTGGTATGTGTGTGGGGGAAGGATGGGGTGACATGACTGAAAACCCCGACTCTAGTTCTGCCTGGGAGAATTTGGCTTGGAATTTTTCACTGGGCAAGAGCTAACCTGAATTATGCAGTTCTTAGGAAGATTAGACAGCTGGACAAATATTGGGAAAAGATAAAAATAAACACATGTGTGAAATTTTAAAAACATTTGCCCTGACTTACACTCATCTTCGTGCTTGTCGCCCACAAACATCTTGGCAAAGAGTTTATTATCAGGAGGGCTTGCTGAAGGATTTCTAGCTCTGTGCTGCAGAATAGTCAGGAAATGTGCTTGCAGTCAGGTTTGGTAAAGAAACGGAGGCTGAGGGGAGTTTTTCTCACTCTCTACCTGAAAGGAAGTTGTAGACAGGTGGGACTCAGTTTCTTCTCCCAAGTAACAAGTGATAAGCCAAGAGGAAACAGCCTCAAATTGCACCAGAGGAGGTTTAGATTGGATATTAGGAACAACTTCTTCACTGAAACAGGGATCAGGCATTCAAAGAGGCTGCCCAGGGAAGTGGCTGAGTCACCATCCCTGGAGGTATTTAAAAGACATGTAGATGTGGCACCTGGGGGCATGTTTTAATGGTGGGCTTGGCAGTGCTGGATTAATGATTAGACTTGATGACCTTAAAGGACTTTTCCAAGCTTTGTGATTCAATGGAGTCAGATACATTGTGTAGCTGGGGGGGGGGAGAGCGAGGTGCTGGGCCACAAGTAGAGACTGTGTGTGGTCTGTCGAAGGCAACAACTCAAATAAGAAATGAATTAATGAAGACTATAGCCTCATCTTTCTAAAGAGAAAAAAAAAATTAGAGCTGCTAATTACTCCCATCCAAACGGGAATGCAGATACGTGGGCACAAATCGCACTTTGCTGAGAAATTTCCATGTGTTTATGGATGTAAATGAAAGTCTGCACATCTTTAAAAAGCCTGGAAATCAGGCTTCACTAAAGAAGAGCTGTAGCAGAGAAGCCTGTTACCTAGATCTTCCCACCCTGGGCACAGGGAATTTTCTCCTTAGCTCACTCAGCAGCATTGGTGGTTCAAGCCTGGCCTGAGGTTGTTTAAAGGATACATGCACAGCAAACCTACTCAGTGCACAGAGGAAATGCTGGGAATTGGCTGATTCTGTTTCAGTGCCTGGTCTCCTTTGAGAACATGTGGCATGAACACTGTGTAAAGCAAAAGCAAATGGCATGAAGGCTTCCATGGCCTCTAAACAAACTACAGCAAAACACACTGCTCCCCTCATCCTCCAAACAGGAGTAAATGGTGTCTGTGTGTGGTCTCTGGCATCAGGTATGCCTGGCAGCACTCTGTGCCTTTTTCTTTGAGGAGAGACAGCTGATTTACCAGGGAAGCTCCTTGATGAAAGCCTCAAACACACTAATTCCTATAGAGAGGGAAGCTGCAGGCCAAACAGACTCAGCACTGGGAATTTTTACTTAATTTCTTTACAAACAGCACACATTTCTGATGACTGATTCATACTGACCAAAAGAAAGAAAAAAAAAAAAGGCACAAACAAACACCTTTTGTCCTCCTTCCCTGAATCGAACAGTTATTATGTTCCCTTTCCTACCCTCAACTTCCCTGGCTTTCACCCCATGTCGCAGTTATCCTGCTCTCATTTCTCTGGTGGCATCATCATTTCTCTTGAGGCTGTGCATGGAACTGTATCTTGCTGATGCTTTTTGCTTGTTCATTTTCTCTGCTACCATTTTTTTTCTCTAGGTTTTTCTCTGCTGCTCTTTGCTTCTAGCTTGTCTTCAATGGGATTTTTTAGTGTCCCCAATACAGTGAGGGTCACCTCTGTCCGCAGTCCCTCAGGGTGTCCCTTCACTGCTGTTTTCCCCATGGCCACAGCTCCCCAGGGTCTGTGGGTGTGGGTCCCCTATAGCTGCAGTCCCTCAGGGGTGCTCCTACAGTCTCATGGGACCCTCAGGGATGTCTCCACACTGACGTGAGTGTTTACAGCCTCACCCTTCAGGTTTTGGTTACCAAAACCAGAGTTAAGGATGATCTCAGTGCAGGCAATTTGGTCCTCTTGACTGCTTCAAAGCAGAATTTTATATTTCTCTTTAGAAAGTCAATTTGCTATTACCAAAATAAAAGAAGAAAATGAAAGGATCTTCATGTTACTTAGTGTATTAAAAATAAAGTCTGAAATATGTTTAAAGCAAACTAACATTCAGAAACCACTAGGGTTGATGTTTGCTAGAACATCTGCCACTGAAATGTGAATCAGCTCCCCTCTTCCCCATGCCCCCTTTTCCATTCAGACCTGCCCCCAGGCATCCATCCCCAGCACCCCCCAGTTTCATTTCTCACTGGGTTGGGTTGTGCTAGGGAAGAGCAAATTGCCTTTTGACAAATCTGTCTGCCCGTGGGGGTGCTCCTGGGCTGCCCAGACAGGCTCTGGGCTTGTTTTTGCTCTGCCCTGGGGACTCTGTGCCCTGATCTGAGAGTGTGCCTCCTGTGTGTCCTTTGTTGTATTCCCTGTATTAAGGCATTTTTTTCTTTTCATATAGCTTTCAGCAGTGATACATGAGATTTCAAAAAACCACAAATCAGGTACTTGGGAGACCTCACGAGAGGCTTTATTCATTCAACAAATGACATGAAAGATGTATTTGATAGAAATATCTGCATAATGTTTTACCAAAATGCTTATGAGTGGCACATGAATTTTATAGCTGCAATAAACTGCTTAAGTACCTCTACAATGTGTTCAGCCAGTAGCTGGTGTTGGGGGCATGTGAGGTAACATGCAGATTTTAAAATCAACACCTTATCAGCCCTTAGAGAAGATAGTAAGTGCTGACAGCAGGTGTTTCCTGAGCTATGAGGTCACCCCAGATAGTGGAGCAGCAGGTGATGTAATGCTGCTGCCATTCCTGCTGCAGTGGCCCTGAAGTGATACCGACTTACAGCCACATCTATAGAGGGGTGTACAGACCCCACTCACTAATGGCTGGAGAAGTGGGATGATCTGAAGAAACAAATGTGATATTTGCAACACTTTTTTTTAAGAGCAGGCTTTCCACGGGGACTTTACACTGACATTCAGCACTACCAGAGAGCAGATTGAGATTAACCAGAAACTGCCAGGGGTTTTGTTGTGATATGATATTTATTCAATCTTTACCTTACAGGTAAACTTTCATATACTCCCTGTCTGCTGTGCAAATGTGATGTTTCCTACAATTTTCATAAAAAGGTGTAAGGGGAGACAATGAACTAAGAAAAACTTGAGGTACAGGGACATCTTTATTGTGAGGCTGCTCAGACACTGCAACATGTTACCCAGAGAAGCTGTGGATGCCCTATCCCTGAAAGTCTTCAGGTTGGATGGGGCTTTGAGCATCCTTTTCTAGTGTAAGGTGTCCCTGCCCATGGCAGGGGGCTTGGATTGATGATCTTTAAGGTCCCTTCCATACCAAACCATCCTGTGATTCTATGATTCGATGACTTATTTTTTTTGGAAGTCACTGTTGCAAGCAGTGTTTGGAGTGGGTGCGATGACCGTGAAAATGGATTGAGTGCAGGTGTAGTGTCTGTCCAACTGAACTGCAGGGGAGAGGCTGTGGGTCATGGACAAGAAGCCCCAGAGGAGGCACAGCATGAGCTGTTCTGTGGTGAGAGAGGCTGGGTTGCTCAGATCGAACTTGCTGCTTTCTGTGAGGGTGTCTGTCCTGTCTCCTGGGCAGGAGTGCTTCACTCTCAGTCTTGCCTTTGCCCAGCCCAGAGGAACTCATTTAATATCTCTCACAGACACTGCTGGCTTGTTTCAAAGGCACTGAGTGCTCAGAAGCTCCCACAGGATCCGACTATAAATTTGAATCTTCAGGCCACATTTATTATTAACTCTCCAACTTCCTGAGTAGAAAATGATCCTTTTGCACTGAATGTCTGCTGTATCTTACTCATTCTGCCCAAAATATGAGACACTTATTTAAAACAACGAAGTCTGGGCTATGTTGCTAGTCTCAGTGACAGCATTTTTGCTTCAAAATAGGTTTTTCTTCTGTTATAATTTTGGTAATATCTCAGCAGTCAGATAACAAGCATCATCCAAAGTGCTGGTCATGTTTCTGAAGTATATGGTCCATGTATAGGTTAGGTAAGGCTTGTCTCAGGTCTATGCATTCTTTGAAATACTCTGGAGATCTGGATATGTTATACCCATTTATGAAACTGGTGGACATTACCTCAGCAAGAACTGCTACTAATAAATCCAAGGTTATTGTTAATCACTATGCCATGCATCCTGAACATGAATTCACTTTTAGCTGTCTTATAAATAAATATAAAAAGGACTTAACCTAATTAACCATTAACCTAACACTGCTAGGTCCTAAACCTTGGACCTAAACCACGTCCCTAATCACCACATCTACACACTTCTTGAACACTTCCAGGGACAGCAATTTTACCACTTCCCTGGGCAGAGCATGTTCCTCTTGACTACCTTTTCTGTGAAGAAATTTTTCCTAATATCCAATCTAAACCTCCCCAACATTGTTTATCTGTAATGCCTGTTTCCTGTCCTGACAGAGCAGGGTTTGCACTGCTGTTGGGACACATCTCACAGTGTTTCTGAACTCAGGCATCTCTCTCCAGGAACAAGGATCTTTGTCCTCCCAGGCCTGGTATAAATTCCAGTGTGGTTAGAGTTACACGCAACGCCAAGATTTAAACTAGCAGAGAAACAGAAAGATAAGAGAGGAGCTGTCTGCCAACTTCTGAACTTGGCAAACATAAGAATTCAGAAAGGCATAAATAAAGAGACGGAGCCAACTGGAGAACACCAGTTTCTACCTCAGACACCTCCTAGCATGACGGGCCGGACTCCTCTTTGGTTGTGCTCCCTTCTCCATTATGAAAGCACTTGCTCCAAGGATCCCCTAGAATTTCTCCGGGGACCTGTATGAGAGGTATTTCCATAGAAACTTCATTATTGAAGGAATGCTTGGCAATGCTATGCTAAGACCCAAGCAAGTGATTTGAAAACCCCCTTGCATCGGATTAAATGTTTAGACCATCCTCTGCTGGCACAGTAGTCTAAGGGCAATAAGGAGTCAAGTGGCTGGATACCTACAATTTTCAGGGAGTAAGAATTGCAGAGGCTGATCAACCTCATTATTCAAAGTGACTTTGGATGAGTCCTGTCTTCTGTCTCTTTTTTCCTATCTGCTCTGACCAGCATGAACAGCCCCCTTCTCTATTTTGTATGCACACGATCAGTTGCTTGGAGATGATGTGAGATTGTCATGACTGGGAAGGCTTGTGGTGGACGTCTGAGGAAGCTGCTGCAAAGTACATGAAAGGAGGCTAAAGGCAGCTTTTAAGATTAAGATCAATGATTTCTCAACATTTCAAAACATACTTATTAAAAGAATACGTACTTTGCTTGTCCAGGCTGGTTTCTGGGAATGGGATGTGATGCTTTCTCCCTTATCTGCCTGGATTTTTCTGCATACGTGGTGTCTGTCTTCAGTCAGAAGAAAGTGGCAGATTATTTAACATACCTCTAAAAAGTGCAACACTCATCCGTGATTCAAACTGGATAGCAGGCCATAATATTCAGGGTTACAGAGAGGTCAAAAGGAGAGCAGTTGCTCAAAAAGGAGAGGTTTAATGTAATTTTTAACCATTATGTTCACTGAAAGATGAGGACCGTGCTAGTCTACAGGACAAACGATTAAAGACCTCCTGAATCGCTCCTCTGTTATAAAGGAGTTGAACTTTACCTGACCTTTCCACCAGGAGCTAAAATCAGTCAGATTTGCTGACTACATGCTCCTTTTTGAAAGTCGTATAGAGAAAAACCAGAATTAAGGATGATCTCAGTGTGGGTAGCATGCAGAATTTGATACTCTTGACTGCCTCAAAGCAAATTTTATATTTCGCCTTAGAAAATCAAACTGATATTACTAAAATAGAAGAAGAAAGAGAAAAAGAAAGATATCTTCATGCCACTTAGCATTAAAAATAAAATCTCTGGCATATGTTTAAAGCAAGCTAACATTCCAAAACCACTAGGGTTGATATTTGCTAGAATATCTGCCATTGAAATGTGAATAGCTCTTTCAAGTACCTCCAGTTTGGTGCACTGTTTTGTATATATATCCTTCTTAATTGTACTCTCTTCACATTCAAAGGAACCCTGCAAGTGCATGTCTCACACACACACACACGCAAATGTGTGACATCTTGCAGCAAAATCTGGGGGTGCAGCAAAACTTATGAGGCAGGATTAATCTGGCTGAAAGCAAATACCACCGGTGTGGATGTTTGTGTCAGAGCCAATCACCCTGGTCTCCCTTTGTAGTCAGTGGAGGGAAGCAGGCATTGCGGGAGTGTGATTCATCTCCTGCTGAAGCAGATGTCTGAAATGGGTCAGACACCTCTTTCTGTCATTATCTTCAGAGGTTGCCTAGCTCAGAGACATCTGAGGAGGGGTGAGATGAGCATGAGTCAGCAGTGTACCCTCACAGTGAAGGCAGCTGGCTGCATCCTGGACTGCGCTAGAAAGGCCAGAGAGATTGTTACTGACCCAGCTTTGAGCAGGTGGCTGGACTAGATGACCTCCCCAAGTCCTTTCCAACCTGAATTACCCTGTGAACCTGTGCTCTGTTCAGCACTTGTAAGATTGCATCCAGTGTATGATGTCCTGTTTTGGGCTCCCTGTTACAGCTGGGTTTTCAGATGCCCGTATTGGTTATCTCTCCCATATTCAAACAGCCCTCCAAAGAAGTTGAACCCTGATTATTGCAGTGATTTTGTTACAGTGCAGCCTCAGTTTCAGTGGCACAGCCAAGGAAGCTGTGATATATGGGATGGGTGTAAGGGAAACAGGGAAGCAAAATGTGGCAATTTATCACCAATGCCAACATCTCATGGTATTCAAACTTCTTTTCTGATCTCCTGGTTTGGAAAGAGGGAATCATTTACCCTTGATTCTTCTGTCTAAAATGAACCTACTAAAAGGAAGCAGTTGGATGCAAAGTCCCAGCCAGCTTGACCATATCTGAAGTCTGAAGTTACGAAATCCTGACACTGCTGCGCACACAGGGCCCTCCCCAGCCACTGCTGTTGGACAAGCAGATCCCTGTTTCCTGCCTGCTACCTAAACGTGCTGACTTGCCATGGCAACCAGTCAGCACTCAAAGTGTTTTAAAGCTGCTGAGGAAATGTCCCCATTTACGTGCTGTCACACATTTAGAAAAGGCAGAATATAGTAACAGAGTGACAAGCCCCATTGCTTGCCCCAGCTGAACCTGTGAGGTTCAGAGGCTTACAGCCAGGTTGATTTTGAAGATGAGGTTAGTTTAAACACAGTTCTATACTGTAGGATAAGGCAGCAGATCAAGTTCCATTTTTACCACTTGTTGTTTCTGTTATCAGTCCCATGTGTTTAGTGTTTTGCTTAAAGTCCCAATTTTTGTAGACAAGCAATGAGTTGGGAGCCGTAGTTCAGTTGTTCTAAGGAAAAAACCCAAACTGTTTCCAGATACTGCAAAAGGATAACTTAAGGGTGATCAAAGAATGTAATTCTCACTAATTTCCTTTAATAGAAGACTTGGTCTCTCTTTCTCAGCTTAATAGTTTGTTTCTTCTTTTGAAATCTTTATATATCTTCATAAATGGCATGAGAGAAATCATAAGCCTCAAAAAACAAATGGCAAAATTCAAATAACCAAAAGGTATCTTAAAAAAACAGGATTGTCAATGTTTTATTTAGAGTATGCTTTTCATGATTTTCATGATTTTCTTCCTCATTAATGAGGATACACTGTATTTGAGAAAGACTGAGTCACATGTGCTGGTTATTCAGAGTTAATCTCCAAACTCTGAAGCAGCAGAGCTCTGAGTAAATTGTGTGCCAGTGGCACTTTCATTAGTGAATTTCACATTACCAGGGTTTTGAAATCTTCATTTCATAAAGAGGACAGGAAAAACAAAACAAGTCCTCAAGCATCTGAAACAAGATAAAACAAATGACCTTCTGCAATAGTGTTATTTCCCTGTTCTCCCATGAACGCCAAGTTACCCATACTTGAGAGGACACAGCAATAAGGACATTAAATGTACCTAGGATCTCTTGCTTTGTTTATGACAAGCAAAGAACATGATGAGACCCGCAGCCATCTCTTTTATCCTGCAGGCACTCCCTGTTCCATAGACACAGTTTGTGTGCTTCAGAAGATGGCAAAGCAGAGAGCTAAAACCTTTCCTGAGGGCTGTGTGAGCATGGGGACTGGGGCAGGGTAGATAAGCAAAACCTGCAGCCAACCTCTATATTGAGTAACAGAGGGGCTGTGAGGTCAGGGCAGGAGAACCTGAGGTTGGGTGAGTTGCCATCCAAAAACCACCCCATCGGGGCTCGGCCGGAGGAAGGTCACTTCTGCTGTTTCTGCTGCCAGTGGAACATTTCCTGTCACCTCTTGGTCTGTGTTAATCACCACCATCATCCTCACCCCTGCTGCTCAGTCCTATCCAGAGACAATGGCTCCTGTGCCTTGCAGGACATGTGCTGTGCCTGGGCACCCTGTGCTTTGGCCCAGAGTCAGCTACCTTGAGCTGTGTTACTGCAAATTGTAACTCAGAGCTTCCTCTTCTCACTGATTCTCCTGAGTGTAGTGGAGAACCTGCACCAAATATCCTCCTTCTGAGAGGAGACCATCAAGGGCTTGTTCAAGCAATGGCTTTGTCCCTTGCTGCAAGCTGAGCCATCCCTGGAAGTGTTCAAGGCCAGATTGGATGTGGCTTTGAGCAACCTGGTCTAGTGGAAGGTGCCCCTGCCCACAGTAGAGATTTGGAATTAGATTATCTTTCAGATCTCTTCCAAGCCAAGCCATTCTATGATTTTATGATTGATTCAAAGGCTGGACCAGCCACGTCTTTGGTGGGTGTCACCTTCACAGCAATAAGAGTGAAACAGTCAATATAATAACACTCACTTGGAAAATTGCCCTTGTGTAGTAGAAGAAGGTTTTTAAAGAGGTGGATATAACAGAGTTCATGCTATTCATGCTATGGTGCCATAATCTGTGTTCAAGTGCCAGCCTGGATTGCAACTGCTGATACCTGCTGAGTTTGGGAGTTCTCATGCAATTTTCAGGCTGTCACTGAGTGGTACAAATAGCTGGATAAAATTTTGCATACAGGTCCTGGTTATGTAAATTATGTAAATCTATCCATCCATCCATCCATCCATCCATCCATCCATCCATCCATCCTTCAGGATTTGTCCTTCTTTTCTTCTTTCAGCCTCATTTCTCAAGCAGCATTTGATAGAAGACTTAAGTCACTGCCTAAGCTAAGGTCTGTCTGTAGCCTCCAGGCCTGTGTTCATGGGCATGTGTCAGTGATTGCTTTGGAAAACTGGATGCATTTTTCTGAGCTGGTTTTAGTCAGACACCAAGCAGATATTTATTACTTTGGAGAGATGTTGTACATTGTCCAGCTCTCAGGATAAACTTGATTTCATTTTGGTTGCCACATACTAAGAAAAAAAAAGAAGAGTTCTTTCCTTCGGCAAACTGCAAACACTTAAATGGAATAGTTCTGGATTTTGCAAGGGGAATGCTTGCTGGAGGAAAAGAAGAGCCCTCTGGTTTCACTTAGCAAACTATGAGTTTTGCGCAATATTGAGACCTCTGTTGAAAACACAGTTGATTAATTGCTCTGGAATGGTCTGTGTGGATTTGCAGCTTACCCATGAGCATAGGTACAGTGCTAACCAGTGCTTGGAGAGCACCAGGTGAGGATGCATCACTAACTGAGGAAATACAGCTCCTAGAAAAACAGTGGTCCTCCTGAGCATTACAAATTTTACTGCCACCTGACAGCCCCACTGCCTGTCCTAGTGCCTAAATTCCCAGCTAGGAGCCATAGCTTTTTAGCCCAGTCAGGATCCTGTTCTCATAAGATTTTAAGGATTAAGAGCAGTTTAACAGCACTTGGTAGGTGCACTCCTTCTTCTGGGTAAATGGTTCTTCTACTTCTCCGTTCGTCCCTCCAATAGTCAGCCTGAAGAAGGATTCACCCTAAAGTTGTACTCCTCTCATTCCCTGTGAGTGCACAGGGGAAGGGCACAGAATGGGAGGACAGCAAACCCTCCCAAGATGCTTCTCTTCTTGAGGAGCATACACTGGGGTACAGAAATTATTCAGGACTGGAGTAAAACCCATTGCTAAGCAGTGATTAGGCAGAATGCAGGGTGATGAAGAACTTTTGCTACTGCAGCCACTGACTGCCTGGTTTGGGCAAAGTGGAGATGGCTTTCAGGTCAGTGTCTAGAGTGTCTGATTGCTTAGTTCCAGGCCATCAAGGATATCTAAGCCGTAGGGAACAGCAAACTCAGGTGCTTTGGTGTTTGGGCTGGTTGAACATGGTCCCCAGCTGAAGTGGGATGCGTCCTTTGATCCATATGATACTCATTCCTGACACTGAGAGTTACACCTTAAGAATCCAAGTTTGGGAATATCTTGATATTAATATTTCTGTGACTCTCTTTTTCTTAAGAAAATTGCTTTTATGTGAGGATGAACTCTTCAGAATTATGCCCTTCTTTGCATTTATATGACTATCTGATACAGCTAGAGCTCATAAAGCCAAGGATTTAGACTGATGATGGTGTGAAGAGTTGGGAAGAAAAAACATAAAGCAGCTGGTATCTTTCAGAAGTGGAAACATAATTAATCTTGGGAAACACCCAAGATCTCCATAAAGTCAGAGTATGAGAAAAAATA
Source organism: Corvus kubaryi (assembly GCF_017639235.1). Lineage (NCBI taxonomy): Eukaryota > Metazoa > Chordata > Aves > Passeriformes > Corvidae > Corvus > Corvus kubaryi. Next base: position 7,613,955 of record NW_024581116.1, on the reverse strand, counting down.
CAAAAACTTTCTGCTGAAATGAATGAGAAAAAGACATTTTGGATGACAGATAATTCTGTAGGACTAACATTCACAAAAACATTTCCCTTATTGATTTGCACTAGGAGTCATGATATGAAACTTTCATTTTTCAAGACAATTAGGCAGTATGAATCCAAGTAAATCAATGAAGCTGAAATCCTGTTTTTTCTTGAAACAGAATGAAACTTCTTTGAGATCAGGTGGGGCTAGGATTTCTGCCTGGGACTACAGTTTATGCTGTCAACAACCAATACACAAGCAAACTGTAAGAACATTTGAGCAGTTAGGCCATTATCTAAGCTTTACCTAGTTGAAAAAGTAATTGATCTCATCCCTTCATGGTATTACTGGCAATTTTTGCACTGCAAACTAAAAATATGTGCCCAGATGGGGCTGTTAGTTTAGAAGAAATACAGCAAGGATTCTCCTTGGATACAGCCTTGGATTTGCCTTGTCTGAATTACAGCCACTTACATTTCCTCTATAAGAGTATTTGGCAGAATGAGTTAACTGTGGAATTGTTTGCTTTTAACCAATGATTACAAATCATGCACGTAAAGTCATTTTTTTAGCTCACAGTCATGAATCTACACAGGAAATATGAACCTGAGAATGACTATTACAGAGTCAGAGATCACAAATATGCCATTTGATGTGGGCCCCCAATCTGAGATTGTGTTTATTGAATACAAAAAAACCCCACCTTTAAAAGAGCTACAGGAAAGAGCTATTTGTGAAGAAAACATGTGAAATATTATTTTAACTATTGCTACTACTACAACTAAACCCAATTTAAAAAGTCACAAGAAGTTTTCTTTCTGCCCCCAAATTCCCAGAAGTGCTTTGCCGAATCCGCATCTTTTCACTATTATGCTTGTATGGAAAGCTGAACTATGATTTCCTGTATTCCAGAGCAAAGTCACACAGCTTGTTAGCTTCTGAAACCCCGTAATCTCTGATCTCTGCATGAACTGTTGATTGCTGTGATTTAGCATTTGCCTTAAATTGAAGAGTGATGTTATCAGCAAACTGCTGCAGCAGGGTTTATCTCTTTTTGCAGCAGCCATTTATCAGGCAGCTATCAGGCACAAAAGGAATACACAGACCTACAGATAAACACAGAATCACAGGAAATAAAAGACCATATCCATGCCCGTGCACCCTCTTCCCTGCAGTGCAGTGTAGCTCTGCAGGTAACTACATCCCTGTTTGATAAAGCATATCGATTTTCACATATTATGGATTTCAGTGGAATTTAACAGAGCAGCTAAGTCCAGTTGCCGAATAAATAATATTTAAGTGATTTGCATTCCTAGAAAAGGGCAAGGAAGCTGGTGAAGGGTCTGGAAAACAAGTCTGATGAGGAGCAGCTGGGGGAGCTGAGGGTGAGGAAAGCTCAGGGGTACATTATTTCTCTACAATTATCTGAAAGGAGGTGGTAGCCAGGTGGGGCTCAGCCTCTTCTCCGGAGCAACAAATGATGAGAAGAAATGGCCTCAAGTTGCTCCAGGGGAGGTTTACATTGGATATTAGGGAAAATTTCTTCACTAGAAGTGTTGCCCAGGATATGAACAGGCTGCCCAGGGAAGCTGTTGAGTCACCATCCCAGAGGTATTTAAATGATGTGTAGATTTGGCACTTGGGGACAAGGTTTTGGGGTGAACTTGTCAGTGCTGAGTTAACTGTTGGGCTCAATGATCTTAAAGGTCTTTTCCAAACTAAATGATTTTATGATTCTATGATTGATTTGATATTATTGATTGCTTGGTTGGTTATATTTCAGTGCTAATGGACAGATGGGAGATAGTATTTTTGTTTTAATGTTCTCTTTTTCAGAAGTGATTATACAATATGCATAGAAATGCACCTCTCCAACAACTTTAAGTTTCTTAAAATAATTGCACTCCTAAAAATATAAAAGGAAATTCTCAATTTATTTCTAGATCACAGATACAGAATAAAACTACAGACTTAGAGTGGGTGGTTCCATCTTCCTGAAGTATTTAAAAGTATGACAGAGAATTTTGGCATGGAAACATTTAGATTAATAGTTATCAATTTCCCAAAACCACATACTTATGGTAACTTGCACAGACTCCTAGAGCCCTGATTCTGTTCTGTTCTATTCTATTCTATTCTAGTCTATTTCTAAGAGAGAAAGAGAGGAGATGATAATTTGATCAACAACACATAGACCATTGATAGCTCAGCCTAGATTTGAAGCCATATTTCCTTTTGGGGCAGTAAGTGGGCAACCCGCCTCACCAGCCCAGAGTCCTTGTACTGTGCTGTTGTTCCTTGCACCATCCCCCCCAGCAGCAGAGAAGTAGGAGCTGCTGAGATGTTTTATGATTCTGGGGGCTATCCCTAGTTTGTAGCTGCCTTTTCCATGCAGTGATCGTAAACAGAAGGGCCTGGCAGCAGGATTCCCCTCTCCTGATCGACAGAGGACAGAACAAACAAACCTGCCATTTTCAGACACATTATCTGTGAGTGACTTGCCCTTGGGAGGTAATTTCTGAGCAGAAACTCTTGGTAGGCTGTTGACTGTAGCATGGTCCTTTGGGTAACCGAGAAGGCTGGGAGAGATTTGCTCCTGCTGAGTGCAGGAGGAGGAGCAAAGGACAAGCGAGCAAGGTGAGAGTGGACAAGGCACACTTACCCACTGCTAAACTCTGCCTGCCTGTGAGTGGCTGGTGCAGATCCCCTTTCCATCCTTCAAAAAGCTATAATTGAGCCATGATAGAAGCTCTGCTATCTGAGTTGCAAGTATAGAAAAGACTTTTTTTCATTCAGTCTGTTAACATCAGTGTTTGTCCTACATAAATGACTGCAGTACAGATGGAGAGGAGCTTCTGGGAGGGTCTGTGCAGAAGACAAGAAATTACTTAGCGACAGGCCATCTCTGTGTATGTTGTAACTCAGTGTCGTGCCACAATGGTATTTTAGACAATTACAACACAGGACTGTACATTTTTGCACACATACATCTGCTTGACAAAACAAGCCTTTATTCACACATGATGGGTAATTGCTTGTCCAAACATCTCATACAACTGCATGCACACTGGGTGCAGGCAGAAGAAGCACAGAGGCCCTTGCACAAAAACAAGGGATCCCAGAAACATGCTGAATGAATTTTGACTGAACACGCTGTCCTATAATTGTACTCCCAGCAGCATGTGTATGGAGTTCCTGAAAAAGCTCTTGGGAGGGAGGGGAAGAAGAACAAAACAATATCAAAGAGCCATGTGGTGTTGATGGGTTTGGAAAAGCCATCTTGCTAATTGTTTGCAGGATGCATTCCAGGTTACTGCAAGCCAAGAGGCTGCAGGGTTTGTTGGGCTGAACTGAAAATTATGGTGCTTTCTCCTGTCCTTGTCTTACTTGACTGATGGGAGTCTCATATTCCCTTGGGCACTCGCAGGAATTAGGATCTGGTATATCCCACTGTAGGGCATGCTGCTGGTGGGGCTTTGATCAGAGTTCAGCCTTTGTTGTTGAAAGGATATATTTAATCTCAGCAGATTCAAAACAGAGATGGGCTGTTCAATTCCATTGCCACAGGACTCGTCTCCCCTCCCTTTCCCTCAACAAAAGATGAACCAAAAGCAAATGACCAGCCAAATTATGTTTTGTTTCCACCGAGTAGACTGTTATGAGTGCTTGTATATTCATTATTACCAAGACTGAAAGGCATCATGCTGGGCTGATTTCAGAGCTGTTCCCTATTAGCAGTATTTTTTAATGTGAGTATCAAAGTCGTCTTTCAATTATCGCCCATGACCTTAGAAAAATCCTTCGCATTGTACATCTGAAGCTCATGCCACGAAGCCTTGTAATTGAAGCAAGCCCAGTAAATATTCAGGAATGAATAGAGAGAACCTGCCTATCCTTCTGTGTAAACCACCCTGGTATTTATGCTCTAAGTGCTTTCTTCTGTCACCAGTGCTGTCGGTCTTGGTCCACAGCTGGCTCCTTGCTAGCAGTATTTCAGATATTGCAGTATTTTAGATTCTTTCAAGTCAAGGGAACCAGGTTCAAGGACAAGATGACAGTGAAGGAATAAAGGCAGCAGCTAGCCTTGTTCTGCAGTGCTGGATGGAGATTAGGTTCAGTGGCAGGTACCAAGTCAGCTAGGACTGACCTACTCCATTTGGTCAGTGTTGTTGTAACTGGGGATCCTGCAGCCCGGCAGGCTGTGAGGTGGAATTCTGGTGTAGCAAGCCTAAATACCAAAGTGATGGTACAGATCTGGGAGATCCCAGACATTTCACCAGGTGAGGGGAATGGCACTTCTGGGTATTGATGCTCATCATGGGATCTGAACACCCTTATCTTCAACCGGAAAGCACTTTCTTACCACACGTCTTTTCAGTTCTCTTAGGCACTGGGAGCTATTTGTGAAATGCTTCTTGCTGCCCCTTGAGTTGTTCCTGCCCTTTCTGCCTCCTGTTGAAGTTCACTTTCCTCAAATGAAGCAGTGCTGCAACACCAGTGTGGGAGTGAAGGGAATTTATGCTTTCCTGGATGCCCCTGGCATGCCATATACACATGGGGTTTGTCAGTCCCATTGCTGTTGTCTCTGGTGTTCCTGGGAACTTTTCTGTCCATGTCTTCAGGTTGACAGGGCAGATACCACAGTTAGGATATAATGGATTAATCATATTGAATAAATGCTTTAGCTGTTGAGCTGGCACATAGTGACAGACTCAAGAAATAGCTCTTCATTTCATCAGGTAGACAGACACTTTGATGGATGGGGACTACAAGGTAATTCACTGAGGTTAATGGACTGTTATGGCAGAGACTGACAAAACGGAGGCGTCATTCACCATTTAGACTGGGTTCTGGGGATGCTTAGATTTGGTGCTGAGTGGGAGCTGGGATTAGCTTTCTGCAGAGTAGCTGGGAGATGTCTGTTAGCTGAGAATGGTTGTGCATTACAGCAGACATGTCTTCCCACCAAGCTTGGTAGCCCCCAGCAGGTGAAGGTGTGAGCAGTCTGTAATTTAACAGGTCACCGCCAGGTCACATTTTCCTCCAGTTTCCTGGGTGTTGCTGAATGCCTTTCTAAGATTCTGGGTTAGGGCATCCCTAACAGGTAACACAAAACTACAGACAGGTAAAAGCTGAAGAGCACAAGACAGCCTTGTCCTGTTATTTGGGGCACAATAGGCAAAGGCTGTTCCAGATCCATGAGGAAAGCAAGAGTTACGCCAAACCAGAGGTTTCTCAAGTGTTCAGATTTGAGGCTGCACCATTGAAAATTTTTAGTATTTCTGTCAGGACACTTACGGTAACTAAAGCACTGGGTGCGAGTGCTCAGCTACCTGTTGACCCAGCCATTTCTTGGAGACCCTGAGGGGACCTCAGATAGCAGTCAGCCTCAGTCAGCCCCACCGAGATGGGTTTCTATTCTGCAAAAGAGGTATCACAGCCTGACCCTCACACCCCATCATTAAAATTCTTCCAGAGCTCCAGCTCAGTCAGGAGCAGATTCCAAGTCCTGAGGGTGAGGTCATGTCTGCAATGAGCCCATGACAATAATTGCCATTATATGGCCCTATTTATTCTCTGGAGACACATTAATGTTGCTGCAGAATGAGCCCACGGGCAATAGAAAGGGCATCTATTTGTGACTTTATGGTTTTTTAACTTTAAGTTGTTAATCTGTTTTTTCCCACTTCCTTGGTCCTTCACACTGGTAATAGGATATGGATTGCTGAGTTCTAGTTAATCAGTACTAATATAAAAAAAAATGTTTTAAAATAAATATAATGAAGAGGTGAAGAGACTGAGTACTTGCATCAGGCTTGTGTGTGTTTTGCTATAGTTTGCAGTCGGCTTTTACAATGTTGCTGTTCTTCCACATTTTGTTTCAGAAGGCTTGTAAATTGTTATCTTCAATAGCACAAGGGCTTGAAAAGTACCTGACCAGGATTTTACAGCGGTCAGCTGTGTATCTATGGGCTTGGAGACAGAACAGGTTTTGGACTTAGGCCTGGCTCTAGCATAACCTCTTTCTTTGTTTTTCTACTTCTGTTGTCTCCCAGATGAATTTACTTTTCTTCTTCATTGCTGTTTATGTTTACAAGAACTGTTATTCTGCCTAAATAAACCTATGTGCTCCTATTTAACTTGAGTAATGTGAGTAATGAGAGTGGGTCACATCCAGGAAATCTGCTGACTTGTTAGCATTCATGCCTGTTCTGTTGTAGTTTCAACTTCCTGCATCACCCATGTGTGGAGCTCAGGAGTGTTCTACCCCCTTAGCTGGGTTTTCCTTATTTACTACCTTCTCTGTCCTGCAGGGAAGGAATGAAATTTTAAAGATTACTCATTTACAGTTTCTGTAGGCTCAATGTCCTTGTTGCTTTCCTGTGTGCTTCCTTTCTACTGGTAGACAACACTTTGCAGAGGGAGTGGTTAAGTTTTTCGTCTACATGTGGCCATAGGCCTACTATCAGTGACAATTCTTCCTTTTTTCCCACTAAAATTTACAAAGGTCTGTCAGCAGAATGCCTTTTTATTACACTACTGAAGCACAGGGGGAAGAAATCTGGGACAAGAGTGAATTAGTAAGAACTTATCACTGTGAGATAAGATCTAAACAGAAAATATAATTAAACCAGCATTATGTAGCCTAGATTTTTATCCAACCTTTTTTGCCAGTTTGTCTGTGTTATTCAGTGTAAAAAAAAAAAATTGCTTCTTTCAGGACCTTTCTGTTGCCAGTAGTCACATTTAAAACAATTTGCCAAGTTGGATCCCCTTTATGCCAGCAGAAAGCAGAATTAGCTCCAGGCATTCTGTGCAGTGAGTCTGGTCAAAGGGAGAGCATCTCTCTCCCCAGATGCTAACTTCTCTGTTTGTTAGGGGGCTGAGAGAGGAAGTGATTTAAAACAGTAGATGACTTAAAACTTATTATTCTTTCATGACATATTAACACCTGCTCCCCCCAGCAAGGAATTAGCAAGGAATGCTAATGAGGAATTTAGAGAAGGTTTTTAACACAGACCACAGCATTCACACTGATGTGCTCCACTCAGTTCTTGGCTCTGCATGGTTACTCAGTGTCCAGGTTTTTGTACTAGAAGAGAAATTTACGACTTTCTTGCTTTATTCATTCTCCTTTCACATAATACTCCTTGAGCTGGCTCTGAAGATAAATCCTTCTTAAGCCTTTAGACATGAATCAGAGTTGGGGATGATGTGCACTCAGAAGATGTCAATTGTCCATAGCTTGTGTTTGCAGCCTGAGCAGCAGTGAACTGCTTGCTGCAAATTCAGAGAAAGCCTCTGCTTCCCACTGCAAATTCTTTCCCTGAGCATTACAGATCTATGGAAATTCTGTAATCTGGCAATTACAGATCCAAGGAAACACTGTACATGATGCCCCAAGAGTTAAAGATTTTAATCTAATTTTATGTGAGTCTCTGCTTTTTTGCCATCCTTTGTCTGACAATTACTGTGCAATGCACAGGCAGTACTTCAATGCCATTTGTGCCACTGCGTTCATTAGCATGTGCCATTCTGATCTGATAAAACACTTGTGCAAAATGTTTAGCACAGACATGGCCCAAGCCTGGAGTCTTATGTGTCATCTGCACTTCACATTCCTGAGGATTTGTTACATTTAGTTCGGGGCTTGGATTCACAATACTTTTACCCAGGAGAAAAAGAGAGGGCTTAGTTTGATCGGTCTCACAGCTTGAGTTTGAGCACTTGGCAGCAGCACCCACGGGTGCGAATGTGCCCAGGTATCAAAGGGGTCAGGTCTGAGGGCAGTGTGGGAATGGGGCAATGGGCATTTCAGACATCTGGGCAGGTGAATGCAGCAGTGTCTGAGGAGTTCTGTGAGTGAGGTGTGAGCTGACCACAGACCACACAGACACTTTGAAATGGTTTATTAAAACAGTGAGAGTTTCATGGCTCTTGCAAGCCAACCCACGCACACAAGACAGGAATCAGGGCGCTGCACCATCACTATTGCCTGTTTCCACACTGCCAGAGCTTGTTATCCTATGCTGGACTGTCCCCTCCATAGATTATTGTCCCAAATTTTCCCATGGGAAATTTTCACACAGCAAGACACCAAAGCTGTTTGCACTTTCTTGGAACAGGGGCAAGGTTCCCTAAGAGTTCTCCAGAAATCATGGAATGGAACACTCCTCAGGCTCTTCTTTTCCAAGCAGGTCTCCCCCTTCCACATACTACATCCTTCTGAAATCTGAGGGTCACTTCTTGGCTCTGGAGGTCAGTTTGCCCAGATCCAGCCAGAGCCATTCCTAGTTTATATTTATTTAAAACTGCTGTAACTAACCACTGCAGTTTTCTTTCCGTTAGTCACTGAGTTTAAAAGCAGACATTTGGTGTGTCTGGGTTTGTTCCAAGACACATATTTCTGGCTTTTTAGATAGAATAATTTTCTCCATTTGTATAATATTTTAGAGGAGTTGTACAGTTAACTATTTTTTATCTCAATCAATATGTCATCAAAGTGAAAATCATACCCATCCTTCTGCTCATTCCTATGAGATTTTTTTTCCATCTAAGAATCTACAATAGAATAATTACTTTTTAAACTAAAATAAATATTGTCCAGCTTAAGATCCTCTTCTGAGACCAAGATTATCTAAAGATTTTCCAGTATAGTTCTCCAGGGGAAAAAGGCCTCAGACTTTTTTCCTCAGAGGAATGAATGGTGTAACTGAGTCAGTAGCTCACTGACTCCTGTGTGGTTTGTAAGAAAATCACAAATTTACCACTTGATTTATGTTGTCCTTTTGCAAATTGTGTTCCAACTGGCTTTAGCAATGGACGATGGACAAATTTCTAATGGATCAAAAGAGGTTGGCTCCATGAAACAGTCAGCTGATCTGAACCGTAGGAGTGGCTGGAGGAAAGAGTGGAAAGTTGATCAAAATATTTGCAAGATATGAAACTGAAAAAGGAGACTGGGGTCTGGCCACTCTGAAATTTTTATTGTTGTGAAAACCTGTATTTCTTTTCTTGTTGTGATTTGAACTGTGGTGATAATCCAACTTCTCCGTCAGCTGTTTGCCCAGCTAATAGGAGTATCATTTTGCAGATATTGGACATATGCACCAAGAATGCATATTATATTGGAGATAAATTTGAGACTTAGGCTGTTCAATCTGCATATTAATCACTTTAAGCACTTTAGAAATTACCCATGGTTACAAGAGAGAAAGTTATAGAACTGGCTGAAAAAAGTGATTTTCTTGAATTGAGTGCAGCAGAGTGAATCATTCTGCTTGGAATGGCAAGTATAAAAAAATTACAGAATATGGAGACATAAAAGGTAGGAGTCCACAGGAAAATGTTACCAAGCTGTCCTGGGTATGTGTCAGCCTGACTGCCTGCTAGGACTGGGGCTTACAGGAACTGGAGTCTGGTGTCTTTGGTGTTTGCTCCAAATCACAGACTCTTTTAGCTTTAGCTTCCACTACCTGCACAAGGCAGTTATTTGAGGAAGGGGGCTGGTTTCTCTTTGTACTGCTGTGCATGGCAACTCCTTGCTGCAAGACACCCTTGAGATACATCACTGGTCTAAACCTCTTAGGTTCAAATCTTTTGCAAATCTCTTCTCTTAAGACGTGTGATGTATTGAAAATCACTCCATGCACCATTGTGTCTGCACTATAGTGCAAGGGGGAGCTTTGGTGCACTGTGGCAATTCTTGTCTGCACGACAGGAGCTGTGAAATAGTACAAGAAAGTAGGTGTGCAGAAGTACAAGAAAGTAGGTACAGCTCCCTTGGTCGCCTTCACCAGAAAAAAAAATGAGAACATGGGCTCAGTGTGCATCTGTGATGGATGATGTGCGGCCACACGCTGGTGAAGATAACAGGACCCAAAAAGCTCAACTCCCCATGGATCATCAGCAGCTCTAAGGGGACACCAGGACAGTGGGATGAGCTTGGGTTGGGCCGTCTTTGACTCAACCAGTGCATTTTCCATTGTCACTGAAAGTATGCCCAAAGGTGCCAGTGGCTGTAGAGATCTTTTCTGGATGTCTTGGCCTTTCTGCTGCAGGGTCCTGGTTGAGGCTGACAGGCTGTGATGGCAGAGCATGGCTGACAGCCTGGCCCTTGGGGTGTGACACTTCTTGTGCTGGGTTTTGAAAAGATTATGCCTTCCAGCAGCTCTTTGAACCTTGTGGTTGGAAGTGATGAATGGGTGGTCAGTGAAATGACCTAGAAATAAACCACTGATTCAATTATGAATGAAATTGGCCTAATGGCACTATTAAAATAAATATTTTGCCTTACATTCACTAGGGAAGGGAGTGATTTTACAGCTGTGTCCACAGGCAGGGTGATGTAAGAGCCCAGGGACGTTTCTGATGCAAGAGAATTCAGTTGAAGTTGAGCAAAAGCTGTTGCTCTTTGTGGGAGTGTGTTCTGGGTGAAGAAACACCCTTAGTCAGAAGAAGTCCTTTACTTTTAGGTGATTTAATAAAGTACTGGAGAACACATCCCAGAGAAATCTGCTGTAATTTTTCAGATCTTGGTCAACTGCTTCCCTCCCTGGCCCAATTCTTACATGTTCTTTTAATTTTATTATTATTGTCATATTATTACACATTTCCTATAACTTTCTGCACTGTCATTAAGTGTGCCATTTGGGCAATGGTATTTTCACTCTGCATAGCACATGCTTCATCTCCTTGGATTAGTAAAGTGGTTTACTGGGATGGCATTTGAACAGCCTGACTGATCTTCAGGTGAGCATCATGATGTGAATAAGGGTGTTTGTGTCTTCTCAAATGAACGCTCCAGGGTCCTAGCAGAGCTGAGAATATGCCACTGCACAGGTTCTGCTCACTCTGTGCTTTGAAGGAGCTCAGGGATCTGAAGAGGTTTCAAAGATGAAATAAATGCTGTTGGATACAGTGAAGATGTTCCTTGTCAACCCCCAAAAGGGAGCAGTTTCATACTGTGAAGCTCTGGTAGGGAAGTGTCTGTCCCCTACTTGCAGGGAGACCCTGGAGGGCATGCTCAGCTCAAAGCTGAGTACTCAGACATGTAAATCACTGGAGCTCCAAGGGCACTGAATGTTCCTCCAGAGATGTTGGAGGAAGAGATGGTCACAGATGTGACCTGAGAGAGAAGCATGGTCTCACACTGCACATCCATGCAGCGGTTCCTGAAGAGTTATGGGGCTGCTGCTGGTGAGGAAGGGTGTTCACTGCACTTCACAGACATCAGAGTTCATAAGGGTGGGTAGGAACTGTCATGAAACTACACCTGAATATTACCTATGTGGGTGATTTTGGTGGTAGGTTTCAAACATGTCACGTTCCTAAGACCCTTTGCACCATCCCTGTTCCGGTCAGTGATATCCATCTTAGTAAAACTCTACAGGATAGATGTGTAAAGTAAGACTTGCTGAACAGGAAGGAATCACATAATCAGAATTTAACACCTTTACATTACAAAAAAATTCTCGAAATCATGCAAGAACCCAAAATGAGGGAGAACTAAAATCCATATTGAACTCTTAAGAGTTGTATTTCCCACTTTGCAGTCTCCTATGCTCTATATCACCAGTATGTATGGAAATCCAGGGAAGTATTTTGTTTGTTTGTTTGTCTGGTTTTTTTTGTTTGTTTGAGCTCCATGCTGCTCTGAAGTTGAGGGAGTGCTGCAAGACTGTGATGTACTTGGTAATTGAAGGGTAAAGGGTAAGCTAATAATATTGTCTATTTGAAAGAAAGGCAGAGTGGATTTGGATGGATGCCAGATATTATGAAAACAACTGCTTGTTTCTTTGTGTGTGCGTGCACAGTCTGTCCTCCATCTAGTGACTTTGCTAAAGCCAACAACGGGACTAAGAACAAGGGTTAAAAAAAAATCCCAAAACATAAACCATTCATTCTACTTTTTGCTCATTATACTCTAGCTACAAGATCTTCTCTGAAAACATTTAGGAAAATTCTGTGTCAAGGCATACAATAAAATATTAGAATTCCAACTTAAATAGCAGAATAATTTTACAGCTGCTGTACCTGCTGTACCTTAAGCCACCCATTTTCAGGAGTTTCTGTTCAAAGATGTCCTTTTCACCATGTGAAATGGATCTTTTTTATTCTCTTGCTGCCTGCAGAATGCCTGGGAGAAACAGAGCAGTTAATGGAATTAAAGAGTGAGGCAGTGAGGCTCACTTCATCCCCTAAAGACATGAATTTTTCCCCACTTGCATTTTGGTCTGCAGTGACTCGTGTGGCATTACATGATCCTCCTTGCAGGAGCCCTGCTGCCTTTGGGCAGCTCAGCTAAAATGGAGGGGAGGCATAAGAGGGGAATTAATTTGATTTATTTTTAATGTTTTTTGGATGTTGCCTACCCATCTAACTTTATGCATCTCTACCAAGTGTCTCAGTCAGGATTTTCTGAAAAAGATGAAAGTCCAAGACCAACCTATGCTTGAAGATTTCAGAACTAAACCCAACCAAAACAGCATTCTCAGCAGTTTCCATTAATACGGAGTTTCTTGGGGTTGTCATAATTGGGCTAAATTCTGGTTCTTCCATTTCATTTTGTGTCTGTTCACCCCAGCATGTCAGCCACTGATGTAAACTACTTCTGAAAGCTCCAAAACCAAAGTCAAGCTCGTAAATAAATGCATTCACAGATTAATTGGATGTGAGATGCAGGAGGTGAAGGTCAAAGATGCAGCTGGCCAGGCCAGAGGTACCCAGAACAGGGTACCTGCCCTCATGAACAGGTCCTTTTGGCCCCAGAAAGGGGAAGTCTCACACTCCCTGTACACCCAGGGTATCTTTCTTTCTAGCCATCTTCTCTGAATTCTCTGAGATATAATTTGCTTTTGCTTTAAGCAGAATATCAAATCTGACAAGGCAATAATGAGTTTGAAACCAGGCAATGGTGACTTTAAAGAGAAAATATGATAAATAGGACACTGCAAATTGTTTCACAATAAGCACCTGGGGCCACCATGGAGTCAAGGGATGATCTGTGCAGGCTGTGTGTTGTACCTTGCCGTCTTGCTGTATATTTGTAACTCATCCTAAAGATATTCCTGGAAAACTCGACACAAAACGCTGACTTTTTAGTGAGAGACATCAAAAATCATGTACTGTTAAATTTCATTCATTAGATTGTCACCTCAAGAGCACTCATTTGCAAGTGTATCCCTGGCCAGTCTGTCATCAGCCCTACTCTAGAGCAGCTCCAGGAAAAGATGAGGAATATTTTAAGCCCTGATTTGAGTACCCCTTTTGAGGTGTCTGGCTGACAGAATGTGCTATGTTATGGGAGCTGAGCCCCCACAGCAGGGCTGGTCCCAGTAGGAGGGTTGTGTACAAGTGAATTTCCTGACATGAAAATGACTTTGACAAAGAAAGTGAAAATATAAATGTAGAAAATATTTTCTTTCACATTTTTTTTCTCAGTGCCTTTCTCTCCTCCCCAGAGTAACAACCTAAGTTGAAGTACTTTTAAGTAGGAGTTTTCCATTCATATTTTACCTCTCCTACACCCTCATTTTGCCTTTTTTTTTTTTTTTTTAGTAGAGAAAAGAATAAGCAGAAAAGAACAAAGAGGGATAAAAAAACAAATGCTGAAATGTAGCATTTTGTCCTCTGAACTGGGCTCATACTAGGGAATTTGTTAGAGAATTAATTTCTTATGATATGCAGGGGACTGGGTGAGATTCCCTCTTGGCCTGGCTTCCCATGACACTGGCAATCTATGTAAAACTTAGGAAATCTTTTAAATAAGGGCAGTTTCTGGAGCTGAAGAAACCTGAAAGCCTTCCTTTGGTCCAGTGAGCATAATGCAGGTCAGTGAGCATGATACAGGTGTGCAAGGAGCAGCTGACAAAGGAGCAAGGAGTATTTTATTTGTGACCATTGGCAAGGGGTGTAGATGGTGCTGGGTGTAGGGAGAGAGTCATAGGGTCCTTTCTCAGGACACTACATTGAACCCAAATTGGGTCACCTTTTCTTCCACTCCCGTGAGTTCTGCCACAGCAATGGCATTGTTTGTTTATGAAGGACAGAAACCATCTCCGTTTCAGCCCAGTTTCTAGCCTGGAGGCTAGATCCTGTCCCTCTGAGGGCTGATGTGGGTGAGGGTGCAGGGTTAAGACACTGTGCAGAAGGACTCACTGATGTTCAGGTTCCTGAGGGCTTGGTGGAGGAGGACCTGCTGCCTGCACCTCAGGGACAAGTGGCCCAGCCAGCACCCGTTCCTGGGCTGGCTCTCGGTGCGTCCCCACTCACAAAGTGCCCCTTCAGCGCTGCCCTTGGTGGGCAGACAGAGGTAGCTCCTGGCGTGGGCATGGCAGACAGGCCCAGAACTGCAGGTGTGCCGGGAGCCCTGCCACGAGTCTGCCCTGGCAGCTGGGGGAGCTGAATCACTCCTGCCAGGCCTTACCCATCTAACTGGGACTTGTCGTGCCTAACCTGTTTGGGTGCCTAAAGCAGATGGTTTTGGCATCAGTCTCCCATGGAGATTAATTAGGTTCAAGTCCCTGATCTGGTGAACAGTTAATGATCTGTGCAAAATTGAACATCTTCAACTGAGAGGGCTGTAAAAGCCGAAAGCCTAATGAGCACTTGGTGCCTCTGAGAGCCCAGCACCCCCATCCCACCTGCAAACCACAGCAAGCACAGCTAATCTGATCCTAAATCCCTTTCACCACAGGAAGAGCCCTAAACACAGCCCTGTGGGCTCTCTGCCTGTCTCTCTGCTCTTTCATTTAAATGAAAGATATAAAATAACTCTCTTTTTCTACATATGGAAATGGGAGAAATTTCTGAAATCCCAGGAATATTTGCAAGGCAGGAGAAGTGTTTCCTGCCCAACCACAGCCACAGGTCACAATCACAGCCTTCTGAAATCAAGTACAGGCCCTCTATAATTGTACGTTATACTCAAATGAGTTCACTTTTATGAATGTATTGTAATTTTTTTTAACTTCTAAAGGGTTATTTCAGTGTGAGAGCAGCCGCAGACCTGATGAATATACCTTTGTGTGCAGTTCTGTAAGTACAGTATTTCTACGTTAACACTCATGGACTTGAAAGCCAGCTGAGATCTTGGAGGAAACTTTATTAAAAATAGTCTATCTGTCTGGAATAAGAGCCCAGAGTTTGCAATGTAAAGTAGTTACTTATGAAAAATGCATTCTTCATAAGTGAAACAACATAATCCTCCTGGCAAAGCACCAGAGTTTGGGTTTCTCTTCCAAAAGCTGTCAAAAAGCAGACAACAAAAAAAAAATGCCTGTCACATTTTTAATTTCATACTCTGTGCGACTTTGTGAGCAGATTAACTACAGATCAGGAAAAGAAAACTTCCAGCACAGTTCAAAGAAAGAAGTCAAAGTGGGACAAGAGGGAGAGCCCACCTGCAAAGCTTTTCCTCCGTGCTTCAGGCAGCCAAGGACTCAGGCTGTGTCTGGGGGCCGGTGTTCCTAGCTGCAGGCAGTGGAGACACCGGTGTGTGGATACATTCATGGAGGGTTGTCACTCAGAATTGCCTTTATTGTCCTTTTTCTTGTCATAGAACATTGCTGGGAGTGAGCATCAAGATGGTGGGTCCAGGGGAGACTGGTGGGAGGACCAGGCTTCATCTGCATGACCACAGGCTGCCAAAGCACCTTTCCCAGTGGGAAATTCCTCAGCCTCTCTGCTGTGCTCCTTGGCACAGGGCTGCAGCACACAGCAGTGCTGGGCCAGGCCCTTCAATAGCTCCTGTTTTCACCACAGACCAGTTTTGGTGGTTGTTTCATCACCACTGCTTTTAGCAGAGGGTTGGTAAGGTATTGCTGGTTGTTTCTAATACATCCCTAGCATTTTACCCGAGGCAGAGTGGCTTTAGAAGTGTATAAACTTGAACAGCAAGGGTCAGTGTGTAGTTTTTGTGGGACAGAGGAAGGGAAAAGTTCCTTTTCACTCAGAATAGATCTTTATTCAGGCCAAAACTTGATGTTCTTTTTCCCTTTTGTTGTCTTCCTTGTTGAAAAAAAAAAAAAAAAAAGCAAAACCAGAACTGGAAAAGCTTTTCCCAGTGGTAGGTTTTGCAGTGTAGATGCTCTTTCAGCCTGAAGGAAAAAATACAACCGTGAAACCAGCTCTCTGATGTGCAGTCATTTCCTTAGGCCAGGGAATGATGTGAACTTGTGTTTCCTGCATCCTGGGGTTGTGTATTATGGGAAAAAGGCACTCGAATGGGGGGGGTGGGAATGGGGCTCTCCACCCCACGGGGCTGTGAACACCGTCCAAGTACAGCACCCTTGGGTGGGGTAGGGCTTGACACCACCTCAAGATTTCTTTGTGACTGGCTTACGTGGCTCCTTGCCTGTTAGGCTGGTTTGTGGCTCCTGTTTTCAGGAAACTCTGTTTAGAGAACCCAAATGCCTCGCTCAGCCCTGCTGTTGGAAACAGCGAGTGCCTGGGAACCGACTGCTGTGCACCTCAGTGCTGTGGAGCCTACACCTCTTGTGGGTCCTATCCCAGGTGCCTGTGTCTTCTTGGATTTAGGCACCAAAAGTGCTTAATGCTACCTGGCTCTTCACCAGAACTACTGGCAATGTCAGCTCCCACCACATATGATGCAAGATGTTGAAAATGGAGAACCTGGTAGAAAACCCCTTCATCTTTCTGGCATCCTCAAATGATGGCAAAACACAAAATTCAGCTCATTTTGCCCTTGCTTGCAGGTACAGTGAAGGGTGCATGGAGGATCTATTGCAGCTGCTTGGTTGAGAATAACTCTTGAAAAAAAGTTGCTGGTTTCCAGCTTCTTGTGTTTCCTGCATACGTTCTTCATCTGCAATTCAATGTCCCCCCTTAGCCATTGCAATTCTACTGAATTCATTGGGTTATAACAGTGCTATTAATTCTGATTAGTATTTTCCTTTGTTTTACCAGAGTGTGCTGCACAATACCTTGGGAAGTGAGAGTTGATAAATTAATAAACATTGTAAATAAATAAGGGCATTTCAAAGTCAGCATGATGGGTCACCAGTGGGAGGGAAATGCCTGCACGGCTGGAGAGTGACCCTTGTGAGGAACAGCACGGCAAACCAGCTTCTCATCAGCCACAAAGGGTGTAGCGAAGATGTGTGACATTGAGGGGGCACCAAGGTATTGTAAAACCACGGCCAGAGAGGGAGGAAGCCCTTAGAGATAGGTATGGTGACCTGCAGGCTGCTACTCTGCTGCTCAGGGGATCATGGTGGAGACAGAATCCCTTGTCTTTCAGGGAACATCCTTTCTGTTCTGCATAACATTTGCACGGGTTTAGGATGGTCTGGTGTTTAGGATACAAGTAGGATCTAGGATGACTGTGGTAATTAACAAAGCAGACAAAAAAACCATTTTTCTGTAAAGCAGGACTGCAGCAATGTGCCAGAATCTAAGTGTGTGTTATTTTGCATCAGGCTGACAGGTTAGACTTGAACCATAATACCTCCAGACACCAATCCTGCATTTCAGAAAGGCTGTTCTGTAACAAGTGCTACATCATCTTATTTACTCTCTGCTCAGAAGCACTTTGGTCCTTGGCAGTGACAACTGTATCAAAAGGGTAGTAAGAAATTCTTAGACTGACTATATTTAGTATTTACTAAAATCAAAGTAATGCATTAATTCATTTCCTTTTGTTTTGAGGTATAATTACATGCGCTAAATTATGCTCAGGAAAGTGATTAAAAGAAATTTGCCCTCCAGAGAAAAGAGTAGGAAAGGTTGAAAGGCTTTCTTTCTTTCTTCCTCGCTTTCTTGCTTTCTTTCTTCTGTAAAACAATGTTCTTTGAAGTTAAAGAGGGTGACATTAAATTGCAGTGCTGGAGACATGAAGCAAAATTAAATAGAAAATCTATTTTAAATGGAAGCTGAAACTGGTGACGAGAAAAGTTGGTGTGAAAAAAAAATACAGCAGAGGTAAGTGGAATCACACTCCAGCCTGACATGTTTGAGAGCTTAGAGCCCTTTCCCCTGAGATTAAAGCATGTCATCATGAGGGAGAGGGCCTGCAAGGCAAGGGTCAACCTTATGGTAATGAATTAAATTTCAAAAGAAGATTTGAAATACACAAGTGTCTGTTTGGATGTTAATTGCAAAGCAAGATTAGTGATATTAAAGTGTTAGCAACCTAGAAAATTCCCACAATAATGCTGTTCACACAATCCTGAGGTACCTGAATATTTTTTGTAGCCATTGTACCAGTACAATAGGCACGGTCTTGTTTCTTTTGCTATAAATGTCAAAATGGATTTTAATCATATGTTATAGTTTAATTTTAATAAAGGAAGAGAGAATTAGCAAAATGGTAGTCTTCAGCCTGATTTGTTACATCCCACTGTGGTAGGAATTTAGTTAATCAATCCTCTGAATCAAGTGATTGTCTTCTCAAATGTGTAATATGTGAAATCTGGTGTGCCTCTGAGGAAGAAAGACAATCATCTTGCTCATATTCAGGGTTCAGGTTCCAACCATAAAGATTGAAACTCAGTATTTTCACAAGGTGAAAGCACTGGTTTCCAGCAGGGCTTTGGTGAAACCTTGTGCAGTGCACCACTGTAGGGGTTGTGTTTCTTTGAAGATCTCAGTTCTCAACAGGGAATCCTACAGAGATTTCTCATGTGCATTAGGATCTTCTTCTGCTATGAACAGTTCCCTCTGAGCTTCAGATACCACCCATTCTACTTGCACCTTGTCTGAATCAGTGGAAGCACACTGGAGAGTTTGAAAACATACTTATTACTTACGGAGTAATAATTCTCTGTGGTAATATTGCTCCAAGTTGTCTGTTTTGAAAAGTCCTCTCACCAGCTTTTGCTGAAAAGGTTCCTCATTCCTGCCTCAGTGAGGATTCTGGAAATACAGTGTGTATGGGAATGTTATTTACATCTCTGTGCTGGGAGTGCTTCGAGTGTCAGCACTACAGAAAATGAAATCCCTGCAGAGTAAATTCAGTCATAAGATTTGGCAAGGTGGATGTGTAAAATGAAAGATTAGCATTTGGGAAGATGTATTCCTTCTTACAGTATATGCCTGGAAGTCTACAGAGTGGTATGAACTTGAAAATCAAGATTGAAAGAGTGGTTAATGTTTTCAGTAGCAATCATCACTGTATAATCACTATGAAGCAAATTTATTGCATGCCTATTTTTCAGTTTTCATCATTTCATTCAACCAGAAGATCATGTTTCAACATCAGTCTTATACAAGAGAACAATATGGGGATGTCAGAAAAAATACACCTGAAAATCAGATCTAACATGAAGCACTAAATATTTCTACTGCCAAATCAATAGAACTGTATTGACGCATTTTTTCCTCCTTTGGCAATATATATCTTGTAAGAAGATCTGCGGTTTCACATTTTATGGTGTGAAGTATAAAGAACACTCCTCATCTTCTAACAAATCTCCAAGAAAATCAGTGGAATGAAATTAATTATATGCATATGAACAAATTAGCGCCATTCTTGTGTTCAGAAAGAGTTTGTCTCCATGGAAAAATTTCCCAAAGCATATAGTGCTGAATAAGCTGTTTATATTCCTTAGCACGCTTTGAACTCAGACTAACATTTTTGGACTGAAATCCACTTTTATTTTGGAGCACAGTTTGCTCATAAGGGGATATTCCAGGATGCTAATTGTGAAATTGGTTATTTGGCCTGGAGACAGGCCAAAGGTTTCTCTGTAGCATCTTCATAATGTCAAAAACTAAACAGAGAGTGAATGTTATTTATTCCCATCGAGGTGTGTTTTATGCAGCTAAAAAGGGCTCCTTTTTGAAAGGAAAATCACATCTCAATGTATTTAATGCAATCATCTGAGTTTTGAAAGCATGCCTCTTTAGGAGAGATTTTGGGATCTCAGCTGATTTATTATATAAAGGAGAAGGTTAAGGAGTGGTTTCATCACAGTTTACTCAGAGAAAGTATCTGGTAATATATTTCTTTTTTACCAGCTAATGGACAAGGCATTAACAGGAACCAAGTAGCTGAAATTTGAAGCTAGGCATACTCAGACAGAAAGCACAGGAAACCTTCTTAACAGTTATTACAACTATTACCCCCTGGAAGATTTTGCCAAGGCATGATAGATTTATTATCACTTACATTTAAGTATGATATTAATAACCGTGAAATGAGCTGTGGAACTGCTTGCCAAAGGATGTGAGGGATGCTAAAGCTTTCCATGGATCTCACATGCATTTGGACAAATTAATGGAATATAAAGTAATTGAGAACAGTCAAGCTCCCAAAAAGACTCCAGGTCTGACTCAGGAAATCCCTGAACCACAGGGACTGTTGGCCATGAGGGCAAGAAACACATGGCCTGATTCGCATGCATCTGGCTGGACTCCATCCCCTTTCCCTCCCAAAACAGGAAAGCCTTGTCCATAATCACCACCTGGGAATGTTCTCTGGCCTGACTGTGTCTCAGACAGTACCTCAGCATTATTTGGAAGGGCTGGTCAGGGCCAAAACTTAGTGCTAAAAGTCAAGTGGTGTGAGTGATTCCGGGCAGCGTTGGAGCTGGGATCCCAGTTCTCACTACCTCACTGGTACTGGTACAGCCAAGGACACTATGGCTGCTTCTAGTGGGGTTTGTGGGGGACAGCTGGGAAAAGCAACTGGGAAAAGCCTGGACACTTAAATTCACTACAGAGAAAACCAACAACTGTTTGCAGGCTGGGTAAGATTCCAACCATGACTTTGGTTCAGCCAGGGGCTGGCCATGGGAACCCTGGGCTACGTTTCCGTGACCTTTGTGCCACCAAGAGCCAGGAAAATTCCCCCAGGTATCCCTTCTCTCCTTAAAACCCCATGGCTATAGGGATTAACATGTTACTGCTGTTGTTGCTGTGATGATTTTGGAGGGGCTGCATTGGCTGGGTCCATGAGGAAAAAAGGCTGCTTTCATGAGGACCCCACATAACCCAAAGCCACTCAGCACAGAAAGAACTGTGCAGTGTTAATATTATGATTTTTCACATCTAATGAAAAAATGGCCTAAACCACATGTAGACACTCACACAAGTAAGAAGTTTGAAAACTTGGTCATCAGGTACCGTGTTTTTTATAAGCCCCGTGCTATTATATACTTTTAAGGGTTTAAGTCCTTTTGTGTTATCTGAGGTATGTGCTTCAGGGATAGATAAAGAGAAAAAATTGAAAAGAAAGCATTGACAGTAAAGAACATCAAAATGCTCTTAAAAAAAGAGCATTATAAAATTTTGCTCTTTGATAAATTTTGGGCTAAGAAATCGTAATGAAAGGACAAGGATGCATGATTACCTCATTGTTGGAGAAAGATCTAAAGAAGTTATCAGTCTCCTTTGAAATGACAGTCATAATACTCTTCAGTGCAGTTTAGGGGTCTCCCCCATCAGCATTTTTCAACAAATAAATGCAGGAAAAAAGGACTCCTTAAATGTAATCCTTTAAACAGAGAGTCTTTTGTTTTATGGTTGTGCAAAAAGGCTTCAAACAAGCCATTTCAAAGAGAAATCTTTTCTAATGCTTTGAAGAAATCATTGTTCTCAGATATTTTAGATTATCTGACTATCTCTTTGGATTAAATATTACTTAAGTGATATCCTTTATTATTTGAATTTATAGGATTTCCATTTTGACACACAGTGTTTCACATCATAGAAGTTTCCAGTTGTGGGAGGAATAAAACAGTCAATAAATAATTTTTTTTTATTGTATTGCACACCAGCAGTCATGATGGCTAAAGCCTCATCTCATTTTGCTTTGAAATTCCCCAACTTCACCTTTAGGTCATGGATATTATATTGCCAATTTTGTTTCAACTTCACCGATAGACTGCAGGATCCAGTGTGTAATAATTAGTCCTGTGAACACATAACAGCATCATTTCTCATCTTGGCCTTAGTAAGAGAACAAGGAGAAATGGTATGGAAATAAGAATATCTGCTGGCATTGACACTGGCTGCTAGGAACCAGATTATGTCAGAGGAATGAATTTAAAATGCCATTTCCAGCAGTTCATGGGAATATATAGGCCCTTTTCCAATGTTTTCTGTATAACAGACTGATAAAATTCAGTACAATTAAAAGTCTCAATTAGAAATCATCTACTTTCAGAAATATAGACAGCTCTCTGCCCTTTATTCCAAATCTCTACCTCTTTCATCACAACACATTACAAGGCTTACCCTAATCTTTTAAGAAGAGCCACCAACTGTTTAAGGTTCTCATGGGAACTACTGAAGACTAATAATGACTAGTCTAATTTCTCTGACAGCTGACTTTGATCATTTTGAAATATATTGTCATCAAATATGCCCAACAGTCACATGTTTAGTTAAAAGGAAGTTTTTCTGTAATCTGTCATAGGTGACACTCAAAAACTTGACTGCAAGTAATTCTGCTTCACTGACAATATGCATTCAAATGTTTGCTTTCACAAAGAATAATAAAAGTATTAATAAACTATGCAGTCAGTCATTTGCCTGTGGTTTACATGCATCAGCCTGTGATGCAGGCAGAACATACCAGTGGACCTTGGTGTCAAATTGCAATTTAGCCATGATGTTTTGTTCACTTCCACTGGCATAATCTCTTTTTTTGACTAAAGTCTTACCTCGAAGTTATTGAGTATTTTCTGTATTTGTCCAGGGTTTCCAGATGGAAGTGACCACCTTGGAGTTAAAAGGCAATAGATCTCTCTGGGCTGCCACGTGTCCAGAAACCTTCTTGCGTGTGCACAAGTCTGATGGTTTTGGAAAGCATTGCACTTACTGTGCCAGCACAGCCCTGTTCCAGTGGGCCTGAGCCATAGGTCTCACTCCCACTGTGCTTAGTGGATTTACTGCACATCTGGGAATTGGATGTACAGTGCAGGTACAGTAAACTTGCAGTTCTGGGGAGCTCTGGATGATGTGCCTGTAGCTCTTTGATGTGTAGAGTCATCATGAATTTTGTTCAGGCCAGCTGGAGGGAGCAGGTTGGTGTTCCCACCACGGTAGCTGCAGACTTCCTGGACATGTGGACATATATTTTATCTTGAGAAATCTCAGATGTGAATGTTTCAACCCATACTTAAGGGATGGCAGGAGGAATCACAAACTTAAGTTGTTGCTGCACAACATGAGCCAAGTGATGTGTGAATAGAAAAAGAATTGTTTCTCTATACTCCATTGAGGACCTGAATAAAAACAGTACAAACACTTTGTAGGACTCTGGGATTCAGTTTTACAATTATAAAAATTCAGAAAATCCTTGGTTGAGATCCTAATTCTGTGGTTTACCAGCACCCGAAATTCATCACACATCAACAGAAGTCCCTTTCCACCCACCTTCTGTCTTGGCATTCACTGCGCGCCAATGTAGGTTACTGCATTTCCTGGCAGCATTTCATGGTCTTTATGTAAACTTCCTTAGTTATGGCTGCACAAATAAACTGGGGAGACAGGCTGGAAAATGGAGCACAACTTTTCCTCTGAGAACTTCACCTGCAGCCCTAAAATCATGCCAGCACCTGCCTGTTTTGGTGAAGTTCTCTGTAATAACCAAAACGTGTTGTTCAGGCTCTTCAGGTCCAAGTGGTAAAATTAGCGTAGGAATGTAGTCTGGGAAGACTTAGTGCTGTATTTCAAGTCCTTATGACTTTTACCTTTCAGATATGATTTGAAGTGGAATTCTGGATACTGCCTAGGCACTGGAAAGCATAAAGGCACCTTTTTCCCACCTGTTTTCTGATAAAATACCCACTCTGTCCCTTCCAGACAAAGATTGAGATTGTGCCATTATGGTTCATGTCTGCAAGTTCCAATTGAATATTTAGTGATGATGAATATGTTCAAGTGATGATGCATATGTCCAGGAGACCATTAAAAAAAAAAAGCCATTTTTTTCCTCATCTTTCAGCAAGAAAAGTAGGCATCGAACAGTACAGATATTAACCAGAAGCCAGCTCATATAGAGCTGTGTGAGAGCCTCTTTGAGCAGAATCCGTGAATGCAGAAAGTGAGGGCCAGGTTTTTCTGGGGAGAAGTTCTGTGAGTGATCCTGGCTTAGCTAAGGAAGGAATTATGTCAGGGAAGACAAACATTTGTGTTTATTCCTGCAAAAAAATAAATGGCTATTCTATTCTGAAGGAGGAGATGGGTGTCTCAGCATTGCAATAAGCTGCATGTGCTTTTGTGTTGTCCTTAGGTAAAATAATTAATTGTGTAGTAAGCATGGAACACATCTTCTATTTCCCACCATTTATTAGATGTGGTGACTGTTAAGATGTAATCTAGAAATATCCCACCCTTGGGGAGCTGCCCAGAGGGTCCTTGCAGGACACCTGGGGAGCTGGTGAGTTGTTGTGGGTGCACAGACGGTTTGTTCATAGTTTTCCATCTGTTTATCCATCCTTCTCCTGCCCTTTGGGAGAATAGAGTTGTCTGAGGCTTACAAGCCATGTCCAAAAGCCTTGGTTAAGATATGCTACAGAGATGTAAAAAACTCTTACCATTGAATCATTCCTGAAACAACCAATATTCTAAATTATTTGTTTGTCTGTGTACCAAAGATGGGAGGCTCACTGCTTTTGAATGGAGAGGGGACAGGTTGATCCCATGTCCAGCATGTGTTTTTACTCCTTCCCTCATATTCTAAAATCTGCCTTGGTGGCAAGTTTAGGAAAAATTCTGATTTTCATATGCCCAGCAGAGACTCACTTGAACTTTTGAATTTCCTCTCCAAATGGTGTACCTGCGCAGAGCACAATCCAGTGCAGGGAGATTCAGGACTATCCTGGCAATGGCAATGCCTGCCAGGTCTGAGACCACAGGGCTGGGCCTCACTGTGTCCCGGAATCCCGCTGAACCCAGGCAGGAGGGATGTTGCTGGCTGGTCTCAATTGAAAGAGAAAAAGAGGGAGATGAATGGGGTGGTGAGACATGAGGGATAGAAAGGGTGGAAAATAAGGGAGAACTGGAAATGCATAGCAAAGAAACTGGACATGGGGAACTGAAAATGGCTGAGCAATGAGATTAGTGGGAAGGGGAGAAATAGGGATATGGCTGGCAGGATGGGGATACTGGGACTTCAGTGAGTGGAGAAATCATGTGACAGGCCTGGAACTGGGACAGTTGGAGGGGAAAGGACAGAACAGCTCAAGTGTGGAGTGGATGTGAAGGAGAGGACGTAAGAGCTTCGTCACCAAACAAGTGGCTGAAGTGTCTCCTCCTTCAGGCTGCTCTTAGATGGGGGTGGCAGCCTGAACCACTGCCAGTGACTCAGGTAGTGCCAGTGGTGGGGGAACCACCCTGGCACAGGGTTCATCTTCCATTTAGAAAAATAAATAGGGAAATCTTCCCCCGGAATTTAAATGCATAGATGTATTTCGTTAAAAGACTGCCACTGAGGTTGCAGAGTTAGTCACGCAAAAAACAGGGCTGGCTGTGCAGTTTTGGTTCACTTTATTTGGGGATGGACATGTGAGTAAATCAAAAGTGTCTCCATGTTTGGGCAGCCCTAACTCTGACATTTCCTAATCTCTGTTTTTGCTTTTGCTTTTCCTGAGAAACTCTCCAGAAACTTTTATAAATAAAGACTTGGATTCTGTTTCCTGTTTTTTCCCCCAAGACTTTAGATGGGAAAAGAAAAAGGTATTTTTAAAACAAGGCATGTACTTTCAGGACAAATAGAACAGGAATTGTTAATGTAACACGGAGGACAATACTATTATTGCTTAACTTTAATTCTTAGAACTGTATCAAAATGAATAGGCAGTCTTAATTCTGCTATTCCCTATTCAGTGTATTTGACTGCTGCCTTTACAAAATATTTTTAGCATGGTTTTGTGTAGGTGACTGCGTGTGTGTAAGAGAAAGACGTCATCTCTTTTCATTAGCCCACTCATCCATACACTGGGATGAAAACCCGGGTGTTTGTCTGTGTACAAGTATGTCTGTCTGCATAAATTACAGAGTTTGCATCTGAATCAAGTGATGTGTTCCTGCAGCAGACAGAGCTGCCTTTCTGCCCCAGGGCTGTTGAGCCAGTTCCTTGTTCTGAACTGTGCAGCCAAGAGGCAGCAGTGGTGCTTCTACCCATTATACACCATGAAACATATTTGTTAACATCCCCGAACAAAGCTATGGAGCCAAAGATATGGAGCCAAACCCAACTTCGGCCCTGGCTACCCGGAATCTGTCCATTGACCTTAATAGGACTGTGACTAGACCCAGCTATGAACAGTTCAAAAAGAGATAATGTAGATGCTTATTTTGTTTTCCATTGGACGGCTTCATATGCTGCACTTAGCTGTGTTTTCTTAGCATCACGTTCACCCTCCAGTTGGCAGGTACCTCTATTTAACTTTTACCTGCCAGCTTTGCAGTCATCCTGTCTTTGTGTTGGCCTGTGTTGGAAGACTGAAACAAGGCTGGGTGCACTGGTGCTTGTTTTTCCTCTTCCTTTCCATCCTTCTTTCCCTCTTTCCCAGTCATCTGTGGTCTGAGCTGCCTGTGTGAGCTGAGCTTTGCTTTGGAGCTGCAACTTTTCACAGATGTTGCAGGAGCATCCTCATGTGAAGAGGGTAGAACAAAGGCAGAGTTAAGGATGAAAAGTACCTATTTCTAGGGCTTGAAATCTGAGAAAAAGCCCTCAAGGAGTCAGGATGGAGGAGTGTGTTTCCAGCATTCAGTTTTTGGCAGCTGTGCAGCTTCGGGACACATGTGTTAGAGGAAAAGTCAGTGTCAGAGCTCAGCTCTCTGGGGATGTCAAAACTCAGGTACTCTGGTGGCTTCAGAGACATCAGTCCCCCCTTGCTGTCCCTGAAGGTGTGGGGGCAGCAGGATCAGGCAGCCACAACTCTAAGCCCCCATGCTCAACTCTGGCCTTCAATCTGGTAGAGCTGCACCTTAGTTTGGGCAAGGGTGGGTTGAGCAAAGACGGCTGGAGGCTCCTGTTAAAAGGGCTTTTCCATTTAATTTGCTCCCCATCTGTAAAAAGGGTCTCAGACAGGCATCAGCAGCCTGTTTACCTGAGGTTTGGTCATGCTTTTTCCAGCAGTCCAGATTTTCAGGCAAGCTCCCATCCCAGTGCTCAGCAGCTTTAGGGACAGGGCAGCTTTAGGAGCTGCCTTCAGGGGAGTTGAATAGCACAAGTCTTCTCCAGAAGTAAATGCACCCAAAGCACTTCTGCTTCCCTGTCCTTTTCACTGGGAAGGCAGTGAATTACTCTAGGTTTGGAAAAGTGAAGTTTTAAACTTCCTGGGCTGCAGCTGTTTCTGCAAACTGCGTGAGTCAGTCAAGCTTCAGAGCATTAGACTTCTTGGCTTGGTATTACCCTTTATAAAAGATATATTTTCTTGATAGGTCAAGCACCAGCAATTCCCTTAGTTCCATAAAGAACATGAAAGAATGGGTTTTTGTTGCCCCAGGGAACTTGCAGTGTGCAGTGTTTTAAGGGAAAGGCTGTCGCTTCATGCAGTGCTTTGGATTATTGTTCTTGAATATCCTGTTTCACATTATTTATTGCTGCAGATTTCTTTTATTGTCTCTTTCCCAGACAATAAAACACATTGCTGTAACATAGACACTAATCAAAAGAAGAAGGATCACTTCACTTTAGGCATGTTTTGGCTCTGCTAATGGACTTCATGGTGGCCTCTGGCTCTGTCAGCATGGGGCAAACAGGGAGCCCAGACCTGCAGACAGTGGGGAGCACAGCTCTGGCCCCCATGCACCACTGCTCATTCCTGGTTTTGGTTAGCCTGCCATCAACCCCAAGGCAGAGGAAGGTACACTGTTACTTGCTGAGCAAGATTTCAAGGTAGGTATGGCTGAATTGGATTGTAAATAAGACGCACAGTGGGGTCTGGCTTTCTGGTGCAGTTGTATTGACTTCAAGAGCACTTATCCTGGTCGCTGCCTGTGCACAAACGCATTTTGGCCCCATGTGCAGACTCTTGACTTGCACAATACACGGAAAAGTGATGCCAGAACATAAATTAAGAGGCATGAATGGGTGAAACACAAAAGAGCTTATTTTGTGCTAATAGTTTAGCAAAGGCATTCAGACAGTTCTAAAGTTAGCACATTGTGCTGCCAAGAGAAACAGTGCAGCAGGGGAAAAATACCTCCCTGGATAGCTGTCTACCAGCAGATATGTCCTGTTTTTCATCCCAGACAAATACAGTGTGTCTCTGCCAATATACTGTTTGGTTTTCTTTGCCTTATGTGGGATGAATACTTCCCCCCCTTCTTCCAAAGTTAGTATAGTAATTAACAAAAAATCAAAGCTGCACCTGATAATAATGCAGTGCTTTATCTCTAGTATAGACTTTCAATCACAGAAATTGCTTTGTCTCATCAATTAGCTGGGACCTTGCTCAGCCTGTAATAGGGGCTGACAAATTCACATGTGGCTTCTGATGGCTCTTCCCAGCACTCCTAATAGCTTTGGTTAGCATTATATCAACAAAGGGGCTGCAGAGCAGAACTGTAGGAGAAACACAACAGGTTTGGCAAATGAGCATTTGATGGCCAAAAATGTTGCTCTCACTCACACTAAGAACTGGGAAATTAGCAAAACCCATGTTTGAGTTATTGTACAGCTTGATTTGGGCTTCCTTGTGTTTGTTTTATAATACAACTGCAAACATGAGATTGTGTAATTAAAGACCTTATCAAGTACATATGCAAAAGTAGACTAAATAAAGAACAAGATTAGCAATCTTATTTCTGGCACTTCTCAACTCATGAGTGCCTGATGCTGCAGTTTCAGTGTTCATGCAATCGAATTTTGTGTGTATTGGACAGTATGAAATATCCCCCAAGCCCCCTCCACCTCTGAAAGAGGAAGGAGTCTCATCTGTGCACTGCATATTGTCAGTAACTACAGTCTTCGCAGTGTTCCTATCCCAAGGGCCAAAGGTTGGCTGGGTCCCGTTGAACATCCACCCTCCACAGCCATCCACAGGGTTCCTTGTCCTCTCTGGGGTGGAGCTGCTCACTGCAGGAGCCTCTGGTGCAGGGCCTTGCATGGCTGGTTCTGAGCCCCTTTGCAGAGGGGAGAGTCTGATGGCTGGCTGAAAGAGTCACAGCAGGGACAAGTTGGTAGCTGTTAATGATTTCACTGCTGATAATAAGCACACTGCCCTGGATCAAGTCTGGGATCCCACAGCGATGTGAGCAGGACCACAGCCACTGCACCGGGGCTGGGGCCGAGCCCCTCAGCTGAGACTCACCAATGCTGTGGCAGAGCTGCTGGGACCAAGGGGGCCTCCAGGACAGCCTTCCCTGCCTGCAAAAGCCACCAGTGGTTGGGAGCAAGGCTGAGCTTGGGTCCAGGCCTGCCAGCTGTGGAGGAGATGCCATCACTCACTAAACTCCTCCTCATAGCTCCCAGGCATGCAGCTGAGCAGCTTTTGCTTCTCTGGCTGCTGGGAGGTACATCAGCACCTCCAGGGTGGTGGTGGAGCAAGAAGCTCTTCCCCCAGGCAGCCCAGGAGCACACAGGGAGTTAGGCATGTGCAGAGCCTCTGCAGAAACAAGCTCTGTGTTGGCAATGTGCCCGTTTTACCTTTATTCTAGGGTTGCCATTTTAGCATATAAATCAGAGAAAGTTTTGACAGTGGACTAACGATGTAAAACACATAGCATTCCTCCTCTGCCAACATGTCCAGTCTTTAATTTATATTCCTCTTTTTTTTGATAGATTTTTTTTCTGAGAACAATTTGCATCATCATTCATTTTAAAGATAGATTGTTTTGCAGTGCTTGATATATCAACCCCAGTGCTTGGAAAGCTGGCATCCAGATGTGCAGCAAGCAAAAAAATTACAGTCTTGTTAAAGGGAGTGGTGGTGGTGTGAGATCACCTTATATGGCCCTTGCTATCTTCCTCTGTGAGCTGAGAATTGATTTCTTTTGCAATGAAAATTCCTCAAAGTTAACCTTTATCACTTGTAGAAGAAGCACAAAATGGGGAAGTACAAGCCAGTGTGTTCAGAGCAAGGAATTATTAACAGTAATGTAACTTAATGGCACGACAGCAGGGATAAATCTGGCTTGTGGACTCTGAAGTTGAGGTTTGGGAAACAGCAGTCTTTGCTTAAAGACACAACCCAGAAATTAATCAGGATGAATAATATGATAATACATGAACAGCAGCATTTAGAAACTCCTAGGGGTTTCAAGGCTCTGTTGAACCAAGTGCACATTTCTAATAGACTACCCTGCCAGAGAGAATTTACAATCTTGTGAGTCAAGGCTGATAAACAGTGGGATAAAGGAAGGATTAGTATGCTCATTTTGCAAACAGGGAATCAAGCCACAGCATGATTAGAACCTAAATTTACAAAAAGTGTGCACGCTTTGCTCTCAGATGCTGTACTTGCTGGATGCCAGTGCAGAGCCAGCAAACTCATGGCTCCTGAATGGCTGCATGGAAGAAGTGCCAAAGGATGGGATCTGCTGAAAAAAGAGGCCATGGTGCATGGGAGGTGCAATTCATCCTCAGGGAAACAGTGAGAGGAGGGATAAAAGGAAGGAGGGATGGAAGGACAGAGGGATGGAGGAATGGGGACATGTCTGTGGGCACCTCAGTGCTTATAGCTGTGTTTCAGGGCTCTTATTCAACATATTTTCTTTCAAAAAGTTATTTTTTCTTCACATTCAAGGTGTCAAATACTTGAGAATATTTGCTGTGAGGAATTGAATGTGGCCTAGTTGTTAGGCTTCATGTTTACTGTGCTCCTCCACAAATCTCAGCAAACAGCAAAACTAGTTTGGGGATAAAATGGCCCATGGGTGTCACTGAGAGAGCTGAGAGATGGGTAAGCCACAGCTCCTGCCTGTCCTGCCTGGTGCATTTGCATCAGCAGACACAGGAGCATGGGGGGTTCAGATTTGCCTGTGCAATGCAGGAGGAAATATTTCCCAGGTTTTGTGCCAGCATCTCATCCTCTCACATGTTCCTTTCCAAAATCTCACCTCTAGTATTACAGGGGACTGCTGGGCATTAGTAATAAATAAATGCAGAGATGGGTTTAGCAGAGGAGGCTAAGGATGCCATGGGCACCCCACCTCCCATTCCCATCAGAAGTGATGGGATGTGTTGTGTAACAGAGCTGTGCCCACACTGCTGTGGAAGCTGCCACAGTGCCGCGTTTGTCACATCCTCCCCCAGGAAATGGCTGGGGAGGTGCTGGTGCTGTTCCCAGGAGCTGATCATCAGATATCAGCTACAAAGTTGTAATGCCATATGTGCATGGTAAAATCCTAGCCTAAAGCCATCCGTGAGCAGGTGAATCCTGCAGGAGGAAACCTGCTTCAGCCTTACCCTTGCGAGCTGCTGGCGTGGGCTGGGGTCTGCCCAGCCCTGTGGAAACCCTTTGCCCAGGAAACCCCCTCCCTGCCCTGGGAGGCCACCACTTGCTTTGAAATTCAGTCCTTGCTGCATGTAAGATATGTGAAAGTCAGACAGGGAAAGATGACTAAATATCACAAGGAAGTGAAAATGCATCTCAGCTGTTATCAGATGGTGAAGAGTATCTCTGTTTTTCTTGGGGCTACACATTACTGCAGGGAAAGGCAGTAAAAACTGTGGTATCATGGGAGGCTAAAGTTGCCTAGAGCAGAATCCATAAGCTGGGTCCTCTGTCAGGGTGATGCCTTGATTTCAGTTATATATTTTTTCTGATATCAAAAAAAATGAAGATTTCTCTTCCTGGCAAAAGAATCCAGAAGCCCAAATTTCTCTCTCCTCTTTGGACTGATTGCTTAAGGACATTACATTGCAAAGCACTAAACTCTCCCAAAACTAACTTTTAGACATAAAGAATTCTTAATATTGTGTTCGGTTGCTGTCCGACCTTCCTCTACATTTCTGCCTAGCTCTTAATTTTATTAGATGCTGCCTTGCTTTATTTATGTTTGTTGGGGTACAAGCAAAATACATATTGGGAAAGAATGTTGCAAGTTTGCAGACTTCTGCCTTCACCTTTTAATGTGCTTTTCTGTTCAGAAAAGGTGACATACTTGAAAAATGTAAATTGGACATCTTTTATGCTTACAGAAGGAAATGTATTTTCAAAATAGATTTGTTTTTCTTTCAAAATCTTTGAGGTGAGTTATTCAGCTGAGATTGAAATGCATTATGTCTTACCATCAATAAATATGTCTGTTTAAATGAGAAGCAGGACCATGTTTTCTCAAAGCTGTGTTTCCATGTTGCTTTGTTTTACAGTTGGAAGTTACATCTGAGACTGCTCCAGGTTTAAAATTTGCTTGTTTCTTAAGTAGAATTGAATAACATAATTTTGGCTTTTCATCTAGTAGAGAAAGCATTTATATACAGGTTGCATATTTTCACTGATCTGGAAACAGAGGGGCTTTAATTAGGCTCTGTATAGCAGACACTCATGAATGAAAATGAAAGTTAAAAACCTCTTGTTTTACATGTTGAGTTCTGATACCAAATGCAAGAACAACAAAGCTCCTCTGTGTTTTTCCCCAAAGGTCACTTCTTATGGTCTGCTGTTCTTGTGTCTGTGCACACACATGTTTGTGTGATCAGCTCTTTCATTCTCCCCACCATCCTTTTTTCTAGCTCAGGTGTCAGCTGTGACGAGCAGAGACGCTCCCATTGTCTACCGTAAGTCCGCGCCTGGGGAGGTGCAGGGGACAGGACGATATCTGACTGCATCTCTTTTCTCTCTGATGAGAGCAGCTAGTCAGGCAAATGGAAGGAATTCAGATGAAGACAGCAATTGAAACCCAGTTGCTCCAAGGCATGTAAGCATGTTTTTCAAACCTTTGAGGATCTCGGCACTTCTCTGCTCACAGCAAAGGGAAAGGGAGAGATTGTGACTGTAGATGCATCTAAGGTCCCTTGCTGCTGCCCTCCCTTTAATCCCTGCAGGCACTGCATCATGGTTGTGCCAGCAGTGTCAGTAACCTACTGGAGGTGTCTGCAAGGTGTTTTGAATGTTCAAGGAGGGCATGATTTGTCTGCAGGAAAACTCAAATATTACAGCAGTGCAGACCATTGGGCTGTTGCAGATGGCATTGGCAGTGAATAGAGAGGCTGGATAGTGAAGTGACAGAGAAAAACATTTCCCTTCTCAGCCTCATATTTCTAAAAGTAAGCCCAAGAGAAACCAAATCCTGGTATCCAGGGGACTTTGGCCACATTAACACTAGTGAATCAAGCCCCACTAGAGCCTGGCCTCTGCCCTGAGTTAGGTTGGCTTGGCTGCCCTGATCCAAGCTATGGACCTCTCCTCACCTTCAGAGCTGTGTGGCTCTAATCAGACTGCTTTTGGGAATTATTCCTGCTTGTTGCTATCTCCTGAGCACTGTGTGGGAGAGCAGTAGCACATTCAGACAAAAGAAAATTGAAAGAAAATTCTGCCAACAGAAAATTAAATTCCAATGCTCAGTCTGGTGCCCTGGCATTTTTAATTTACTCTAATGACGCACCTCATATCTCCGTGTGTTCACACTGGGTCTATCACATCCTTTAAAAAGAATGTGGTTTATTTTGAATGTACATCAAACCAGTGTGTTGAGTGGGACTAGCAACCTTTCCAAAGCACACCCCGAGTTTTATAAATCAGGATGCACGTTTGGCTCCTAGCACACACATTTCAAGAGCTTCAGAGAATGTGCCTGCCAAAGTAGCCATGATTACTAAAGACAGTATATTTATTTGCATATATGAAGTGCATGGGCTGTAAGCAGTATATCTGTTACAAGACACAAGTCTTTTCTTTTATCTTGGCCCTTACTTTCCAGTAGGACACCAAGGGTGCCAAACCAGACTGATTGATTTGTCCCAGCCTGAACTCTTAAGATTTGTCACTGCTGTGGGCACCTTGATAACAGGCCATAGGGCAAGGAGGCATGAGGATTGGTGTAGGATACTGGTGAGTATCTGTCCTGAGTCACTGGGAGGGAGCAGAGGAGCTTCATGGGCTTTCGTGGTGGTGTGAGCTGTAATCCCATGATGTGACTGCCAGCTCTCTATGCAGGCAGTAGTGATACCTTAAAATGACCTTTTCCCCTCTCTCCCCACTGCAAGTAGATTACGGACTTGGTAGTCAATAGAAGGAACTGTGATGGCCCCTTCTACTCTTGGTGCAAGGCTGGACCATGAGCTGATGATGTAGTATCGGTATGAGAGTGCCATGTTGCTCTCTGTGCCTGCTGTGGAGCCTGTGCTTTTGGCATCACCAGTTGGACTATTTTAGTGAGAGGCTTTAGCCATCTTCCTGGTAATGTCCCTGGTCTCTGGGTGGTTTGGCTCTCAGACCCAGCTGGGTGATCTACCAGGGGGTATGCTCCACGAAGCGCAGAGACATTAAAAAGGGAAAGAAAAGGAAACCTGGCGTAGCAGCTCCTCTTTAACAGAAAAAAAAAAAAGAGGAAGAAGAAAGGGATAGCTGGCAAATTTCTGATTTTAATTCTGTGTGTGGACAGTACTATTTAAACATAACTGAGCTGACTGAAAATTATAGAGGTGATATTTTTTTTGGATATTCCTGAAACTTCATTACTGTCTAGGATGTTCTTTGTGAGAGATTTCTAAGATCAGTTCCTGGTGACAGACAGTGTTTGTGCATCAAGAGGCTGATGGAGAAAATGAATGTTATCTCTGACTAACATGAAGGATATTTACTCCCTGCCAGTGACTTGATGCTCTGTGTTGGTCAAAGGCTGGGTTAATATTATGGGGTTTCTTTTCAGTTCCCACAGGTGGATGTCATTTGAGATGCAACAATACAAAGTGTTAGACAGCCTCACACAGGATGGGCCAGCCAGGACAGGGTGTGACGGACAGACTGGGAAATCACAGCCTCCTAAATCATTTTGTCAGTTCTGCTTTTTTTTTTTTTAGTAACAAACCAGAACAAACTGTGCTTCTTGCCCCAGAGAAAATGTGAACTTTTAAAGTGAGACTTTTTCCTCCCATATGGCATTCAGTTGCCTGTTGGAGCCAGGCAGTAGCCCTTACAGTCCTTATTTTTTTGCCCAGGAATCTGCCTCATAGTAACCAGTGCTGGGCAAATGTTCCTTGGCAGCATCTCAGTGACTTCAGGCTTGGGTCAGAGGCCACTCCCATGGGCTTGCCTGGAAGTAGCCACATGGTTTTGGAGGTGAGGAGAGTTTAATAATATGGTGGAGGCCAGGCTATGCCATTTGTTCTCAGGATGGGGCACAACGCACCTGGGCCTCCAAATGCATGTGTGGTTACACAGAGGCACAGGACAGGATATATTAGACAAAATAATTGAGAAAGAAACAGAATAGTCAAAACTGTGCTTGGAGTCCAGATGGTTAGGACTCTTGCATCTACAGTGTCATTCACTTATTTATAGTGAACCCAGAACAGGAAAAATTCCTTTGAGGAATCCTGAGCCATGGCCTTGGCTGACATCACTTAATGAGCATCAGCAGAACAGATCCAGCCTCTACAGGAGGACTGAAATACCCTGGAGAAATGGAAACCCAGTGACATGAACCACTAAGTAACTTTGTGAAATGGTGACACAGGCACAGTTCTGGCTCTGCTCCAGGAAAAGCCTCTCTCACATTTCTAATTAGTGGGAATCTCATTGGGGAGCATGGAAGATTCATGGCCATTTTACTTTGCATGCTTTCCTGTAATTTACTGTTCTCATTACAGAACACAAGATTATTTTTCACAGCAGGTCTGGAAGGAACTGGAACTGTGCAAGCATTGTCCAGGCTCTTGTGTCAGGGCCTATTTAATGCCTAAGCTGATTAAATGCCTACCTTCCTACAAATCACATCTCATAAAGGGCCTCAGGGCGCTATGAAGAAGAGAGGGGAAATTTCATAAAGGTGGTGAATCTAAAGTACAAAATCTGATAGTTGAGTTCTAAAGGTTTGAAATCTATACAAAACAGGATCTGGAAAAGATCTTCAGCTCCCCCACCTTTTAAAAAAGCTTCAATTTTCTTGGTGCTGCAAAACCCTGGGTATCAAAAATGAGGAAATATGTTATTGAATGCATTGACATCCAGAACATTTAGGTGTTGAAATGGGAAGGGGACCTCTTAGTACCTTTTTGAGTTGTCCCTCCTTCATTATCTGATACAAACTCTAAATGCTTTGAGAAGACTAAGGCTGAAAGATGATGGTGTTCCCTGATCTCTCCATGTCTTTCCAAGTGCTGCCACTTACTCCTAGCAAAGTAACAGAGCATTTCCAGCTGAGAGCCCTCCTCCTTCCCTGGTCTTTTGCAAATGGGAATTGGCTGCATCTTCCCCTGCAGCCACAACTGATGCCACAGAGCACAGTTAGCTTCTGAAACAGGCCTCCAGAAATGTCCTGTTGAAATAGAGCCTGCGATTCAGATCCTGACCTGGCTGCCTTCCTCACCCCTGGGGTAAGTGATGTTGCTGAAGATAGTGCTGTAAAAAATAAATTGACAAGGCTATGTGTATAAACTGTGCAACCAGTTTGAGTTTCCACCTATCCCAGCAAGAAACAGAAATACCCCGTGCAAGCTGTGTCCTTAGACCACGAGAGAACAAGATGCTCATACTTTGAATTTCAAATGCAAACTCTTGTGAGGAATTGACCTTGCAAGGCTTGGCAATGTCTTGAGACAGAAGCGTTTATATTGCTTTTTAAATCGTTTTCTCAGACCCGTTATTCCCATTATCCATATAAATGTCTAATCCTCCTTTGACTTGTGCTAAGCTCTTGGCACTGGCACTGTCTTGTGAAGTAGATTCCAGTGTTGTAATTTTTTTGAGGGTTTTTTTTGGTTTTTTTTTTTTTACATTGCGTAGTTTCTGGCTTGAAATTTCATTGAATACACTCTCTTTCTTGAGAGGAAAAATAACTGCCCCTTTCAGCATTTTAACCTTGCATTATTTTGTTTGGTTCAACCACTTGTCTTCTAATCACGCTTTTGCTGAGATAAGGGCTCCCCATCTTTAAGTCTTTTTTTCTCTGGCAATTGCTGTGTACCCTTGAACACATCCTGTGTCTTGCTCTAGTGGGATCCAGGCAGGGCTACAAGCAGTTAATAAAGTGATGAGCTTATTTGATGAAGACATTCAAGGAGGGAATGAATGTGAGAATATTACAATCTCCTCATGAAAAATAAGAGAGCAGAAAAATGGCCGAATTAATGAGTAAATCATTCCCTATGAATTACTCATCCAGTTCTGTCACTAGGACTTCAATGTTAAAAAACTTCTAACCAAATTTATCATCATGAGTAGAAAGAAACAGCGGGCTCAGGCTACTTGAAGGCTGAACTTGGACATTTACTTTGGTTTATCCATACTGATGTGATGTATTTGATCACTGATACTCCTAACAAAGGTTTAAATCAAAAATAGTCAGTTTAAAAACCTTCCTGACTTTGCCCCAAATGTTCTTTGCTTGATGTATTTTGACAAACAATGGACAATCCCTGAAAGGGAGGGATTTTTCAGTTTTTCACCTTGAAGTTTCAAAGAACATTTCAAATCCCAGGACTATTTACGTAATACTTCTGAAAATGAAAATCTTTGCAGTGCTTGCAATCACTTAAAAGCGTACCATGGAAGGGCTGCAGTGGCAGGGGCTGCTCTCTGTGTGGGATGAGAGGCAGCCTCATTGACCTGATTTGGTATCATAACAGACAGGGTTATTGATCCCACGTTCTCGTGGTGGATGCTCTGTTGTGTGCACAGCTCTCTCCCAGCCTCACTCAGCCTCTCCTCTGCATTGATGACCTTTCATGGGTTTTTTCCTTTGCAAAAAAAGTGATGGTCCTGGCAAGTGGCCCAGACATCAACTTTTACTTCATGGCCACCTGGAACCTCTCGTGCTGTGCTTGGGAAATTGCAATAGCTCCTCTGACATCTTTCCTCCTTGCTTCTTTTCCAGGACTGTCCTGAATGGGTTTCTTAAACACACAGGTTTCTTACCTCTTAATAAAATACCTATATAAGTAATCTTCCATGCACAATAAAAGCTGATGGCTTTTTATACTGAGAATGTCTCATGGGCTGAAATTTCCCATGTCTTTACAGAAATTTAATTAAATTAAACTTTGGTAGTTAACTTATAACTCCCAAAAAAGTCAGAGAGAGCCTTTCTAATGGTCACATAACACTGTAGCTTGTGTCTGCATAAAGAATCCCATCAGCTGGGACTGCTCTGGTTGGTAGGTCAGAGCTAACAAACCTCAGGGGGCTTCGGCAGAGTGGGAAGGTCAAGGATGGGTTTCCAAACATGAATTGCCACTCAGCTGGCTGTCCAGGCAGGGACAGCAGGGATGGAGGGTGATCTGGCACAGACCTCTCATCCCAGCCACGTGTCCTGAGCATCTCCAGAGGCTGGAGAGAGATTTTGCTCAAGCAGATCTTGATGTCCACGAGCAGTGGGTGCAGTCAGCTGCCAAACCAGCAGCACCTAATGGGGCCTATGGAACTATTTCCCCTCTCCTGAGGCATGAGGCAATACAGCATGTTTCTCACCTCCCCAAACCCTCATCTGCAGAGTGAGAGGGTCAGTGAGTTTGTAGGGACAGCTTGACACAGGTGGTGAGGTCTGGCAGCAGCAGCAATTCTGCACACCACTCAGAGTCTGCTTTCTCACTCAGCTCCACATGGAGTCCATACAGAATAAACATTAACTGCATTTTTACATGGAGAAAAAGAAAAGGCAGTCTGCAGTCAGACCACTGTGCCTGAAAGCTGCATCTTCTCCATTTGTAACACATTTTGACCAATCCAAAAGAAAAAAACCTCCCAGTCATAGGGCTGGGTCTATTTGTGAGACAAATTCATGGTGCAAAGAGGCCACCAAATTCTTAGGTGAAATTTGGTTTATGCTGCCCCAGCCTGAGAACAACTGCTAATACAAGGAGTCAGCAATTTTATTAGTAGCAGATTAACATTTCAGACCAAGTATTATAATAAGTCTATAAATTGGCAAGCTGATTTCTCACAACATTCAACAATTCAATTCCTGGTTTCATCCCATAATGTCCAAGAGGAAGAGTAATAACCCATTCAAGGCAAATGTCAATGAGCAAGACTGGATTTGTGCTGGATTTGTAGCTTCACTCCTCTGCAGCTCTGGCTCTTGCTATCACCCAGAGCTGATTACAAAATATATAAAATCTGAACACAGGAAAACACAAACCTGTAAATCATCTCTCAGAAAAGTCCTCAAGGTGGATATTTTAAAAGAGAAATGACACCTTACTTGTATGAGACGAATAAGCAGAAACCCCCCAGATTAGCAGCCTGAACAAGTATTTGAGGGCTGGGGGCCTGGCTGGGACCATGGCATGGTCTGCTCTGTAAGGGGCGCAACAAGGGGGTCTTTGCTGAGAGACAGTGACAATCCTGAGCAGGCACACAGCCAGAGCTGGAGTGACTGAGCAAGGCAGGATGTGAAACACTCCTGGTGAAACATATTGCCTGCAGTGCCATATTAAGTGGAGAAATGGAATGTGTACATAAACCATGGAAAATGATTCATTTACAGGGAGTTATAGGTGCAGAAGTTGCCTCACTGACAGCCCATCCAAATCCCCTGATCTTATCCAAGCTCTTAAGTTATTTCCTAATAATCCATATAATTAGAATTTTCAAAGAGCTGTAATTACGCCCATTAAAGTTTTAGCAACAGCATGTTTATATATTATGAAAGAGCATCAGCTCTGTATGAAGTGAGTAAACATTTTGACACAAGTTGAAACTCAGAAACTTTTCTCTCCCTGTTCCGGTTGTCTGCTGAGCTCCAGCCTGCCAGGACTCTGCTCAACACAGCTGTGAACAGACAGCAGCAGAAGGGAAATTCAGGGGGGAGCCTGAAGACACTTACATTGTCCATCTGGAAAGCAAAGCCAAGGATGCCATTAATTTTCTGGCAAATAATAGTGCCAAAAGAGCCCAAATGCCAAAGTACTTTCCTTCTAAGGCTGCTATAGTTATCATAATCAGTAAGAATCTAATTTTGGGGACGAAACCATGCCACCAGTAAGCATAACTGCTCCCTGTTGTGCATATGCTGTGGGGTGCTGGCTAGCAGAAGAGCTGCATGTTGCAATAGCAGGCACAGACACAGGCATGACCCCATGCTGCACCCATGGGCAGAGCTGGCCACGGCCGTGCTCCTGATGTCCATGCACGCCATGATGAGCAGGGCAGCAGGCAGTGCCTCGGAGTGAGTGATGTAGCAACGTTACCATCTTCATTTCTCCCCAGAAATGATGGATTTAGGGCTTCGTGAAAGACTGAGTCGTGCAGGGAGTTGTGAGTTTCGGGAAGTTGCTCTCCCCCTATTGCCTCCCTGTTGTTTCCTCTCTGTCAGCTCTGTGCCTCCTGTCGTTTCACAGCAGGGGTGGGGTTGAATGTAGTTATCATGATGCACACAATCAGCATTATATTTTAAATTTTCTTGGGTTCTTTTACTGCAGTGGCCCCTCCTGGTTGTGTCTATGGTGTTTCACAGTCTGCTTTCCCCACAGTCACGCCTGTTTTTCTTCTTAGAACAAACTCACTGCTGATGGTATATTTGTTCCTTTTGTCATTGTTTGAGTGTCTACTCAGAAACTTTCCACGAAGATAAAGCTTGGTCTGCCTGAATAGCTTGACTGAATAGCTATGGAGAGACCAAATAGCCTAGGCACAAGTCCAGCCTCTTCTGATATGCCATTTTTTTAGCTCTACCTGTGGGCTCAATTTCTTGCCTGTGCTTTGGTATAAAATCACTGCCTATTTAATATCACTTTAAAAATTCTGTGTGATCTTGCAACTGTTAAATTGCATTATAATTCATACAAAAGTGGTGCCTGTGTGTGTAAAAGTCATCAGACTGCTCCCTGCAGCTTCCTCTCTCACTACTTATCTTCTGGAATTTTATCACAGTAGCACAGAGGGGTCTCAAGCAAAAGCAGAGCAACCATTTTGTAAAACCATTACAAAATATAGATTCTTCCACCAAGGGTGAGCTGTCTGAATGAACAAGAGGGTAAAGGAAGTGTGATCATTTCACACTGAGAAAAAATATCTTGTGGAGAAAATAAGTGACATATAGGTCTGACAGTGCTAGGAAGTTATTTCTGAAGCTCAGGGGAAGGAAGTGTTACAGCATTCAGAGAGGATAGCACTTGATTTCTCCTTAGCAGATGCCAAGGAAAAGATTAAAACACTTTGAATTAATAGTCCTATCAAGGTAGTTATCAGCTTGTATGATCAGCAAGGAATGAAATGTGCATAGTACAATCAATTAAGTGAACAATCTATAAAGTGTACGATCTGCCCACAGGAATGAGGTGCACCACAGCAGATGGACGCCCTGTCAGGGTGGCACAGAGCACATTCGGAGCTGCACCACACTGTGCGTGGAAGATGCACTCATCAGTGTGATGGCATGGAACCAGAGCTGCTTTATCCACTGAAAACCATTTCCGTGTCGATCGTATGGAGATATTTATCATGTTTCCTGGAGCTGGGGATTGTTTTCTTAATTCCCCGTGCTGCCTGCGGAGGACGATTCACACCATATGCAGCGGACACCAACATTCACAGGGCTCAGATGTTGCTGCAAAAATAGAAGCAGGGACCTGCTTTAAAACAATTTGAAACTGCTATATTGCTCAAGCTGTGTGGTGCCACAGGGAGAAGCACAGAGGGGAAAGCAGTCTTTTATCATGAATCCTGGCTTCTCCTCAAGTCTGACTGGGAGGGGATGGGTCACAGGCCAGAGCATGGCCTCGACTGCTGAGGATGAAAAGACAGCTCTGTTCAATGACTGTTCATTGATCTGTGTGAAAAGAGTTGGTGGAGAACAGGCTCCCTCCCAAGGCCCTTCCTCTTGGAGCTGTGTGGGTGGATGCTCTGAGCACATCTGCTCGTGGGAAGCCTGTTTGTGGCCAAACACAGGGTTCTGGCTTCCGCCAGCAGTGGAAACACAAGAGGTTCTTAAAAAAAAAGGTCAGGGACTGCTTTGCTTTGTAGGAAACATTTTAGTCTCTCGGTTGAAGAAGCAAGATCAAGTCCTTGTTGGTTCCAAGGGCAGACTGGAGGCTGAGGAGGTAGCCTTGTTCTCTGGAGAGCAGCAGCCAGGCTGTGGCTGTGTCAGATGGCCCTGATGTATGGGCACCCCTTCATCCCTCACCATCATCAGCCCCAGCCCCCCAGGACACAAAAAATACTGTCACAGGCAGGTCTACTCCTTGTGTAGCTGGTTTATTTGCTTGCAGCCCTTTGTGTTATCCCCTCTACCTTCTGCCCTGTTTTCCAAGACCCATCCGATGGGAATTGCCCTGGCCACTGGCAAGGTAAGGATATCCACAGTGAATCCACAACCCCCACAGGAATCTTGCATCTCTATGTCTGTAAACACTGCCCTTGTCTCTCCCCATGCACTTCTGGGATTTAGTTGCACCAGGGTAAATTATATTTAGAAATCCAAATAAGAGCCTGTGGGGTACCCAGCCACTGTGGCAGTGTGGGAACAGTGGGAACAAAGCATCCCAGTTGTTTTCAGACCTTTCACTTGTATTTTCTCTTAGTTTTCCACATCACTTTTATCTCTGATCTATAAGTCTCGGTTTGTCTCAAAAGCTGCAGTCCAATTTTAAATTATCCAAATTGTCCAAGATGGTCTGAACGCTACAAAGGCTCTCCAGCTAAACTGCTGGGTTTCAAGGGACCCAGAGTACTGAGTAGTAAATTAATTTCCAAACCCTTTGTGTAACATCTCTTACTCTTCACTTCATCACTGTGCCTCATCCTGGGACAAAAAGTGGATTTTCTTGCTTGCTTCTGGAACCATTAGAGCATTTGCTATTTTAACAGTTCTGAACTGCAAGGCTTTGCAGTCCATATGATTTCAGATGGTTCATAGGAAACCAATTTTAGCTGTGACAAAATGTTCTGAACTCGCTACAACATTTTTATTGCTCTTTGGCTCTGGATTGATTTTCTCTTATTAGCTGGAGCTGACTGTGGCTTTTTTTATCAGCCAATTCTGGAAAGCAGCAAATCAGTCTGGAGCTCAGCTGTACAAAGTGAAGTTGCTTTGCTTATTGATGCATGCTTTTAGATCACCTAAAGTGTAACAAGAGCCAGCCATTTAGCTGAGTTGGTTTGGTTTTCAGCCTTGATTGAAATTCACAGTTTAGAACATTAGCAGAATTAGTTTGCTGGAGATTCTTGTCTTTTCCACTTAATTTGAATGAAGTGAGGTATGTAAATGTATGTACTTTGCAAGCTGTTATCTTTACTATTTCAAAACAAGATTGTTGCAGGCAAAACTCTTAAAAATCCAAACACAGAATGATTGCTAGAGGCCTTGACTAGGGAAGAGGGTTGTGATTTTGTCTAGAGTTTGTAGCGGAAGCTTGATATGATGTTTTAGCAGACCTGAGGAAGGAGATAAAGGCAATTTTGAGGGCAGCGAAAGTAATTGAAAGGCAGAGAGACCAAAGATGCCTGGCTGTGGGAGGCAGATAATCCTAGGTAATATTTGTAATGGAAACTCTTTAGGTGGGATTATAGCATCTGAGGAACCCGTGGGAGACAAGACACAGATGGGAGACAAAGCTGAAGAAGATCCTGGAGCCAAGACAAGGCTTTGAGGAGGCTATGGAGGGGATGATAGACAGCTGAATATTTTGAGGTGTATGTTGAATTAGACAATTGATCCACAGGAAGAAAAAATACCAGAGAAGGAGCTGGTGATCATTGAGGCAGGGGAAGCAGCTGAATCAGACTTGAAGCATGTACTGACTGAGCTAGAAAAGGGAAAAGAGAAACAGAGGGAGGAGGAGGCATCAGAGAGCAGCCATGCATGGAGAGTGGTGAAGAAGGAGGCAGCTGAGAATCAGATACCTCATCATGGAGGCAGAGCTGAAATACCTTTACCCTCACCCTGATGTTCCCAGAGTCCCACTCTCCTGCTGGATCTTGGTTTCATATCAATAGGAGTGCAAGTGTTTGGGCCCAGGCAGGCAAAAACAGAGAAGCTGGGTGTGAACTTGGGAGCTGTGAAAGGAGTGAAGCCCATGGGGGAGAGCTGAGCTCTGCTTACATATCTGGGGAGTGCCAGTGCTAGAGAGGCTCCAGATGACCCTCTGGAGAAGAAAGACCACCAGACATCATCAGGCTGCTGCTTCTAGCGACCATCCTTAAATTCATATAAATTTGGTGTGCTGTTTTAGAGACTCTGGTGAGCAAGAGTCTACATGGACTGAGGGATGATGGCCCACATAGAACAGTATTTTGCACTGATACCACTTGCCATAATAGCCTTCTAGAATCACAGGATGGTTTGGGTTAGAAGGGATCTCTGAAGATCATCCAGTTCCAACCCCCCTGCCATGGGCAGGGACATCTTCCACTGGACTAGGTTTTCAGGGCTCCATCCAACCTGGTCTTGAACACTTCCAGGGATGAGGCATCCACAGCTTCTCTGCACAACCTATTCCTGTGCCTCACCACCCTCACAGTAAAAAATTTCTTCCCTATATCCAATCTAAATCTACCCTCTTTCAACTTA
The DNA here is from genome assembly GCF_017639235.1 of Corvus kubaryi. Lineage (NCBI taxonomy): Eukaryota > Metazoa > Chordata > Aves > Passeriformes > Corvidae > Corvus > Corvus kubaryi. The sequence continues at coordinate 7,569,399 of NW_024581116.1, read as the reverse complement.
AAACTGTTGCCTTTTCTCTTGTCACCACATATCCTCATAAAAACTCTCTCCATCTCTCTCTTTAGCCCTTTTCTCTCCCATACAGCTTCCTGTGGTTTTGTTTGGTTGTTTTTTTTCACCCCCTACAGGAAATGTGATGGCTGTTTATTGCTAGATTCTGATTCATTTTCAGTGTTGCAGCATATATACTTATTTCTTGGGCTGAAAATGATAATGTGACACAATTTGCTTTTACAGTGGAGGTTCATGTCAGCATGATTAATTTTCAGCATTGAATAGTCCTGCACTCAAGCCATGTGCTTTTGAGATAGTTTGTCCATCTTTTTGTATTCGGAAGTATTTCCTTGCTCAGCATTTATGCCTGTGAAAAGAACTTTCCTACAACACAAAGTCACCAAAAAATTTTCCAGCACGAAGGGGATAAGCATTTAAATACACCCTCTTCCAAAAGCAGTTTCAAATCTATCCTGCTTAGAAAGAGGGAATTTCTAAATAAGACATGGCAGTGAGCCCAGTAGGGAAAGGGCTATGGCAAGAGGCGTTGGGAAAAGCTTTGCTTTCTCATGCATGTGGATCTGAGACACTGTCAGCAGTATTTGATTTGTCCCCAGTGATGGCTGGGCTGGCTGGACTGCCTGCCAGCAGATCCAGTGAGATGATCAGCTCTGCTCTACAGAGGAGATGATGAGGAAGAGCCATGGAGAGCTGCAGGGCAGAGCACAGCCCCCGGCTCTCAGTGCCCTGGCAATGCCTGTCCACTGGCTGCATCTCCCCTAACTGTGGGAACTCAGCACAGGTCATCATTGCCTGGTCCTCAGCACAGCTTCCCTCTCATCTGGTAAGATTTAAGGATGAAAGCAGGATGCCTCCCTTGGCTCATCCTTAAAAGGAAACATTGCTGAGCAGCTTTAGTGGCTTTTGGGGTCTTCCCTCAACAGAAACAAAGAGCTCTTTGCCACCCGTTCCCCAGAAGAGGCTGCAACATCAATGCCTCTGAGGGCCATGAAATATGAAAGATAATAAAACTTTCAAAGAAAGCTTTAAAGTCCAATGTGTGGGAGTAGCACAAAGGGCACCAAGCAAGACAAATAAATACATGGCTGCAAAGACTTTTTTGTTGTACCACAAATTGCGTAGGATGCTGTGGGCACGGGGAGAAGCCTTATGGCTTCCCTCTTGGTGGTGGTTTTCCGCTGCAGGTGACAAGTATATCACATCAATTGTCATCTGGATCTTGTTTCCTCAAAGCATATAAAAAATGTTCCAAGTTGCATTTCCAATTTATTCCACTGAACACCTTCAATCCCACACCAGAATAAGGGAATTAACAGCAGCACTTCACATTTAGAAGCTCTAAGGATTACAGATTGCTTATGCAGTATGAGCAAATCCTCCTTTGCTGAACATTAAAATAAGTCTTTTATCCAAAGTTGAGCACAAGAGAAAATGAGACTCATTTTTAAAGCACTGAGCACTCCACAGCTCTGACTTCTGAAAGAGCCATAGGCTGTTGAATACATTTGAAGATAAGTCATTTATTGCAGTGCTTACATTTTCACTTAGAAGACATCATTTCCAAAAGCACTCATTTCCAAAAACTTGCCATAAATGATTTGCCAGGAACATAAAACACTATGTGATGGATGTAAGCCAGGAGAAAGCCAGGAGATGTGATTTCTGATTTTGATGCCAATCATTTTAAGTTTGTCCCTGCTCTCCCAGTATTTATTGTGAGTCTTAAAACTTCTACCACTGTTATCGTTCCATCAGGCAGGAATCCCAGTTTTTTTGGAATCCCTCTGGATGTACTCTAGTGACATCATATCCAGAAGGATGGTAAAGAGGTACTGTATTGAAAATTTGTCTGGAATAGTTGATTTCTTGATTGCACAACCAGACAGAAACGTAGGAGAAAAATTAGCTGTCAGTCAAACCAAATGTATTTTGCAGCTCTGTGGGCATTTCTCTCTGGACCCAGAAACCTTTTGAAAACTGGTGTTTGATTTCAGCCAAACCATCAGACTTAGGCCTGCTATGAAATGTCTCATTTTTCCTATCTGTGAGACAAAGAAAGAGCAGAGTAGGAGTGTAGGTGTAAATACTGGGGCTGCGTTTGTCCCTTTTTAAGACGCAGTTTATGTTTTCCAGGCTTTGCCCAAGGCAGAGGCAAACCAAGTAGAAAATGCTGAACTGGTAACCCAGTGGCAGAAAAACACAAAACCAGAAACAAAGCTGCCAAGTTCCACAGGGCATTGGAGGGAAAGTTTTGGAAGGGATATTTGCTCTGTCTTTGAGGCGTATTTTCTCTTCTTTTTGAAATTTGGACACCTATCTTGCATACAAACCCCCTCCTCTTTCAAGAATCTTGGTCTGGAGAGGGAAGATGATATTAGGGAATGGCTGAAGCAATTTCTCATGTGGAAGACAGCCTCAAATGTATTTCAGATTGCTTGCTCCAGAAGGCTTGTTCTGGCCCCTTGTTCCAGCTAACAGCCTGTGTTAAAACAATGTCCGTACATCTAATACAGCTACTGAGAGACCACATCTACTGCAAATGTTGCTCAAATATAACTTGCAAAAAATCATTAGTATATTTTTACACACTTAATAGAAAGTATAAAAGCAAAGTGCAGTCTTCCACAAACAGCTGATTTTACAGAACAGATTTTCTGAGAGCTTGGCCATTTCTATGTAAGTGGCGTCTTTCCCCAAGAGTTTTCTAATTTGCATGCATACGCTGTTTATTCTGGGCAGCTTAATGAGCAGCCATCCCTGGGCAACACACTACAGTCACACTCCTATTCTTTCAGGCATCACCCATTCAATACTAAATCTTTACTAAGCAGATCCATCCAGAGATTACACATCCCTCACAGTAAAATGGATGTGACTCTGCTGAATATGCTGGAGATAGCTAAGGATGAAACAATGGATGTTGGAGCTTTCTTTCTCTCCTCCCTCTTTAAAACAACTTTTTTGTTTGCTTGGGGGTTTTTGTCAGATATTTATTTTTAAGCCTGAAAATCTAAAATTGGATTCATATGCTGAGAAGGAGACTTTATGAAGTAACTGTGTTGGCTAAACTAATTCCAGTTTTATGGGGAGAGAGGCAAAAAAGGAGTGGAACAATCCTAAAATAGCAGGCATCAAAGATGGGGGGTGTAAGAGGCTATGAACAACATCCTCTCTAAGAACAAATCCAGGATAGAGTTTTCTGGGAAAAAAACACATAACTTTTTGTCTGATGATTATTTTAGTGTAAATACAGCAGCATGTTTTACAACTGAGTGGGAGACTTGAATTAAAATTTATACTCCTCCTTTATTCTCATCAAGTAATGACATCAGGATTCCTACAAACCAGCTGTTTATGTATTAAATATTTCTGCCTTCTTTTTGCCTTTGGGTTTATTTTTTGTAGTGCTCAGGTTTTGCTAGGGATATTTAAACAGTGCAGAGTAATGAAAATGGAATAACGCCCAAGGGACAAGCTCGAGAGAAAAGCAGAAAGGGGAAGAGAGAGGAAGTGGAGATTTGGAGGAGGTAGGAACAGTGTGTGGGGTTCACTCACACTTATTAACCCAGGAAAAAGATCCAGATGCAGAGTGTGAGTTGAGGACACTTTGGACAGAGTGCACCCAGGGGTCTGAGGTAGCTTAGCAAGATCACTGTGCAGGCCCACTGTGCAAAGGTTGTAACATCTGCAGATGTGGGGGAGCACTGGAGAGTGTGGCAGCTGTGGGGACCAGCTGCAGTTGAAGATGAGCTCTCCTGCAGCTTCCACCACACCTCAGGCTGCAATGGTTTCTTTTTGTTGTGGTGCCCAGTACATTGGTGGGCTCCAGGCACCTTGCTCATGTACAAGACGACCCACAAGACCATGAAAACATTGAACAATCCAGATGTCTTTGAATTCCCAGATGTTACTGTGTGCACTGTGCAGCTTGCAGACTCGGGCAAGAGACATCTTTTGATGTTCATACAGAACTGGGCTTGGCTATAAACATGATGGGCCTGTCAGAAGTGAGGGAACACTATCACTTTAATGGTGCAAAGTAACAGAGTCTCCTAACAGTTTCATTTCTAAATCCAATGTTTTCCCTAGTTTTCTCACCAAGTGGAGGCCTTGGTGCTTGCCCTGGGTGTTGGTCGGATAAGAGCTCTTTTTCCACTCTGTTCTCCATTTCTCAGTGTTTGTGTTTCCTAATCTGCTTATGGAGGGCTGCATATTTTTCCCTGTGAAATGCAGCTTGGTGCCAGCATGCAGCATTAGTACCCAAACCACATGCTCCCAAGAGCAGCTGGGGGAAGGAAAAAGCTACAGATCCCATGAATGCACGTGGATGAGGACAATTAACTGCTGAATGAACTTCTGAGGGCGTGTATGGGCTCTTTGTGACCTGAAACATTCAAAGCAGGACTAGACAGCTTCCTAAGGGATGTCTCTGAGACCAGTAACCTTCCATCCATGATGAGCACAATGTCTTGTCACACAAAACACATCACTGCTTATGTACTTGTAAATAAAAATGTAGGCCTGAGGCTATGGGGAGTGAGGACTCTTGTTCTTCCCACTCGCTGTTGTGTGGCCCAGGGACCCGGGGAGCTGGGGACCACTGCTGTGGTTCATGAGCGGATTTGGGGGCGATGAGTTGAACTGTGGTTGCTCATGGGAGTTTTAGACAAGATGTTCAGTAGTCTGCCTCAGCCTTGAAATCTAAGGATAAATAACTGATTCCATTGAACCCAGAGGGAGTTTGGCCCTGGATTTGGCAGGAGACAGCATTTTACCATTTTACACCTGCCCCTCTGGCTCTGCTGTGGACTTCTGAGGCACATGAAGGGTCTGTGCTCCCTTTTGTTGAGCGAGATGACCAGTGAGTGCTGATACCCATGAGACACAATGATTCTGCTTGGCTTGAAGCCCTTCATGCTGGGTGGACACCTTCACTGCTGTGCCAGCAAGCACAGGGCAGCTGAGGGGCAAACCCTCCCTGTGGAGTGGAATTAAGCAGGTCCCTGCTGGCCTGGTTCCACATTTTGCAGAGCAAAAGTGCTTGCACAATGTCAGACTTTCCACAGGCATGAAATATTCACTAGGTTTTTTTTCCAGCAAAATGGCAGGAAGTACATATGTGCTTTTTATCCTTTTATCCAGACATTGTCATGCCCTAGACCTTCCTGTTTGGTAGACTTGCTCCTTATAAAGAGGGTTTGGTGGCTTTGCTCCATCATTTCTCAGATAGGGAATTGCCTCTCATAACAATCAGTGGTGTTGCTTTCTGTTTACAAATATGGCCCTTTATTCCTGGAAGCTGTGTACTGCACAGCCCCAGGGCCGTGCTTCCTGGCAAGTCATCTGGATTATCAACTACTCACAATAAAATCGACTCAGGTTTAGTTCATGTTTCTCAGAGCCAGGACACAGTGCTTATAATGACACAGAAATTATACAAAGCTTGCATTTTCCCCTTTGACATTTGTTATTTCCCAGTGCAGTCTTACCTTTCCCTGGAATATGTGCAAGACATTGCAGTTATTTATCTGGTAGGATAGACAGGAGGGAAATACTCTTGGGCACATGGTGTGACTCTTGGAGCTGTCCTGTGCAGGACCAGGAGCTGGACTTGATGATCCTTGTGGGTCCCTTCCAACTCAGCAGATTCTGTGATTCTGTGATTCTGTGAAGGCAAATAGGTTACTGTTAAAGATGTGGAAGAGAAAGCTTGCAGGTTAGGTAGGATTGGTGTAAGTACAATGCCAACACATATTAATCCCAAGTGAAATGCAACTCTTGAGAAAACAAACTAAAAAGTAAGGCAAGAATCTGGGATGGAAACACTTGCCAAGAGAGGATGATGGAGTATTTAGACTCCTCAAACTGATTGCCTAATCAGGTCTTAATTTCTAGATGTCCCAGTTCTTGTCTGAAAAACAAGACTTATTTGGGGGTAGATTTGAAACAAAATCCTATTTTGGAAAACTGAGGGATGTGAAAACTGGGGTTCTTGTCCAGTCTAACAGCACAGCCTGGGGGCAGAGTGAGCTCTGCCTGAATAGGAGGGGAAGGGAACTGTGTGTCCTTGTCACCTAAGGAGGGTGGCTGGCATCCCTCCCTGGCTGTTGAGAGGTCAGCCGTCTTTGTGCTGCTGAGCCCACGTTTATAAGAATATAAATGAATGACCATTTATTGTGTTATTAATGGAAATTGCTAATAATAAATCATCTATATATGCCACATTAGAAAGCACTCAAGTCAACATATAAACTTTAAGAATTGACCCTTAGGTGAGGAGCTGTGAAGAGGTACCTTGCAGGGCTATTCCCCTGTGGGAATGAGGGAGGCAGAAGGCACAGCTTTGTGCACGTCCGTGAGCTGGTGTTTGGCTGTGCTTGCAAAGCTTGTGAGAGTCCTCTGTTGAGATTAAAGATTCAGCTCATGTAAAGGTCAAGACACGGGCCCTGGGAGTATTTTCAGCTGTACCCCCTTCCACAGGCACAGCCTCTCCCTCTCTCTCCCTTTCCTGATGTGTTTACAGCAGTTAGGATTATCTAAGTGTTGTCTACTCTTTGTGACTCCTCAAGCCTCCTCATTTTCATGTGATCCACACAATCTGTGCATCTTTATCTGGGCTGAAAGTTATATTACTGTAAAAAACCAAACCAACAAACAAAAAACAAACAAAAAACCCCCAACAACCTCCCAACCAAGAGAGCCATATGTCTGCCTCAGGAGCACATACTTGAGTCCTTCAGTCATGGCCCAGTCAGAGATGACATGCAGTTCAGTCTCGCAGCTTCATTCTGTCTGGACTAAATTCCTCAGTACATGAAGCAAGGAGTTCATATTACTATTTTAGCTAGTAGCGTATCATATGAAAACGATCCTGTGTCCCTGTGCAATGATGTAATGGGACACTAATGCTGCTACAGCTTTTTTGGACTTCTTTGGGATATGCATGGCATGAAGATAGCTGTCTGCCTCAACCTGGGTGACACTGAGGCTGGTCTAAGGAGAACGAGGTCTCCTGGGCATGGGTGAAGTGTGAGGCCAATCCTGCCAGAGTAAGGCAGTGCCTGATGATGACACGTGCCTATTGGATTAGGGATAGGGTCATTGTCTGGGGATGAAGGAGATAGAGGCAGGTCTCTCAGGCAGCCCTCAAGAGCATCCTAGGTATCAGACTGATGCTGCGGTGGGGCTTTCTAAATGCTGGGGTTTGTGGATCTTTCACTTTATATGAAACAATTTATTCTTCTTTGAGCCAGCAATAGCTATAATGTACAAGGTATTACGAGTCTAAGGGTTGGTGGATGAGGTGTCCAGTGTCTGCTTCAATAAATGTGTACTGTTTTTGTAAGACTAGAACTCCTTCAGCAGCAGAGACAAAGTGAGCCCTATTTCTCCACATCATGTCGTTTGCACCCTCCATAGTGATGGAGGATGTGAATCTAGAGGAACCTAAACCAGATCTCCAGTGTCTGATGTTGCACCTGTACTAATGAGTAAATAAACCAGCAAGCCCCCTGTTTGCTTATTGTGATGTGTACATCATGGCCCAGCTTACTTCCATGAGGCTGATGTTTCTTCCTTTCCAGATGAGGAGACTGCTCTTTGGGGAGACTCTTCTCTGGGTTAAACTGTTCTGGAGTCTGTGCTAAGAGTCCTGCAGGATGGTCCAGGGGTGTGTGAAGCACCAGGGCCAAGGCCCAGACCTCTCCCTGCTCACATTACTGGTAAAGGAATGATCTGGCTACACAATGCTCCTCTGTGCATCTTTCTTCTGCAAGAAAAATGGACTGACCAGGATAACGTGTCTAATTCTGGATGGAGAGAAGTGACTCTGCTTAGTCTTTGTGGATAATTTGGACAGTTCTCTTGTATCTTCTGTAAATCTCTTTTTAACGGCCTCTCTCACCATGAATCACAACCTGGGGCAGTGAACTGTAAAATCTGTGTCTTACCACAAAGACTACAGGCAGTACCTAGATAAATCCCATTTGTGTATCAAAGTCCCTGCTGTTTTACATTTGCTCTGAAGTGCCAGACTCTGTGCACTTTCTACTGGAGGCAGCTGAAATATAAACACAGAGATGTCTGACTGCCAGCAGCCACCCTCAGCCCCTGTCGGGGATCACAACTTCTCCCTTGCATCTTTTCTGGCAGTTTGAGAGTCGGTCCAGACATTTTGCTCTCCTGTTCCCCAGGCCTGGTGGTCCAGAGGAGAGCCCTCACTGCTTTCCCTTTCATTCCACATCCCACATGCACTGACTCTGTGGCTCCATCACCACGCTCTTCATTGTCCAGTGACAGGTTGCTGGCAGTGGTATGTACACTTGATACATAACAGCACCCCTGCACTCCTTCCCCCTTCCCATCTCCTTAAACAGATGATGTGCTAAGATTGGAGTTATGACAGCAACCCCAGCAGACCAGAGCTAAGCTCCTGAGTTCATAGCCCTCATCATTTTTTATGATTTCTAGCTCCTCTTAGTGGCTTGCCACACTTGTATCAAGAGATTTAAGATCTTGTTGCTTTGCTTATCGCATCAATCCTTATCATCTGTCCCTGATCAGGCAGGACCATGTTTGCACTGGGACTTCATCTATTTGGAGGTGGAAAACTGTTCCAAGGGATGAAGCGTCCTCAGTTTCTACTGAGGCCTTTTGTCTCTTTGTTTCATGCCCCTGCCTTCCCTTTTTACTTGGGAGCGGGCCAGAAAAACCTGTTATTGCTCTTTTGCTGGTGGCATTTGGGGACCTGTTGGATTTGTGACACTACCTCTAACCAGACTCACAAAGGAGACAGCCTCCCCAGATTTGGGCTACAGCCTCCCCCATCCACTGCCTTTGCACAGTGCTGTGGGCATGAAGGAGCAGTGGCAAAGAGCTCTGGATAGAGACCTGTGCTGGTTTGGGCTGGGGTAGAGTTGGTTTTCTTCTACAGTAGCTGGCATGCGTCTGTGTTTCGGATTTGTGCTGGAAACAGTGTTGATAACTCAGGGATGTTTTTGTTACTGCTGAGTAGGGTTTACACAGCATCAAGGATTTTTCTGTTCCCCACCCCACCAGAGAGGGATGCACAATGAGATGGGAGGGGACACAGCCAGGACAGCTGTCCCAGGGGTATTCCATAGCATGTGCATCATGCTCAGGATATAAAGCGGGGTGAACAGGAGGATGTATGATGGGGCCCTGCTCTCCTGGTGATGGCTGAACAGCAGCCTGCCCATGGAAAGGGGTAAAACAATTCTTTGTTTTGCTTTGCTTGTGTGTGCAGCTTTTGCTTTCCTTATCAAACCATCTTTATCCCACTTTTACCCTCCTGGTTCTCTCCCCCATCACACTGGGCAGGGCGAGTGAGCAAGTGGCTGTGTGGGGCTGAGCTGCCAGCTGGGGTTAAACCATGGCAAGACCCCACCAGCACTTTGGGGCAGATCTAGCCTAGTCCACAAGTCTGCCAGCATTGCCAAGACAGGTAGCAGGGACAAGGAAGATGCATTGAGGACACAGGAGAGCAGAGACTGCACAGCTTCTCCTCTGGGGATAAACGGAGCAGGGGACACCATCCTCCTGCAAAAGTGGTTACTATCCACAGGCAAATACACAGAGATGAACTTGGCATCTGTCCTGCCATCACCCCATCTCTGTGCTCCACCAGGACCACTGGTTGAACAGGAGCACACGTTTGAACGCTTCGTTGAGTCAGGGTCCTAATTAATTTGAACAGTGGTAGGTAGGGAGGGATGTACAATTTAACTGAAGACAAACTGGAGGTGCAAATGGTTGGTTATTTATTTCCAGACAGGGGTCTCATGGGCAACATGACCTCAAAGGACTATTCACAGCTTTTCCCTGCTGTCTGCAGGGAGTCTCACCAGCACTGTCTGGTGCAGGGTCCTGCTGACTAAGTTGTGCCAGCTACACCCTCACAGGGCTGCTGCTATTGTGGGAGGGGGTCACTAACAGCACTGTGTGACCAAACTCCTTTACAGGAATGGTGAAGTATTAACCCAGCTGTACTGTGCCCCTAAAATCAGCCAGTTGAGGTCTGGTAGCCAGGCCAAAGAATTTGGACCTCCTGGAGTCTGCTTCTTGATCTGGAAATGATATACAGAGTTCTCCTGCTCCAATGAAAACAAAGCCACACTCCTCTTCGTTTTAGTGGGTGATTCAGATTGCTGATGTGCGACTTCTTGCTTGTTTTGGGACCATGCCTGGGAACATCAAGGATGAATCAGAGTGCTTCTGTGCTAGGTACTGTAGAAATACAGAAAAAAATAGAGACCTGGGTCCATCTAAATTTCAAAATGTTAACTCAGTGGTTAAGACACAGCACTGCTTTAACTCTCACATGGAAACCTGCTTGGATTGTAGCGTGTCCTGAGATCACTTCAATACTTGCTGTAGGAGCCCAGGTTAGGTGGATTAACCAGCCCCAATGGTGCTGATCTGGAGCAGGCATGGCAGGAATGACCAAAGAGGTGCTTGCGGTCTTGCTGCTACTTCTAAACAGATTTTCTACCTGTTTTAGTAGGAGGGGGGATGAGAGTGCATTTGAGACCATCTTGGGGTCTGGGGAGAAAAGAAAGGGAGGAGATACCAGAATGGAATGTTACCACTTTATCTCAAATTAAAAAAACTTCTCTGAGAGGCTAAATCAGCAGAGAACATATAAGTGAATGAAATAGGGCTGTTTCTAAAAACATATTGTTTGAATTAAATGAGAATGCAAGCTGAAGCTTTCATTTGCTTAGAACTTTATTGGTATTTGCAGCCCTTGAAGCTGCAGATGTAAGCACAGAGCATGCCCAAGGCAGGGACAGGGGGAAGGAGAGGAGGAAAGACAGCACTGATCCATATTCATGTTTCCCAGGTGCTGGAAACCACCCAGTACCAGATGGTGATTCAGAGCCAGCATATGGGGAGGTTGCAGCTGATGCATGAGCCCCTCTGGTCCCAAAAGGCTTTGGGTGAGCAGGACAGATTGGAGGATGGAAGTGTCTCAGATCTCTCTCTCTTCTCACCACAGAAATACCTGAAAGTAGTGCAGAATGTGTGCCACCTCTGTGGCAGGAGCTTCCTCCCAGCTGTGGACATTTTCACGTGAAAAGTACTGGTCAAGTGTGGCCCTTGCAGGTGATATGGGAGCAGGATGGACAGATGAGCCAGCATTTGTGATGTGTTTTCCCATTATTTGAGCAGCAATAATGTCAGGACAGCAGTTATGCCACCCTGACCTGCTGTTGAGGGAACCATTGCAGTTGTTCCTGCAGTGTTTAGTTTTTAGTACAGAACATATTTACAGAAAAAGCAGCTGGAGCACATTCTAGGCTTTTTAAATTTTTTTTTTTGTGATGAAACCTCCCCATGCTCACCACCCACGGTGAGTGTAGGTCCTCTGGTGGCACAGAAAGCACTTGGTGTAGCTGGAGGCTGCTCTTCCATGTGGGTTGGGGCAATTCAGAGCACAGCAGCTTTTGGGTGCCCATCCCAGTGAGCACCCAGGCCTGGGATGCTCTCTGATAGCCATGTGTGTGACTGCTTGGGCTGGGGAAAATAGCCATGGGACAGTCCCTGTCCCTGTGGGAGCAGCCACCTGCTCTTAGGAGAGTGACACAAGAAGGGACTGTGCTGATCCCAGCTCTTTTTTTAGGGCTGCACATTTTTTAATGTCTGAATCCTGAGGGCCTAGTTCTAAAAACTAAAACCCCTTTTACTTTGTGGATGTGCTGCAGACTTTTTGTTCTGAAATTTACAGAATCACAGGATGGTTTGGGTTGGAAGGGACTTTTAAGATGATCTAGTTCCAATCCCCCTGCCATGGGCAGGGACGCCTTCCACCACATCAGGTTGCTCTGGGCCACATCCAACCTTAATTTGAACACTTCCAGAGATGGCACATTCACAGCTTCCCTGGGCAGCCTTTTCCAGTGCCCTCACCACCCCCTTTAATTTAAGTAAATTGAAGTCTAGGTGCATGATAAAAAGAATTTTTGAAGTCCAGCAAGTGTCTCCTCTTTCCCTCTCTTATGATCCTGTTTGAAAAGAAAAAATCTTTTGGACATCCTCCCTGGGGCTGCCTCTGTGGGGTACCCAGCTTCCTAGCAGGTGAGACACCTCCTGAGGCCTGGGACCTCTTCCCCACTGAGCCTAGGACTGGTGCCTTGGGGATGGGATGGTCTGTCTGCGGAAAGAGTGGTCTGTCTGGATCAGGTCCCTCCTCACCAGGCTGAGGGCTGGTGGATCCACTTTACTTCAGTGGGGCTTGAATAGCCCCCATCATCCTGGAGGAATGACTGGAACTTGCCATGCCACGCAGGCAGACCCTGTGGGCCTTGAAATGCCCTATCTGTGTGTGGTTCTGAACAATTGGTAGAAAATGAGTCAAAATAAATAGTGCTCCCCAACCTCTGGCCTTTCCCCTTTTGTCCACAGAAGTTCAAGAAATTCCAGGAATTGGGAGCCAAACATCTGTATTTCCCCTCGGGAGGTGCCAAACCGTGTTCCTCATGTGAATTGGGCAAGGTATATTTAGAAAATGAGATTCAGAAACCTCTGGCGAGAGCTGCTGCTCTCCTGGTCGAAAGTTTGCATAAGTTTGGGCACATATTTATATCTTCATCCACATGCACTGGATCCTGCATACAGAAACACGAAGTGCCAGGCACCTCGTAAGTCTGAGCTTGTGTTGTGGATGCCAATATTTTTTTAAAAGTGAGGATTTGAGGATTGTGGGCCTGGTTTCCGAGCTGAAATACAGACACTCTGTGCCATGTGGCATGCCCTTAATGAGCCAAAATGTCTGCCATGGTTACGAGATGGGCACCACAGAGCTTGCAGGAGTAAGGAAGCAAAGGCCAAAGGGTGTCTTAAATAGCACTGGGCACTGCTGGTTAGGCAACTAAATTGAGCCTAATGCCACTTGTAAGGAGAGCAGCTGGGACACCATCAAGCTCTAGCGCTACTTCTTCACACGCAGGCTTCCCAGCCCACTGGCATCCAAACTTCTCAGGGACCCCAGGGATGGTGTGAGACCCTCCTGTGGGCTGGGAAGAGCTAACCCACCTGGTGTGTTCAAGCAGGGGACTTTCCTCCAGGCGTGCTGCCTGTGGAGACAGCTGATCCAACCTTCCAAGCAGCCTTTAGGGGACTGCAGAGGATAATTTGGGTGGGTCCCACATCTTTTCCATCTAACCCACACCTAGAGCCTTGGCTCTGCAGCAGCTGCCCTGTTAGCTTGGACAGAGCTCTTGCAGCACCAGTGCTCAGAGCAGGGTCACAAGATGACTGCTGTTTCAGTGGCACTTTGTGTTCCCAGTCTCAACTGTGCGAAATGGTTGTGTGTCACAAGAAGCTTCTCTTACCTCCAACCTCAATGCCTAAGCTGATAACAGCATTGGAGAAGCACCAGCATGCAGTTTGAGGTTGAAAACATTTAATTTTGACTTGTCCAAGGTACGGAGACACATCAGATTTCTGCCTGGTTCTGCAGAATAAGGTTGTGTCTTAATTTCATCAACCACCACCACCATCTGTCACATTTTCAGCTTAGGACCTTGTTTCCCCAGCCAGCAGACACAAGAGAGCTTGGTGGTGGTGGCACAGCTGACACCAGAAACAGTGCACCACCTCTTCCTCCTGAGAGAATGAAGGAGGGAGAATAAGTGGGAAATTCCAGATGGAAAGAACTGCAAAAGTCCCACAACATGGCTTGTTCCTTGTGGTACTGCATGTGCTGAGAACAAGTGCCTGGAGTCAGACACCTCTCGGCACAGCTTGGACTTACATGGCGTGATAACTGGAGAAAGGAGCAGCTTGGGGTTAAATAAAAATATCAGAGAAGTTCTACCTTGTCGTACTTCAGTACCCAGGTTGAAAGAAAGGGAAACCTCCCAGTTTTATTATGGGACAAATTTAGTAGTGTCTGAGAGGAGCTACTGAGAGAATGGCTCATGGATAAATTAAAAATAATAAAATGAGATGAGTTACAGTACTTTGTTGTTTAGACATATTCAGTTTGTTCTCCTGCTCTTTGGAGGGCGGATGAACAAAACAGAGTACTTCAGATCTCCTGATGGCTTATTGCGAACAGTTTGTGTTCAAGACATTGCCAAATTTCAGCAGAATTTCTCTTAAGGACCCAAGGAACAATTTGGGACAACCAAGATCCCTACCAGTTTGTCTTATGTCCATGCTGCATGTGTTTTGGATCCTGATGATACATGTGGGATGACTGGAAGGTGGCTGTTACAAACTGTTCCCTGAGAAGTTTCACCATGACTCTCAGGACAGGATATACAATGCCATTAAAGTAACTTGCTACCAGGTTGCTCCTGCTGATCCATTGCCAACTTCTTTAGCAATACTCCTCGTGCACTCTCCGTCTGCCATAAACAGGCGCTCTTGCAGTGGAGTGCAGCCGGAATCTCGGGGATATTTTTGCAAGCCATAAAGAAAAGCAGTGTGTCTCCAAAGCAGATTATAATACTTTGATATTCCCCAGGTCGCTTGTGCTCTCAAGCTTTATCACTGCCCAGAGTCTTTCAGAAGAGCATTCATCACACACGTACCCTAAAGAATGTAACCTCTGTGCTGGTGATATTTATAGCCATGCAAACTTGCCCATTTCTGCCTGTGTTGTTTCAAAACAATTCTTGAGTGATCTCATTTTTCATCTTTAGCGTATTTTTCTTTAGTTCTGAACACCGAACACATTTGTAATTACTGCCATTATTGCTGCTGGATGTCCTATTAAGCCTACAAATTGCACTCAGATTTAAACGTAGTATTCTAATTACAGATCAGGCTTGGGGAGAAAGGATGGCATTTGGAGGTAAAAGGTACTTACATGAACACCATGAGAAGTGGCGGCACATACTGCAGTCACTTCCACTTCATAGAAACGATGCCGTTTTATTTTTAAGTTCTTGTATTTGAGCATCCCTCTCTGAAGCTCGGGAAAGGATGTGTGACATCCTGTGCCATTGTTTTTATGGGATCACAATGGCCATTCATAGCAAAGAATTGTTTTGGGGTCATCCAGCTCCCCTCTGATGGCTGCAATGAGTTAAAGTTCTGCATCTATCAGATAATCCCACAGAAGAATTCAAAATTGCCTTATCTCCAAAATACAGAGAGGAAAATCGGAGTATGTGAGTGTCATTGTAAGTGGTTTGCTGGAATGACGGAAGTGTGCAAACTCCTTACAATGTTGTGTAACATTGCTCTGCATGTGTTCTCCTCCTTCTGCTTCTGCAAATCATCCTTTTAATGTAATTATAGCTGCTCCTGGCAAAAGGCACTGAGAGCACTAGCTGGCTTCTGGAGAAGACTGCTGCTGAGATGGGAGCACTTTCAGCTCACAAGAGACTGAGAGGACACTTCTTTCAGCCTTATGCAGTACAGTGAAAAATGATCTTATTGCCCTTGATGGTGTTTTCCTCAAGATTATAAATAATAAATCATACCTCTTTCCCATCCCTTTGTAAGCAACTGTGTTATCACTGTATCTGGTCACAATTTGTCCATTTTTGGAATCCCAGATGCTGAATCCAGACCATTATTCACAGAGCCGTGATAATTAGGCTCACATGGACGCCTGTTTACATGGGAGACTCCTTAGGACAGGTGTTCAAGCGATGTGGGAACCCAGATCCAGCCAAAAGATGTGTGTATATACCTCTATGCATTCACTTATCATGAACATACATCTGACTGCTCTCTACAAAGATCTAGAGGGCCAGGTTGGATGGGGCCCTGTGTACCCTGATCTGGCAGGTGGTATCCCTGCTCATGGCAAGGGATTTGGAGCTAGATGATCTTTAAAGTCCCTTCCAACTCCAGCCTTTCTAGAAGTGTCCTAGAAAGATTTAGATTTTCCAGTAAAATTGTTGTTCCGCTTGGCTTTTCCCTCCTGCTGTGTGCAAAAGGGGCAGCATTGCTGGCTGGGTTCAGGTGGCTTTCAAGGAAATTTAACTTGGATATTGTAACTGCTTGCCTCAAAAGACTCTACAAGGAGATGTGGGCTGGCAGTCCTGGGCAGCAGATGGTTTTAATTCTCTTGAATCTACTGCTTGATGCCTCTGGCACCCTCTTGCAATGGTATCAGTGATAACACAAGTGTTGGGTTTAGGGTTTGGCACAAACCTCTGGATTCTCTAAATCACAACAAACTAACCCCTGTCTCTGCAGGATCTGGTGAAAGAAGAGTTTTGCGCTTTGCCTGGCACAGGCACTCAGCACTGAGTGAAGGCAGTTGAGTTGTGCCAGAGGGTTTATTATCTCATGTCCCATCCTTTTCCCATCCTCAGTGCATTGTACACCATCGGTAGGCCAGGCAGGAGGGTATGATTGGCATGCACCTGCAAAGAGGAAATTGCTGTCTGACTTGTGTGCTAGCTCTCTTTGTAAAACCATCTTCAAAACCAAAGAGAAGTGGAAATGCATTTCTGAATTGCATTAAAAAAAAAAAAAAAAAGAGCAAGCACTATTTGAATTTATCCCCCAGGGTTTGCTCTTCAGTGACAGATTAAATGACAGAAGGCAATGTTTTCATGGTGCTATGCCTGTGGGCAATCAGAGGAGAGAGGAGTTTGCAGCTGAGTGCAACAAGGGCTTGGTGAGACTTGTGACTTCTTGTGCTGGATCACTTAAAAACACAGAGAGAAAACAGGGCTCTGCTCTGGAGACAGGCAAAGAGCAGAAGGAAGAAAGGGTTGCTCTCATCTCTGAATGTGTGGGCACTAAAAGTGCAGCACAGGGATTAGTGGTTCAGCAGTTTACTCAGCACCTGTTTTGGCTCCTGCCAAAGAAAGGATGCTGTGTTCTTGGGACATTTCTGTTCTTATTTTCAGGATCGCCCAGAAAGTCTGAGGCAGTGCCAGGAAATGAACTGAGATATTTTCAGTCTCAGCAGGGGACACTCACCAGAAGACACAGTAAATATGTGTTTCTTATCCCATCAGTTTCCCAAGAAACTTTAGAAACTTTAGGAAGTTCGGTGCATTTAGAACATGTTCATGGACTCAGGGAAAAATTCAGATTGGAAAGGACCACTGGAGAGCAAGTGGACCAGCCTCCCGTCCTTGCCTAAAGAAGAACTGAAAGCCTTAAGCATCAGGGTCTAAGCCTGGCGTGTCCCTCAAACCCTGCTGTTGCAGGGTTCTCCCTTGCACCCATTCAAATCGGTAAATCTTTACACAGTGGCTGTAAATCTACCAGTATCGGGCCTTTCATAAACACTGCTTCTGTCTAATCTGATCACGTAAAAAGGCTTGACCCTCCTTACTCAAGCCCCTACATCCTTCTGAACTTGTGGTTTCATCTTTCTCCTCTAAGAGTGGGTGTGGCTTTTGTTACCACCCCCACGAGGGGTCAGGGAGCCTGACCGGCACAGCACCATATGCCAGGCTTGGGGCTCAGCCTTGGGATGTGCAAAGACATTTTGCCGAAGGAAAGTGTGTTTAAAAACACTGGCAGGCACTTCGGTAGCTGAGCAGACCAAGCAGCCCCCCAACACCATGCAGGAATGCCCTCTGCTTCATCAGATTTACACACAGATAATCTGAGCTGACAAACTGAGATCCCAACCTCGGTGGCATTTCTGTTGTCCCTTTGGGCCCACCAACAACTGGTTCTGTTTGGATACAGCAGGAATGAGCTTTCTTCTTCACTGCTTTGCTGCTTCATGCTTGTTTGGGGTTTCCTGTTTTGGGTTTCTGAGTAGCAGTGAGCTGACAGGCTCTTTGTACCTCAGGAACCAGTCTGGTGCAGGCAGCACCCTGGCAAGTCCCTTCAGGTGTCACCAGAGACTCTGCATTTTTGTGCCTTTCCTGCTGAGTCTTCTTGGGGCCTGCCAGCTGTGGAGTTATTTTTTTGTTGCAGTTCCTGGAGAAAGGCTATTTTGACACACTTAAAGCTCATGCTTTTCTTATTTGAAATGCTTTCTGGGAGTGCCTCACACTGGGCTTGACTTTGAAAGAATTTTGAGCAACATTGCATGCTTCCAAGCTTCATACCCCAAAATATGGCCAAAAAAGAGCAAAGAGGAGACTCTGTGGTAGTTCTTACAGTTTGGGCTGGGATCTAAGAAAGCCAACTGCCCCTTCCCACGCCTGGGAGAACCCATGGAGAGACATTAAGATCCTTCCAAAGGAGCCCATAGCACCGTCAGCTCCCAGTCATTTCAGAGGGTAAGCCACAGCATGGAATTAATGAGAGCAGTATAAATCTGGCATAAATCAAAGTGCTTTGACACTCTTTTCCATTGTGTACACAAAGACTATGTTCCAGTGAATCAGTGAAATCAAAGCAGCACTGAGAGGTCAATTCAGCATTTATACAAGTCACTGGTAGCAGACCCTGCCTACTGGATATTAAAATAAAAAATAAAAAGGAATTCACAATATTTCTGAAATATTTAGGCCTTTGATGAATAGCTCCCTCAAGATCATCTAGATGCACTTTTGCTACAGTACCATATGCATTTTAAAAACCAGATTGTCTCTGTGTGAGTATCTGTCTTCAGTGAAGGATGAACATAGCTGCACACTGGGGCAAGTACATGTAAGAAGTCTGGTGGAAATCCTGCACAGGAAGTGTTCAGAAGTAAAAAATATGGCTGGAAAATAACAGCAACATTAACAAAAACAAAATTTATACTCACCATTGGTGTTCAGGGGCTTAATTTTTTTAACTTCCTCCTGCTAAGAAACAAATATCAAACCAAACTGTCTAATTAAGGAAACTTTGTTGACTTGGATAGTCGGTGAAAAAGAGGACCCTTAGTTCATTTTTGTCATTGTTTTGCAATGTGCAGTAGGACACTGGCCTGAGCATTCCCAAGATCTTTGCATACTTGATGTAAAAGTCATTTATCACTTAAGAAGGGCATGAACATATTGGTGTCGATAATCACTTCACCTGTTAGGACAAGGTAAGAAGGATATGTGTAAAAGAAGTGGAAATTCATACATTCATTTACTAGTGAAGACACTGACGTGCAGAGTCATGTTCAAATGATAAACCTGAAGGGTTTAATATTGCCTTTGCAAAGTTAAATGCAGTGCTTCAGAACAAGAAAGCAGACAAACCAAGATGAAGATTCAGGCAGAAGTGGTGTGTTCTGGCTTCCCAAGAAGCCATCAAGGGCAGACTTTCTGGCCCATGCAGGACAGATCACATGTTCAAATTACACCATGGCTATCATGATGGCAAAGGCCACAGCATCTTAAACCTTCTAAACCAGGGCTGCCTGTGCTGGCCTAGGTGCTCCTGCAGAGCATGAGGTGAGGGAGCTGAGCAGACTGAAAACTAATCACCTTTTTGGCCACAGCTGACTGACCCATCACCCCCTGCAGCTGCAGGAGAGCCGTTACCAGCTCCAAGATGCTCTAGGGGTGTGGGAAGTTCATGCAATGTCACTTCCCAAGTCAGAAGCTGGTCCTACCATGTGCACAGCTTTAGCCCCAGGGACATCCTTCATCCTGTAGTCCAGGACTGGGCATGGAGCCACAGTAGCTTGTCTGGCACAGAGGCAGCAGCTCCCAGCTAGAGATGACAAAACTGGCTTGGGGGGTGCTGCTCACCACTCTCAGCATCCCAGTTCCCATCATGGCTGTGATATGTGAGATGCTTACATGGGGTTTCAGTTGCTGGTTTAACTGGCCACATCTTCACTGGAGTTCAAGTTCCTGCAGGAGGTGATAATGAAATTGTCTGGTGCCAGGGATTTCTCATGTGCCATGCTAATTTAATGACTTGCTAGAGAGCTAGTTAGTGAATTTGAAGGGCCAGTTGAAATAGTTTATCCAGTTTACAGACTTAGCTGCCAAGGGGGCACAGGGAGGCAGGGCTGAGCAGCAAAATTCAGTATGAGCCATACATAGCTTTGACATATTTTCCCTGTGAGTTTCTGACTGCTCTTGCAGTGAGAGTTTGGGTTCCTGACTTTCTGACAACAGGCTCAGCACGTAAACACAGTGCTTCCTCCAGAAGGTTTTGTTTAGAGAGGTGCTATTAATAAATAAGAAGGTTACTTGATTTTGAACATGTTTTCAAAGGTTGGGCCTGGACAACCTGAAAACCTTTTGTCTCTTGTGAAAGCCAGATTTGGGTTGCTACAGTGGGGGAAGGAGAGTGCACAGTGTGAGGTCCTGTTAGAGTTTCAGGGTCTATTCTTATCTCTGCACTGGACAAATCACAGAAGCAAACCCTCCAGATCCAGGAGGTGGGCAAGAGCTGGGGGCTGGTGTCAGGTACATCAGCAAGATGGGGCAGCTCTAGGGCTCAGCCTTTCCCTGGGTCAAGGATGCAAAGGCAATGTCCAGGGAAAACGAGGAGGGGAGGCAGGTGCCCGTGAGAGGGACACCCCCAGTCCCTGCTCAGTTTCACCTCCTGAACTCCCTGTTACACAGTGCCTTTGGAACAGCACAGCAATCCTGGCTCTGAAAGCTCCTGGGCCCTTGCGGTGAAACAGCGATAGAAATCTGTGTGCAGCGATGCTGTGTGTGGTATGAAACCTGCTGCAGGGGAGGTGTGGGGAGAAAGAGAGGGAGAGAAATGCTTAGGATTATTTCTGGTTTGCACCCAAGGGTGCCATTTGTTCATATAAGTATCCATAGCAGAATAAAATACATTTTATTGAAACTTTTTTTTCTCTTGCTGGCAGCCATTCCACTCCAATTATCTCTTCTATCATATCCCTTGAAGCCAGGCTCCAAGGTAAACAAGTGAAAACCTGACAGCTGGAATGCAAAGCCTCAGCTGAGACTGAAAGCTTTTACTAGATCACATTCTGCAAATTCATATTGTCTGGGGTATTAGCAGTGGAAACTAAAATAGAGATTTCCTAATCTCACCAGAGACAACACCTTGCTGCCCCACGTTTGAGAAATCTCCAGTCCACAGCAAAGACTTAATCCATCTTAATTAACAAAGAACCCAAGTAGGCACACTCTCTGTTTGCTCCTGATCTGGATTTCCCATATTCCTGATTTTGGTGTGTAATTTGCTGAGAAATTATTTTGCATTAGTGAAGAGTCACTTGCTATGAAAACACACTGTAAAGCCATCTTGATTTAGCCTGAAATTTTACTTCAAAAGAGAAGATTCACATTATGTAGATGTGTCTGGCTTCAACATAATTTCAGAATAAAACATCTTTTTATTATTTTTTTGAAGTGGGTTTTTTGATTTGTTTTTCACTGCAGTGTTGGATATCACAGTTTAAAATTTAAAAATTACATCTTAGCAAAACAGTAGTTTTGAGAGAACATTACTTTTGTGAAGACATGAAACATCAGGATGATTCAAATCACCATGCTCTTTGCAACACAAAGTTTTGGTCCTGGGTGTGTGTCTCCTTGAAGACCTGTTGGGCAGGTGGGAGAGAAGAGAAAACCATTGTTGATTTTTTTCCATGATAAGGACAACATCTGATCAACAACTCACTCTGAAGATGTGTAAGTGCAGCCTTCTGCTTTACCACAGAGATGTTTTGAATTTCTTCTACTGGTTTTTGGACAGAGGGAAAAAATCTTGGTGTGTCTGGGATCATGTTTGCAAGAAATCCAGGTGATCTTCGCACCTCCTTCAGAGCAATTCAGATTTTACATTTCTCTAGAGAAAGAACAAAGTCCAGGCTCAGGCTTGCCTGCAAGATGGTTCTCTGAGAGAAAGTCTTCTGCAGTCGTGAACCTCTGCTGCAGCTGTACCATCAGCACACTGACAAACTGAGGCTCTGCATGGAAAATGCAGCTGTGCCAGGTTGTAACCATGAGATCTGGTCTGCTTCTCGACCTTGTTTGCACAGACATGTTGTCTTTTCATGTGTTCCAAACTCCATTCCTTGGGTCAGCTCAGTGTCCTTGTGCCTGCTCAGGTCAGGTCAGTGATCAGGCTTGAAAATCAGCCCAGACAAAAAGCCCTAAAACCTGAACTAAACCTAATTTCCAGCCAGATCAGAAAAGCCATTCCCCAAAACTTCCAGTGTCCCTCAGCAAACTGATGCGGAGGAAGAAGAAGACTGCAGGGATGGGACAGTGGAAGAACAGGACTGTTTATTGGCAGCTCAACCACTGGAGTTAAGCCAGGAGTAAGCCACATGAACAAGAGCACAGTTCATATTTGCAGAGTCTCCTGGGACTCTTTAGTTCCAAGTGGTAAAAATTTCTTATACTGATGCCATCATCTGTGCTCAATGCCCATCTACAAATGCCATGAACATGTCTGGGTAATAAGAGCACATCCACCTCACTGGTGCTCCCCTGTGTCGGACATACACGGAGAAGAGGAGCAGCCATGGTGTGCAGAACTGCTTCCCATGTCATCAGCCCCTCCCCAGCCAGGGTCATCTTCTGTTTGTGTTATGAAAAGCTCCCATTTTTCACCGATGACATTCAGGGAGCTCCACATTTGGCCTGTACAATTCATCAGCTGGTTCTCTGCTGAACTTGCCCCGTCTGGCTCGGCAGTGTCCCACTCCCACTGCAGCTCCGTGACACCCGGAGGATTGCTGCTATTTTGTTCCTCCCAGGCTGACGTGCTTCCCACCAGAGGGTGGGAGCTGGGCTGGGTGGAACCACAAGCAGCTGTTCAAAGTCTGTGCAGAGACAAAAATCCCCAGCTGTAGCTGTCTGTTCAAATAAACACTCAGAGGCCAAGGCACTGCAATATGAGAAACACATTCCTAGAGGACATGGATTCAAAGAGGGTGGCATGTGAAGGGATTAGGGGAGACCAGCAGCATGGCTGTCAACAAGGTACCATACAGCAATCAAAGTGATACAGCAGGTGACCCGAACTTGATTTTCAAAGTAAAGTATTTAACAAGTTGCATGGAAAATGCTTGTACTAAAAATATCCTAATATTTCCTGGTGAAAATCTGAAGGTTAAGATTCAGCTGGGTGTCATGAACAACCTAGAGAACTGGAAAATGTGAGGAGAGTGGCTCAAAAGTATCTTCCTCATCTCTTCCAGTCCCAAGGCTACAGAGTGCTAAAAAAGCACTTGGTAATTTAGAAGGCCTTTTGACTTTTCTGAACAGGGTTGACTCTACCTCTGAAAGAAGCCTCCCATTCAGAGCATTGTGACTTCTGCTTGTCCCACTGTGGTGCAGAAGCAGAAGAAGTGAGGGAAAAGCAGCTGTGGAGGACTTAGCACAGAGCTGGAGCCCAGTCCTGGATCCCCCTTTTCTGGAGAAAAGCTTCAGTGTTCTCCTTCAGGCAGCTCTGGAAATGCTGAAGGAGTGGGAAGGGATAGGGATCTGCTTCTCACCAGCAGCTGGCCCAGAGCAGGGAAACCAAACGTCTGAGCGTGGACATCTGCAGTTGTTGCCTGTGTTAGAGCCAGCTGTCTGGGACTCCCAGTACCGTGAACAGAGAGAAGCTGTTTGCGGATGTGATTCATCTGTGATGCTGTGGGAGCCTGAGTCAGGGCAGAGGAGATGCTACTGCTGCAGTCTAGAGGCATGACCACCACAAAGGGCTCAGAACTCATGGGCTTGTCAAGAATTTAGTTTCCTGTTCATTTTCTGCCACAGGGTCAGTACACTGGGTTCATGACCAGCTGAGGTGCCCTCTCTGGGATCCTTCACGAAGAGTCTTGAGGATGCTGGGTGATGTGCCTGGGCAAAGGCAATAGCAAGAGGCAGGAGCCTGCTGCACACTGTTCACTCTGACCCTGAAGCCCTGAAGCCTCCACTGCATGGTTCCCAGGGAGAGGATGAGTTTCCTGCAAAGTTCCTTTGGTTTCTAGGGCCAGGTGAATGGTGGATGCTCGGTTGTACCAAAGGGCTGCACTTGGCACATGGATTGTGAGCACAGAGAGATCACAGCCCCACAGAACTGCCCTCAAGGCTCTTCCTGTGGGGCTTGGCCTTGCCTGGGACATGGTTTGGAGACTCTGCACTGCTGCAGCTCCTGGGGCCCAGCAGATGTGGCATTGCAGAGAAATGGCTAAGCTGGGGCATGGAAAGGTGAGGCAGTAGGTACTACAGCTCTCCACATCTTGAATCTACTGCAGAAAACTTGTGGGAGCTGGGGGTGCAGTTGTGGCATGGCTGGGCTCTGCAATAGAGCAGCACAAAGGCTGTGGCTGTGGGACCCAGGAAGGCTGGGATGTGACAAGGAGGGGCTGGGGAGGCAGGAGTTTACATGGGCTGTGGTGTCAGCTGTGCTGGAGGTGTGAGAGGGACTCTCAGAAAGTGAAACATTTCTGAATGTGACTTCTGATGGCGGGAGTTTTGGCCATGCCCCAGAGAAGGCATGGTGATTAAAATTAGGTGCAAGGCTATGATTCTACTCTGAGGGTTGTCAGCTCAGTTTGGGCATCTCAGGGTGAGAGCTACATGATTTATTGTACCTATAGCACGGTGTGTCCAGTCTCAGAAAGATCAGATAGTGTGGTAAGAAGTTTGGAAGATGAATTTGGGACTGGGGGCTGGGGTCTACTTCGATCCAAAGGGAGCACAGCAGTGAAAGGGCACCAGCCTTTACTCCAGTTCAAATGTGGAAAAAAAGTGCTGAAACTCTTGCCAGATCTGTACAAGGTTGTAATCTTGGTCTTGCATTCCTGTCTTGGGCAAGGTTGAGGAACACCAGCTGCTTTAACAGCTTCTGCTCCTTCTTTCCGGACAACATCCTTGCCATGGGGACCTCACCTGAAGAAGAGCTTTTCATGCAATCTCTGTTGTTTCTCACAGCTTCTGGCCAGTACAACCTCACTGGCGCTTACCCTGCTGCATGGGAAGCTGAGCTGAAAGGCAATACTGAGAGGCAGGCAGGGATGGTGCTGCACACCCAAGCTGTGAGATCCTCAAGAGAGAAGCTGCTATGCACAAATAAAGTATGTTAGAGAAAGTACAAGGGGATGAGGCAGGTGTGTGTGGGCTGAAATGGAAAGCCAGGGGCTGGTGTGATAGATTTATGATAGGACTGGAGGAGAGGCTGAGGAGATCTACTTATTATAGTTTAAAAAATGGTCCCATCAGAAGACTGCCAAGAGCGCTCCACTGTGCAAATTTATGACATGCAGTGGGAGTGATCATGTCTTCTGTACAAGCTAGCTAGAGAAAACCCCCACCTTTTTGCCATGAATATTATTCACAAAAGTGCATTAGAATTTTTTTTTTTCTCAAAGGAAGTTGTTTGCCTATGGGTGGAGGGAAAAAGCTCCTACATTAATGATAACCAAAAACTGACTTGCTTTCTGCAGTTGCAAATTTGAGTTACAATATTTATTTGAAATTCTTTTTAATTCCAGTTTTTAATTTTAAAGCAAACAATTTTTGTTTTTCAGAAATACATATAAGCCTGGAAAACCTAATTTTTCCTACTTGAATATATTTTGCAGTGAGATACGTCAGCTTCTCTTCTTAACCATTATTGACACCTACCCACAAAAATAGCTCACATACGCTGCCACATAACCTGAATATTGTATGATTTAGTCACAAGAAATAAATATTTCAGGGTCCTGGATTTAAACAATTCTTCATTTTAGAAAATTTGGGATTTGGAGCTTTCTGGAAGATTCTTTAGGAGTATGGCCATGGAGCATTGTGCATCTAAGTGTCCTCAGTGCCATCAGTAAGGGACCGTGGCCAGAGAACTTGTCCTGTGAGACACTAAGGGGTGTGGGGTTTTTTAGTTTGTAAAAAAAACTTCTGGGAAGCCTGATGGCAACCTGCCAGTGTCTGCTGGAGGAGGCAGAGCTATCCTCTTTTTGGGCGTGTGCAGCAGCAAGAAGAGAGACAGTGGTCACAAAATGTTCCTGAGAGGTTCAAACACATGGAGAAGAGGTTTCCACCCTAAGGACAGTGGAGTCTGGGAGCAGGTTGTCCAGAGAAGTTGCACGGAGTGCTGGGCTGTCCTGTATGTAAGTGGGAAAGACAGTCCTTTCCAGCCAGGGGTTATTTACTGAGAAGAAGCTGAGCTGTATGCTCTGCATTAATGAGTTTTTGGGAGGAAGTAGTAAGAGTCCCACAGAAATGTCATCAGTTTTGCACCTGGGCATTTCTCTGTAGCATTATGTCCCACCAGGAAGGAAAAGGATTTGTACATATGACAGCAAGATAAATAAAAGTACAACTGAAAAAAAGGGATAAAATTCAAGCAGATCAATGTTATGTATCTTATGATGAATGCACTGAAATGACTGAAACTTCATATTAAGGGGCAAATCTACTGTTTCACAAAATGTCTTCCCCTTTTCATCAGGTAGCAAGACTGGATGATGACTTTCCCTTACTTTTGATTAAAAATAGCCATTCTTCTCATAAGGGTTAATGGTGAATTCTAAGTCTGTGTGTCTAGAGTGATACAACATTAAATTAGAGAAGAGTTTATCCCTAAGAAGCCTTATTGCAGGTGGGAGTTCACAGATTGAAACACAACTTTTAGCCCCCAAGTAGAGTTGGTCCTCTAAATGCAGCACATTTTTTTGTAAGCCAAACAAACATGTTATATTCGTGATAAGTGGATCATATTATCTTCCACAGTAGAGGCAATTATGAGCTGTCTCTTTCAAGGTTGGATTTTATATATTAGAGGCACACATATTCATAACATTTCACAAAAACTGCCATCCCTTGACTTTCCAGGAAAGCAGATAATTTTAAAATTATACTTTATAAATGTTTTTCTTAGAGAGTCTGTAATTATCATTTTGTGAATGTCCATCACCTTAAATGTTTCTTCAAATCCTCAAGCACAAAGCTCAAAAACAATGACCAGATCTTTGCAGAAATCAGTTATTTTCACATTCATTTACTGTCTATTGTAAGAAATAAGTACCCCTACACATTGAGATGCCAAACTGAAAAATCTCTACAAGGTTTCAAAGAACCCCCTAATACCAAGAAATGTGCAGTAATAAATTGTCTTGTGTTTTTTTCTGTAGCCCATAAGGACAGAAGAAGTTCAAGGGGCCCATTGCATAACTAGCTTTGATATTAGAATTCCTCCACTTTAGAGGCACCTGGCATTTGAGGCCAATGTAGGGTAACAGGGTCAAGTAGTGAAAAATATAATAAACTCACTGTAATTTAGAAATCTGCAAGTTAGACTGAAGAATTTGCTTTCATGCTTCAGAGCATCTGCTGCTTCTCAGGAAGGCAGGCATGAATTTTTCCCTTCTTCCTTCTCCTTTGTTTTTTTTTGTTTTTTAAATTTCTATTACTGGGACTATGTTAGGACTTAAGAAGCTGCACTATTTCTTGGTGTCTGTTTTGGATTTAACTGACTAATGACCAGACTGAAGACACTGACTCTTATGATTTTCAGTATCTAATGTTGGTCATGCTGTGGCTGAGAAAAAACTGGCTTTAGGAAATGGCCTCAGCTTGCGTGACTGTGAGTGGGTCTAATTTATGCTGCATGAAGAATAAACAGAAGTATATCCTTTGCTAGGGCTGTCAGTATTCAAAGGGGTGGATTTTGAAGAATTAAGGGAACTAACAAAGTCACCTGGCCTGAGGAGCCCAGAGCCTGAAGAGTGGAAAAGATTTCTTGAAGGCACAGCTAATAAAGCTATCCAGAAATGGTATTCCAAAGAAGAAAATACACAGGGAATGGCAATGCTAGGGTAAGCAGGCAACTAATGAGGTTTAATAGAAAAAAAGAAAATAAAAGATGACAAATAGATATAGCTGTGTCAGAGGTAGGGAACAGGAGATATAAAATGAGAACTGCTGAGTGGAGAGATGAGTTGGACCTGACAGATACAAAGTAACAAAATGTTCTTCACCCATATGAACAGAACAAGAAGAATGGAAAAAGTGAGCACCAAGTATAGACCAAGGATGCTCTAGATACAGATCCCAGAATAAAGAATGCACACTCGAGCACCTAATGCAAGACTTAAGCATAATATAAATCCCCAAGAGAGCTGCCTACTTTTCAGTAATGACCTGGCTGGAGTTCAGGGGTGCTCTTCTTTGTGCATGTGCCCATGCTGCCTTCCTTGCATACTCTTACTCACAAGTGGCTGTGCAAATCCCCATTTAGGAAGGATTTGCGAGGTACAGATTATATGTGGCAGGCAGGTTTGCTGAAGATGGCATTTGACAGCACAGTAACAACAAAAAGTAATGCACCTCTATCCCTGCAGTGGAAAAACACGGGGTGAGTGAGCAGACAAGGCACTGAAAGCACAGAGGAATGAATCAGATAATACCAGCATAACCACACAGGCTGCACGCAAGGTCAAGACCACAGAAATGAGGGTGGGAAGAGGAGAGCTGCTATTTAGGCTAAGAGGAGCTGAGTTTTTAGCAAATGCAGTACAGCCAGGAGTTAAAGGTCTTCTCAAAGGTTGTTCTAGGAAAACTCCATTACTGTGGTTGGCTAAATCTGCCTGACTCACTCACTTCCAGATGTTACAGTATAAACCTCACTCTGGTATCATTTTAGGAAATATACAAAAAAGCTTTTCTGTTGTGATGTGCAGACAAAATGTCCTGCTTCTTGCTGCCCTTGCTGGTTCTGTCCCCTTTTTTTTCTGGTAGTCAATGGTCTGGAGATGAATCAGTACTTGAGGAGATCCAATTCCTAGTGTTTAACTTCATAACAAGATAGAGGCAGTCAGGTATATTGATACGGAGCCACTTGTGACACCACATCTGCTCTGTTGTTCCTCAGGGCTTGGGCATAAGAAGAGCTTATGCTCTTACTGGGGTCAATGTGTTGGGGAGAACAGTGGTCAGACAAATAAGCTGAATTTGCATTGAGATGATCTGAAATGAATTCTCAGCTCAACTGAGATTTTATTTGTCCCTGTCTAAATGAAAAAAATCCAGCAAAATAAGACACTTCCAGGTCATTCATTTGTTACTTACTGTATAGCATCCGGAGAGAGGAAATGTATAAAATATCTTGTGAACCAGCAAGACCTGCTAGGAAACCGTATTATGTTCCCCTGCGTTCAACAGGCTGGAAAGTCTTAATGTTTCCTGTCATCTTAAACTTCCTCTTTGCTTTATAAATAATTCCTGGATGCAAAACATTTTCTAGTGCCTTGGCCCTGCACTGAGGAATGCATGCTGAGACAAGCTCCCTGAGACACAAAACACTCCAACAATTGTCCTCTTGATGCACTGCCAAGCAATGGAGATTTTCAAGCAGGACCTGCATATTGAAATGCAGCTAGGCAGATCATCATCGCTTGGAAAAAGGGAAAATTGCTTTACAGGATGGAGGGTTTGCAAAAGTGGTGAAAATAACTTTCTGTATCTCATGCTGATTTGAACCAAGAAACTCAGCCAAATTGCCATTTGACTCTGCTTAGGGCAGAAAATCTGGAAAAGCACAAAATAATGCAGAATATCTTCTCTCATACTCCCAGTGTTAGGGAAAGGTCACCCCTGGATCCTCCCTGAGAGCATCCAGGACCCAGTGCTGGGAACAAAGAAGGAAAGACACCTCTGTTCCTTTCTCATTCCACTCTCTGCTCCTTGAGCAAACCCCACCAAGAGGTGGGTGAATCTGCTGACACCTGGTGTCACCTGCCCAGATCAGCAGGACTCCCAGGGGCTTTCTCCTCGTATTCGCTCCAGGGTATTGCACCTCTGCTCATTCAGTGTGGGCAGGGCTGGGACACCACAGCTGAATCCATCAAGCTAAGCGTGCTCACTGCAGCAATCCTGCTGCTATTTCATCAGGCCGATATATAATTGTTTCTGTTGCTGGAAGGCTCCATCACCCCCTTCATTAAAATGCAAATTTTACATTAATTAAAAATGCTGGGAGCATTTGCACAATTTATGACCAAATCTTAGAGTCCAGAAACCCCCATGCTGGGGAGAGGCAGCAATACAGTTTTGAAACTGCTGGAATAAATCCTTATCTCAGAACGCCAAGGATATTATAGCTGATAAAGGTTTTTTGTGGAATTCTAAAATTAATCTGTTCCACCTAGATTGGGAAATAGACAAAGCAGAAGGCGTTCAAGCAGAATTATATCCCTACAGATAAATGCACCATCTAAAACTGTTCACACACAAGAGAAAGGAAGAAGAAAGATCCCATTTTATGCTCTGATGCAGCAGTAAGTGATCTTGTTTCTGCACAACCTTCCTTTCCCAACCAGAAATTTTGCATATCCCACTGTATAGCTGACCTACTCTTACAATACTGGGAACTTGTCTGCTGGGATTCCTCAGTGTAGTTGGAGTAAATCCCATCTGCTCCTAATTAGTCAGTAATGGTAGAATTTCTCCGGAGATGTGCTGGGGTGAATGGGGAGCTGCTCCTTGGTGTCACATAACAAGGCCAGCAAGAGGAGACCCTCAGGCTGTGGCTGCCTGGTTTTCATGCATCGAGCTGGGAGTTTTCTAGCAGTGTTCTCCTCTGGGGTGAGGAGCTGGAGAGGTGCTGGGGGAGCCTGGGCTCACTGGTGCTCCTCACCTTGCTCTCTTAAGGGTATGGCTGCAGTGGAGTCTGTGTCTGGTGGGGGGGAAGGGGGGAGTAGTTGCGGTGTGAAACTCTCCATGAGACCTTGTGACGCATTCACAGCAAGTGAAACCACCCATGGCATCTTGGCATGACTGGAGCCTTTCCCTCTGCCCTAATGGAGCAAGGTGTGTGATCTCCTTGCTGGGAAGAGCCTGGGGTAAAGGATCAGGCTGTAGGAAATCTTTGCTCTTCCTCCACAGGATACCTCAAGGCTATGGCCAGAGGCTCTCTCTCCTGCATTCAGCTAGCCCAATTTAAATGTCCAGGGCCTTCACCTTTTCTGAAAACCAGGCAGACAGAGCCTGAGGGTCTCATCTTGCTGGCCTGGTATGTGCTGCTGAGATGTAGTCTTTCCCTTATTTTCCTTAAGTCATTTCTCAGCTGGTTTACACCCTTCTGCCCCAGGGAAACCAGTGGCAAACCCGGTCCTTACTTCCTCTGGGCATGAGCAAATCACAGTGTGGGGTAAAAAATATCCCTATGGCTGCAAAAATAACCCTGATGTGGAAAAAACCTTCTGCCTTGGAAGTGAAATAAATGGCAATGGAGGGTGGCAGGTCTGTGCACACCCTGGCCTCCTCGCAGGACCAGCAGAAGCAGGAGTGTGACCAGGATCCAACACTGTATGGGAAAAGCTAGGCAGGCTGGCACAGGGATCTCCCCCAATGTGCCACTGGAAGTGCCTGCCTCTGGTGCCTCTCACGCCTGCATTTGAGGTTCCTGTTTCTGTTCATCTCCTGGAAAGGATAAACACACACAACTAAGTCCAGAAATGTCTGTGCAGAGCCTGTTTCTGGCACATGTGTAAATCAGCAGTAATTTCTACCAAGGTAAATTTTGTTAGTCATTATAAAATTGTTGTAAGTTAGGTCAGAATCCAGCCTCCTGAGGGGCTGCTAATGGGCCCTGGGGAGTCTGGGTATGTGTGTGTACGTGCATGGATACGTAAGCAAGCAGAAGGGAGGCCAGGACTCAAACCACAGCTGTTATTCTCATTGCAATGCCCGTCCTTGGAGAGACGGGCTCCTCCAGTGCCAAGCTCTCCACAAGCCAGGAATAAAGCAAAGGTTCCTTCTGCAAAGAGCCCACTCTCTGGTTTAGTGACAGTGGTAACAGGTGAATGATATGGAAATGTGGGAGTGTGGAAGGACAGGGTAATTAGAGACACTTGCCTTTGCCCAGCATCACTGTGGGCACAGAGGCACTGCTGGTCTCAGAGCACACGTGCCTTTCTGCAGATTAGATTAGTGACTGCAGATGGGTGAATTTCTGCAAATTTAGGGCATTGACAGGTCTGGTCTGTTATTTATGCAGAGTGATCGAACACAGGCATTCATTTCTGTAAGGCAAGACTCTTTATGGCTCCCTGTGGATCATACAGTGGATACTGAATTGCTGTCCTTCTGGTCATAGATAAATCATCTATGAGAATCCAGGATGATCTGAGACTACATTATTAGGATAGTTTCCACATTCTCAGCACTGGTACTTAAACACAGTAAATAAAGAAATGAAAGATGATTTGTTTTTCATTCAGCTGAACTATTCTAAGATTCCAAGGGGAAAAAAAAAATCAAAAATCATCATGATAGGTCCAGAGTTATAAATATCAACACTCTATGTACTAGGGGAAATGCTGCATTCCTCCAGGTTCTTGTAAGAAAAAGGATTAAGAGAATGTGAAACTCATGAAATTTATGGTGCCCTCGGCCGGATGTGATGTGTCAGTGGATGTAAGGCACATACCAAACATGAAGTGGAGCAGTCACTCAAGATTTATATGTGCTGCATCTCTGTCTCAATAGCACCATATGTTTACATGGACTGTACATTTATTATTAGAAATTGAAGGACTGCCTCATCACTTCTTACTGGAATCTCATGGATTTGTTTTCTGAAGGACACTGAGAGCAATCCATGCTCCCACTTATATCCTGGGTCTATTTTAGTTTAAAGTAAGATCTAAAATATGTGTTCCTTCTCCTTAGGAAGGAACAGGATTCCTGAAATTAGAGAATGGGAGCAAGCAGCAGCCAGCCACCTCATTTCCATGCTTCTTGTTGTAAAACCTTGTCTTCATATGTAGGGATTTTATAAAAAATTTACATTTTCCTGGTACTGCACATTTATCCCATCATTCAAGCCGGGTGCGAAACAACTCCCCCGACTGAAAAGCTGCCAAAAATCCAGGAGCATCCCCGGTCTGCAACAGGAATAGTCCTGGAAATCTGTCAAAGCAGAAGTGAGAAATGGAGGCTGGTTGGGTGTGCTTCCCCAGCAGCCAGGGAGCCCAGGCTGAAGCTCAGGTCCCAGTGCCCTGGTTTTCCCCATTGGTGGCAGGGATGCAGTGATGGGGCAGAGCTGCTGCTGACAGAGAAGTCACACATGGGTGGTGGAACTGTGAGTGAGTGCTGCTGGTGAGAAGGACACACATGGGAAGGGGAATGGGCAGGAGAAAGTCCTAATGTGCTCTGGGACATGAGGGGCAAGGGTGGCTCAGTGAGAGCCGCCCAGGACGGAGGCACTGCCCAGCTCAGAGCCCTCCCCTGAGCAGGCAGGCAGCCGACAGACAGCACATGCTGCCGTTTTGGCTACTTGTCCTGTGCAGCTGGAGGGATGAGAGCCATAATATGCCATAGGAAACCAAGTTGTTTTCCCAGGCACTCATTCCCAGGAGCCGGTGGCAGGTGGGGATGGCCCCGGGATCGGCCCCCCCTGCCAGGGAAGGGAGGGTCCCTCGCACCCTCTGCTGAGACTGAACACGTGCCAGTAGCAGGAAGTGATATCTTAAACAAGCACAGCCGTGGGTAATTGTGGTAGCTAAAACAATATTCCATGCTCCATGGAGATGGGATTGTTGTGGTTAACCGATGTGTAACTCACCCTATTAAGCAGTTCCTGCTCACAGGAGGGTTACATTATACTTAATGTCATTTTACTTACCTACAGTCTAAGGTGTTGCTTTTTTTCTAGTCTAATCCAGGCCTATGTGAATTTGTCACTTCTGCCCTGCAGAGCTGCTCTTAAGTCACAGTTATCCCAACAGACACACACACTTTTAGGGTATATCCTCACGGGGGAATTTAAAACAGCCAGGAGATGTTCCCCAGCCTTACTCAGGGGTTCTGCCCATTAATGCCATCTCCACATCTCCAGTCAGGCTGCCCACATCCAAACAGCCATCTGGGAACAGCCTCTGGTTAAATCCTAAACTGTTCCCAAGGATTGCAAGGGCCGTGCTGGTGGCCCAGCCCTAAACTGAGCTGTGTCAGTGCTGCCAATTTAGCAGCACCTGTGATCAAGTTTCAGGCCCTAAACCTGCAAACCTGGACCTTCAGGATGAGTTTGCTAGTATGGATTTTCTTTATGGGGAAGGAGAATAAACAGGAAAAACCTCTCACTTATTTACATAAACTATTATGCTGCTTACCCCAAATCCTGCCTACTAACACATCACCTTGGCTGTAATCTGTTTAGCTTTTGATTTCACAAGCGATAAGAGACTCTGCACATCACCACTGCTGTGAAAGGACATGCAAAAGGCAGCAGAAGCCACAATAGCTCAGACCTGCGCTATAAGTGCAGACATGGTGCTTTCAAGTAGGGCAGAACTACTTGCAGTGTAGTCTGGGCCAAAAACCATGTCCCCCCTGGTTAAATGGCATGCAAAATCTGGCTGAAATGGAGACAGGGATACCCAGCTTTGAACTAAGTGGCATAAGTCACATGCTTAAAAGTTACCTGTCTGACCCCAGGCACAACAGTGTCACTAAGGCTAAGGGGTCTTGCCTCTTGTTGGGTCTGACTATCAGAAATACATCTGAGATCACATATGAGATGTTTGGAAGAAGCAGGGGTGGAAGCAGGGCCCACTCCAAACTTTTGCAAATAAATCCAAGCTCTCTCTCATCTTCCTAATTTTGATTTTGTGCTGCAAAGGCCCTAAACACCTCCTGGTACAAAATGAAAAGGAACAGAGAGTGATGTTTATTCTCAAGGCTGGCAATGTTTCAACCCTTGGACCAGTCTTCTAAGCTAAAAATTGCCCAACTAGCTGAATACCTCCTTCTGTTCCTGGATTAATGTGTTTGTCTTCTGCTGATTTATGGGAGCTGTGACTTCATGACCTCAACATGTGCTCTGAAGAAAGTGAGCTTGCACCAGAAACAAGGAGCTACCCACTGGAAAACAAAGCAAAGAGAGAAGGATCCGGTCAGTAACAGTGCACTGTGCCTGGGGCTCAGGTGCCCCGTGCCATCACCATCACAGAGCAGCTGTGGCTGCTCAGCTGGGAGGGGAGAGAGAGAGGGAGATGACACTTGCCATTCCCTTCCCGAGGTGCCCATAACCCCACTGGCTGCACATCCTCAGCTGTTCCCAGCATCCCTGGGGGCTTCCTGGAGTGGCTCATTAAGGGGTCATGAGAATGTAACTTGATTAGAGCATGGTCTGATCACAGAGACTCTGATGTATTTTCCATATTTGAGTGGAAAAAGCTGCAGCTCTGCCCCGGTGTAAAGGTAAAAGACAGACCCAGTGTGTCTGCAGAAGGAAAGTCCTCACAGGCTTTCAGCAACAGAAAAAAGCAGAAAGACAGACCAGTGATAACAGAGGGACAGCTTTCCACACACACCGAGCTGGCAAGGACACAAAGGACACACACAGAGCATTCAATTTTTTTTTCCCAATTTCATCTGGCATTTAGCAATCATAACTTTTCATTTGAGTAATAAATGGATTTGTCCTTTCCAGCAAAACTGCTGTGGACATATTATTCCCTTTATGGTGTGTTTTGTTGAATTCCAGATGTTACTGCTTATTCAAGTCAAAGTTCAACCAAGGAAGAGTCAAAAACAAAAATAAAGAAGTTTTGCTCAAAATGAAAAAGAAAATAAAAGATTTTGAAAGCAGTTAGTTTGTGCAGGTATTACTGTTATATGGAGCTTTACACTGAATTGAATTACAGCAATGCAGTGAATCATTCCAGGGGAGTGGAAATGACGGTCAGTGCTTGCTACTCCCATTAACCTTTTTTAATGTGAACTTGTAAAATAAAATGTGGTCTGGGAGATGAGGAGAAAAAGAGTACTCATTGAGCCAGCCTCCACAGGAGAAATCGTCATTTTTCCTGATGTAATGATGAAATAAATAACCCTTTGCTTGTCCAGTCTACCCCTGTATCAAGTGCCTCTCTCTACAGGCATAGATGGAGCAACCAGAGGAAGCACATGATTAAAGATGGGGCTTATTCAGGTTATGCCCAATTGTTTCTGTCTCAGGTGAGATCTGTGTGCTGGGTGCTGCACAAAGCAAAACCTGATCCTCACTAGAACACTGATAGGTACCACCAGTCCTTGCTCAGAGATGAGAAGATGAAACATCCTTCTGCTGCTTTCTCAATAATTGAAATATAATTGCTTGCATTTTAACTAGCTTTTAATCTTGGGAACCAGTCCCTCTGGAACCAGCCCAGGTGGCTGTAGAGCAGCCTTGGGATGGCTCTGAATAGCAAACCTCTGACTACACTTGTGTCTTGGTTCTAGAGTGAGAAGATGACATAATGCTGAATTTTTTCTCTCTGCATAACTAAACTGAGGCTGTGAATTTGCATCCAGTTTTGGTAGGTTTCCTTCATATTGCAAAGGAAAATAAGCAGAACAAAAGCAAGAGGTTTGTTTTAATTGCATGGAAGATGTTCAAAAGAGTGGCCTGCTACTTGCTGTTGCTAGCTGAAGGCTGCTGAGATATTTAGCAGCCTGTTTGAACTAATTGCATTCCCTGGAACTTCATTTTTAGATCCTAATTCAGCTTTTCATCCCTGTCAAGTGGGATGAAATCACCCCTGATGGGTAACCCCCTCCTGCCTGAGCAGGTTTTGATGTGTGCCTGCCCATCCACCACGTGGCTGCTGCAATGAGGGACAGAGGTGGAGAGAGAGTGTTCCCTGTGGCCTGTGAGCATGATGGAGAGGTTTCCTGAAGCCACGGGAACTGGGAACCACCGCCTCAGGAGGGCAAGAGGCTGTATCTCCCCAGTCCAGTGGAGGTGAAAATAAGGGTATGAGGCATCAGGAGTGAAGAGACATTATACTGGGCTGGAAACGAGCAGCAGTGCAAAATCAGCACAAAGCACAAGAAATGGTCAGTTTTAATGTTTGGCAAGTTCCTGAGCAACCTTTCCCTTCAGTAACCCTTGGAACACTCCAAGAGCTTGTCAGCTTCTTATGGAGCTCATCTTGCCCTGTGCAGACACGAGGGATTAGTCACAGAGATGTGCTGGGGGCCTGCCTGTGCCATCCAGTGGCTCTCCCTCAACCCTGCAGCAACCATAGAATCATGGAACCATGCAGGTTGGAAAAGACCTCTAGGACCACCAAGTCCAACCATTAACCAGCACTGACAAGTCCCCCACTAAACCATGTCCCTCAGTGCCACATCTACATGGTTTTTAAATTCCTTCAGGGATGGTGACTCCACCACTTCCCTGGACCGCCTGTTTCAATGCTTGACTACCCTTTCTGTGAAGAAATTTTTCCTAATAACAAATCTAAGCCTCCTCTGGTGCAGCTTGAGGCCCCTGCAACCCATCTTGTGACAGATTTTGTGTGGAGTTGGTGTGGGTTTCTGGGTGCTGGCAGGAGACTGCCACACAGACAGAAATGCTGGTGATGCTGAGTGAAGGGCTCCTTCTCCTCTGGCTATGAGTCTTGATTCCACGTGAGACATGACAGGGAGATGGGGAGGACATGTTTGTGCTGGGAGTGCTCTCCTTGAAGCAGCAGAGCTGAAGTGCAAACTGAAGACTAAAATGTGAAATGCTTGTTCTCAGACAGATTTTTTTTGAGTACCTTTGCCCCTGCTCATGAAGAGGTTTGATCTTTTTTTCCCTCAGGAGCACTTTCTCCCCACTCAGAAGGAGCAGAGGCACTAATGGGTGGCTGCCCTTATAAACCTTTGTGGCTCCCTGCAACAAAAACTACCAAAGTCATTTGACAGCTCCCCAGGGGTCTATTTCTCTCAGCTTTGGTAATTCCTTAATTAAAAACTCACTGTTTATCAAACAGATTTTTTCTTTAATTTGGCTGCCTCTGAGAAGGGGGAAGGGGAAACAACCTTTACTTCTGAGCAGGAATATTTGCTTATGGACATAGTCTAATCTGACTTTCAAGCAAACAGATCAATATTTGCTTTTCACCACATCGAAACTTGCTGTTAGCATTCCTGGTAGAGAAATTAATACATGTTGATGTTAGTTAGGGGCCATTGATTTGTCTGGTGTATGTAGGTATGGTCTGCTTCAATTCATCAGAGTCAGTATATTCCATCAAAGAAGTTGCCCTCATATATTTCACAGTTGTATCAAGTTTGCTTTCCAAAATGAAGTCTCAATCAAGAAAAGAAATGATGAATGGAAAATTAACCATATGAGGTCAAACAGGAATCAGCATGGGCACCTGGGGGTGTGGAGGAGAGCTTCATTTTAAGAAGGGGAGTGCTGTTGCAGGCTGGGTTACTGCTATCTCCTCCCTGACTGCCTAAACCTGCATATCTCAAGTTTCCCAGGTCACAAGGTTATTTATATTTGCTTCCGTTATAGCCTCTGCTAGGGCACAAATGCCTCACTCCTTTTGTGTTTGCCATGAGGAAATCCATAACTTTAGTCTGCCTGCAGTCTACACAGACAAGGTAAGTAGAAAGTGGGAGATAACATTATTATTATGCTTATTTATGAGCTGGGAAGGTTCAGGAAAGGAGATTAAGTGACATGCCTGTGGCAGTCTGCAGCAGATGGAACAGTTACAGACTGGTCTCCCAAGATCCCTGTTAGTGTCCTACTTGTATGGCCACCTCTCCCAGGACAACACCCTGGTCTCATTGGTACAAATGAAATTTGAGCTGTGCCAACTATCCCTGTAAAATGACCTTTCCAAAACATGGATGTATTTTACAAATAGATATAAGGGACCCATCAGACCTACTACAGGTATCTTTGGCTTGGTACCAGTATCACCGCTGATGCTTTGAAGGCAGATGCTACTGAATATTGCCATGGGCAAGACTTTCTTCCCTGGGCCTGTAAACACCCCAGTGTGTAATACAGTGGCTGGTGAGGACTGGTGGCATGGAGGGACATAGGTTTAGTCACCAAACGGAGCACTCAGGACCCGGAAAACGTGCACTGCACAGTGGTATGATCTAAGAAGTTATTTAAGGTCTCAGCTGGAAAACAAACACGGAAAAGATAACCATGGATTTCAAGGCTGTTTGAAATCTACGTAGATACACTGTTGTTTTGACAGCAGAAATTATAAACAGCTCATTTTTGTTGACCTGTGCCCTACAATCTGTTTGAAAGCAATTCCTGCTTTTTATCTGAGAAAACGATGGTGGAAAACATTGCTTGCATGGAAAATATTTTCTCGATCATCTCTTGCCCAATAGTTTGTTTCAAAATTCTGATTAACCAAGCAAACGCTCATTCTTCCTTGGCAGTACCTGAGTGTGAGTCCCCAAGGCACTGTTGCTGACTGATGGGCCTGCGCTGATGAGTCAGAGCCGACATGTCTGTGATGGACTGATAAAAGGAGGATGACACTTCAGACAAAACAAACCATGAGAGATCCACACATATCAGCCTATTCCACTATACTTTCACCAGTGGTGGAGGAAGAAAGTGGAAAAGGGAGATAGAGGAAGGAGAAAGGCAATAGGAGGAAAATCAGGGCATGGATCAGGCAGGACACATTAAAAAAACATTTCCAAAACAAAGAAAAGTGGCTCCCACACAGAAATCTGCTCTGCTTTGTCCTGCTTACTTAACAGAAGTGCTGCAGGCTTCCCACACCTCTCTTTTTGTTACTGGTGACAGCATGAGAGAACCAGGCAGTTTCTCTTCCTCGCTATTAGACTCAACCTGCTGCTTGATCTTCCTTTCTTGGGAGAGTGACAAGATAGAGGCAGGGGACTGGGGGTTCAGGGCATCCTTCCTAGAGGTGAAGTAAGGCCAGCAAGACAGTAAACACGTAGGTTTGGGCAGGTTTGACCAAGCAGTTGTTGCTGTGTTTCTGCCAGGTGCTGTGAGCAAGGCAGGAACTGTAAGGGGAGGAAGTCTCTCAGACTGCTAGAAGCAGTTTAGGCTGGTTTCACTGTCCTCTGAGGTGTGCAGGTAGGGGTCAATGGTACCGGTGTGGGAGCAAGAGCACTGCTGTGCCTGTGACAGGTAGAGGATTTTGCTCAATTAATCTAAAGAGATTGGACCTCTCTTTACAAACCTGGCTGGAAAAGGAGAATAGCAGCTCATTTTACACACTCTAAGTGTGTTTCTCTGGGACTGAGGCCCAGTAGGCTCCAAGAAACCCCTCTCCAGTGACAGAGCCTTTGCTAGACCTCTGTCTGAGTCTCCCCAGTCATCGGTCTGCCCCGTTAGCTCTGAGAAACCTTCTTATGGAAGTATCATTGCAGCATTTGCTGGTTTGGATCAGTGCCTGCTTTTTACATACGCATTTGTCCTTCGATCTTTCCCCAGCAGCATTGCTGCCAGCACCAAAACTGGGCTTTCATTGTTGTAGTTATAGGAGTCATTAAAGCTGCAGAGGATGCAGAGTTAGAGCCAGGCCAGGCTGTTTCTCCCCAGACACTGGTTTTCATCTGCGTGTTA
Source organism: Corvus kubaryi (assembly GCF_017639235.1). Taxonomy (NCBI): domain Eukaryota; kingdom Metazoa; phylum Chordata; class Aves; order Passeriformes; family Corvidae; genus Corvus; species Corvus kubaryi. The sequence goes on along the minus strand of NW_024581116.1, from coordinate 7,529,289 downwards.
TTATGTTAGAAATCTGCATTTATGGAAGATATTCCTAATACAAGAGCAATTGATACCTCTTGTCTGGCTGTGTTCTGCCTAGCCACTGCTGGACAGACAAGTTGCTTCCAGGACATGACAGCCAACTAGGTGCCAATTCCAACCCGCTTCTGTCATTTCTAAAGCACTGTTGTTGATCATTTTTGACATGTCAGTTGTCACCAGCACCTCCCCAGGTTCATGCTGTGACTGCTCCCTATGCAGGTTCATGAGCCCTGATCCTCTCTCCAGCCAGGGGTGCTCTCCCCTCCATCATGCTCTCCCCTCCATCATGCTCTCCCCTCCATCATGCAGAGACATGGGACATGGGACATCATGAGGCCACCTCAGGTAGGGTAGACACAGAGAAAACTGCCTGGTGGGAGTAGTCCATATTTCATACCCTGTGCAGCAGTTGCTTGTGAGAGTGTTTGATGGTCTGAGGACAAAAACCATGCTGGCTATGGAGCTAATATTCTATTGATATGGAAGCCTCCAGGCCTGTGCCCTGGTCCTATTTATTTGCTAAATCAGACATGACCCAAATTACCTAGCTTCAGTAAGCTATATAGGGAAAGTATCAGTCTAATGCACTGTAGAAGACAGACCCTCACTCTGGGAGTGTAGCAGATCCTACCCGAGGCTTGACAAAAAGCCTGGAGGCTCTTGGGGCTGGAGGGAACACAACAGGCCAATTCCCTGCCCAGGTCTGTGCCAACACCAGTGGTGTTCACACCCACTGGGCAGCATTTGTGCTGCTATCTCTGTGGTCTCTTGCTACCACACACAGCTCAAAATTAAGCAATCACATTTTTAACTGGATATCTTCTATCTCATCAGCTCTTGCAGAGCAGGATCTGGGCAGGAAACATCTGCTTCAGTGGCTGCGGCAGCCAGAGTGGTCAAGTGAGCTCTGGCAAAATGGGGAATAAACACAGCTCGTGCCTAACAAAGTGGTGTCCGCAGCAAATTCCTCCTATCAGAAAGAAAACTGAATCTCACCCTTGTTTCCCTGAATCCTGTCTGTTTCCCGGTTAAGCCCCAACGATTTCAAGCATCCCAGGCATGCAAGGAAACACTGTTGATGTCAGGCAGCCAGAGGCCAGCCGGGAAAAGGGGATGGAGCTCAGGAAGTCTGGGCCCCTGGCAATGAAACAAATACTGTGTGGAGAGCATATTCTGGGTCATAAAAGGGTTTCTCCAGTGTTCAATCTGTCTGAGACAATTTTCTATTTAAACTCCCCAGCTGTAGCCTGAGGAAGAGGCAGCAGAGCACAAAGTGAATCACCCATCCTGTCCAAGAGAATCCCGAGGTGGGAGATTTCCTGCCTCTGGAAAGAAAACAAGACACACAGTTGCTGCTGGTGCCAGAGGGGAACCCAACACCATCTAATGGGGACCTCGATGAGGCCATCCGGGAGCCCAGACATTTTTCCTTCCACCACTGATGCCTCATGCTCAGGAAAACATGAGCTGAGGGCTCTCTCGCTGACGGATCTGCTATGCTGGAGTAGGCCCACAAAACAGGGCAGGTTGTCCCAGCACAAAGCCCGGCTGCGGCCAGGTTGTGCCAGTGGAGGAGGAGGTTCAGGGTCACCAACATCCTGCTCTTCCTGGCTGCTGGAAGTGAGGGGAGCCTCCTTTCGCAGATCCATTCCTCACAGAGGCAGACTGTTGTCAAGGCAATCAAGTTCATCCCCACACTGGTTCACGAGCTGCATAGAGTGGTACTCTCCGCTCACCTCACTAAAGGACTCATTACAAAACACTGTAATTCACTGAATCAACACTGAATCATGTCCATACTCAGCACATAAAGCAGGCTTTAGTCACAGGAATGCTTAAACTGCTGACTGTGATGAAGAAAGGTGTGAAGGTGATAAAATGTAGGGCAGCATTAGCTTAGCTACACCTATTTAAACCCAGTTATCTACAGCACTCAAGTTTTACATTTGTACTTCAGGCTAAATTTCATGTCATTTTTTATATTTTAAATGGGATTAAGGAAGGCACTTTGAAAATTTTTTGGGTCTAATTTCCCCCTCATTGAACCATTGAGAGTTTCAATGGGAGCATCCAAGGGAACACAGAAAAACAGTATGTATGTGTCTCCAGAATCACTGCAGTCAGACATGCAAAATGCTGATCTGCTAAAATGTCAGTGGACTGATTCAATCATGCTCATATCATTTTAATAAGTTACCTTTTTACAGGAAGGTTTCATATTGGATCAGACAGTTTTTATTGTGTCATGCCAGCTTCGTGTCAGATGGAAAGATGCAGTAGGTCACCTGTCTGTCAGACAGACTGCCCTACAAATACAGTTTTTGAATTTGCTCTATTTCATAGCAAGTAACATTAACAACCATTTTCTGTAGCACATTATGCTAACCAAAAAACCATTTCCATTTATTTGACTAGCTTTGCATTAGCTCTAAATTAAGCATTGTATTTAACTATGCACTTTCATAATAAGTCCTTATTTTATTCATTAGAGTAGAGAAATAAATTTCTACTTGAAATATTTGGTAAACAGATAAGAGAAAGTGTCTGCAAGTGTGCTAGAGGTGCAGTCCTCAGTCCTGGTGTCTTTATGGAAATGTTTTTGAATGTTTGACAGGAAAGGTGGGATTTGCCCAACCAACTCCAGATGTTCACACTGTAAATTTCTGCCTATGAGCTAAGAGTCTGGAGTGTTTTTATAGTCAATGGAGAAATACAGGCACTTCAGGATGCATTTTCCCCAATCCTAATGTCTGCAACACCTCTGATATCACGCCCCAAAAGTGCCTGATTCTTTCTCCTGGCTGTAAAGGGAACTTGAAATGACTGGCACTGATGCAGGTGTCCAGGCTATGTCTGCACTAGAAAACTAAAACGCCAGGGATCATTCCTTGGCACTGAAGATGAGGGGCAAAGAATGGCACAAAAAGCTCTTGCCCTCAGAAGTAGTGAGGTAGCCCCCAAGTGGCTGCTACTGCCCTGCCCCGAGCCCACCAGGCCTTCGGGAGAGCACTGGGTGGTCCAGGTTGAAATAATGCTGAGGGCAAGCAGCTGGCCGAGTGTAGAAGCACTGTGGATGGCCCCAGGAGGAAGCTGCAGTAGCTGGCCCAGGAAGAGAATTTTATGTTGTAGACATGCTGAAGAATAGAAGTGAATTCTACCAAATGTCTTGTGGGGGTTCAGATCCTCCTCTGCTGCCTTCACTGCCTGTAATTGTGAATGATTTGGTCACTGCTTGGATGCTGTTGGTGTTTCTTCTGCAACAGTACTACAGTTTCTGGTTAATATTTGGCCACTCTGACCTTTCCTCTTATCCTTCCTGAAGCATAAAGGTATTTTTTGTCAGTCCCTCCAGCTCTTTTCACAAACCATGCAGGAAGAGGATGGCTCATTTACCTCCTTAGAGATTTCTCTAAATTGATTTCCCTCTAGTGGATTTGTGCTGCTGGAAGGATTAAGCTGTTCACTTGCTATTTGGTGATTATGAAAATCATTGGGGACAGAATTGCAAGATCAAGCAATGCTAAACCCAGAGGGCTTCCTGAATGAACTTTTGCTGCTCCTTTGATGTCAGCACATGACTCTTCTCATCCATACCAGAGCCAGTTGCCAACTGCACCCACCAAAGCACCGGCATCCTTTCATAAATTCTCAGTCTGGTTGGAATACTAATTGTCAATATAACGGAAAAATCTAATCCTTTTTTTCATCTAGATTTCATAGTGAAGTACACTGTTTTGTGTTTACTTTTTGGCCAGTAAAAACTGCTTGTTTGTAAACTGTTTCATTATTTTGATACAAAATTTCTCATTTTTCATCTTTCAGTAGCCCTCTCTTGTGTCTGCAAGACAGAAATATCACTGTCACTATGATATATTGCTGTGAGTATGTACTATGTATGCTAAATCTATCAGACTCTGACCCCAGTTTTAGTGGTCTAAGTATAGCATGGCCAGGATCAGAATCTGTCTGCTGGGGACATAATACCTGAGTTAATTTCATGCAGCTGGGACACCTGATTCTTCACATTTTTTTGCTTTGTCTCAGCAGTTTCAGAGAGACTTCTACATACAGCAGCATAAATGAGAAACAAGTCTGACCCCAGACACTGAGGACAGACAGAAATGAAAAAGAAATCTCAAACCCAAAGGACTGATGTCTCAGTTCAACTGCCACATAAAACTAGGAGAAATGAGATGTGAGAATCTGAGGGGAATCTAGAAATCCTGGCATGTCATTACAACTCCTGCTTTTTAGTATGAAGTCTTGTTCTTTGATAATACATTATTAAGTAATTTTATCTATTTCTCTTCTATGTAAAAATACTGTTTTTCAATTAAGGAAGCTTGTTTTGAGTGGTTAGATTTTATTCCTGAATCTTTAAAACAATAAAAAATATTGATAGGAAGAGTGCTCATATGTATCAGAGGCAAAATTCCTAAAGACAGGGAGTTCTTGAAAATTGGTCTTCAGACCAATTTTTGCACAAATGAGAAGTGCCATGAAAAATGATAATCCATATTAATTAAATCTTTTGGTGTTAGAGAACAAATTGAGGCACATCTGAAAGCTGAAGGGATTTGTAATGTGACTCAGTCTTTTTGCCTCTAGGTCACCACTTCAGAGTTGGTGTGGGCTAGTAAGACTGAAAGTCATTATTCTCTGACAGCTGTTTGGAGACCTCTGGGAAATGAGTTTGTGTTATCCTGCTAGCAGTGGTAGTGGCTGATGCAGCATCGAGTAATCTATCCTCCCTGCAGGGGGTAATTGGTGTTTGCCTCCGTGATAGCAAACAGAGAGTCTGTACCTACAACAGGCATAAAACAAAAATATCATCCTCTCATTGTACACCAGCATCAGCCACATATTTTAATGTTCAGTCCCTAAAGTGCTAATGCTGTGTGCACCTTGTCACCGTGGGGTCTGGGCTCTGAACACAGGCACTGTCAGCAGGATGGCCCCCGAGGGCTGGCATCGCTCTCCTTGCTGGTACTGGTCCCACAAAGGAAGAGCTGGGGAAGAGAAGGGAGGTGGGCCTCTCCAACCACTCCCTAGGATCTCTTGTTATTCTGCACCACACGTGCTGCCTGCAGTGGCACAGCTCCTGTTTGCTTCTGTTCATGGAACTTGGGCTCAAAGCACTATAAATTGCCTGTTGGTCAGACTCCTCCTGCTCACTGCCTGACTCCCCCACCATTCACTCCTGTCCTCCTGAAATATTGGGTTGGTTTCCTGACTGGCAGCATCAGCAAGTGCACAGCTGATGTACCTCTGAGCACAGGATCTCGTTAACCAGAGGGCCCAAAGCAGATTTAGATGGGCAGCTGAAGTTAAACATCAACAAACTTTGGGTGAGGAAATGCTGCCAGAATGCATTTGGGCCTTGTTGGCATTTTACATTCTTGTAAATATTGTGCAAATTTTTTTTTTTTTTTTGCTAAAATTTGCAAAGAACATGTCTCCATCACACGTTTTGGTCCATACTAACACTCCCCAAACCAGGTTTACTGTCCTTTGTCAGTTTTAGAGACACTGACTCACATCTCAGTCAAAGCTCTCTCAGTTTACCCTGTCCATGTCTGAAAATTGGGGTCCAACCTCCACTGGAGTTTCCTGTTATTTCCCTGGTGGGGGTCTGACTGATGGAGGGATCTGCATGCAGAGGCACTTTCCTGGCAGACTTTTCTTGCCATGTTTTTCCCATCTGCGTCCCTGTGCTCTCAGGCTCGCTGTGCTTTGTGACTGATGCAGCCTCGTACAGATGGTGGTTCACTTAATTCAAAACCAAAGGTTCAAACCAGAAGTGTTGCCCTCCAGAGAGGACAGTCTCACCCCACTGTCTGAAAACTGCTTGGAATGATGCACTCACACTTACCTCTGAGGTGGCTGGTAGAAAGAAATCTGCATCCTAGCACATGAATTTCTAGAGAGAGTTAACAAAATGGAGCTACTATTCAGAAGAAATAAAAAAGGAACTTTGTAGACCTGGAAAAATATGTTAAAAGATTTAAAGTGATCAGTTTGATTTATAATGGACAAGATTTAGTGACAACTCAAGTTACAGTCAATAAAAAGGTTACAATGTTAAACAGATTTTTAAATCTAATGGAGAAGGACATGACAAGAAACAGTGGCTGGAAACTGAAGCCAGACAAATTCAAGTGCAGTCTCATAAACAGTAACACCCATAAAGCACTGTGCAACCAAGGGGAAATGAAGTTTAATGATGATCTGACTCAAAGCAGATCATTGCTGGGAGGTGACAGCTGTGCCACCATCTGCAATAAATTCTTAAGCATTTATTTAAGGGATTATCAGGATGTTGTGATCAGACTCAACTGGCCAATGTGTGATCTGAGCAACCACAGTCGAGACCTGGGATCCTCATGCCTTTTGAGGAGTTCTGGGCGGTCTGAGATACCCAGACAGGACTGGCCAGACATGACACAAGACCTACAGAAGACCCTTTTGGAGAAGAAGCTAGAAACTATGAAGGATACATTAAGGAATCTGCAAGGATGCTGGACTATGGTGAGGAGGTGGTTGAGTCTAGCCCCAGTTGCCCAGAATCCTCTTACAGACAGTGGAGAACTTTAGGTAGACTGCTCAAAAATGGGGTTCTGGAATAAACTTGATGAACCATGACATGAAAACACCTATTTGTCTTTGTGTATTGCAAAATGAGAGCAGGGAATTTGGCTCAAATATTGATATCTTGCTGTAGGCATCTAATGCTCTGCGAGATGAATTCAGCGCTCAGTGATTAAATGAAATGCTCTGAAACCATAGAAATGTTTTTAGATATCTTGGATTCTAAATTGCAAGATTTTAACGTTTTCATCTGAGTTTTGGATAGTAATGAACAACAAAAGGCCAGAAATTCAATGTTTTACCTTAGGCCAAACTAAAAAAAGTAAGATAGACTACGAAAGTTATTCCAGTGCTCTCAGTGAAAAAAGACCGAAGCAAACATACACCCATTGAAATCGGAAATGCTTATTTCTGTCCCAGAAACACCCCAGGCCAGCTTGTGAAGTTTGATGAATATATAACTACTGATGTGATATGTATTGCTACTCCCCAGAAATCCCTTTGCCTGAATATAGAATCCCAACAGGTCAATGACAACCCTGTGCCACGTGTATGTTGTTGTGCAATGTCCAAGCATAAGACTCTGAATGTTGCTCAGCAATACACAGTGAAGCAATCAAGGAAGAAAAGGAGAGGAAGAAATAACCCAACCCACAGTAAGGGAAAGATCAGAAGATCATTTACTCCAGTGGCCTTTGACATCTAGTTGCTGCTGTAGCTAAGGCAACATAAACTTTCCGGAGCCTTCTGCTTGGGCCCTCCAGCTGGAATAGACCATTGTCCCTGATGCCTTAGGTTTTAACTTTCATATTTTTTAAATCCTGTACTGCCTAGTGTGTAACTCTGAAGTTTCTTGTAGCCTATTAACTTCTGCTCTCTCATGCTAGGTAGACATAACAAAGCCTCTCCGGGCCTGCTCTCCAAGGACACTCAGACTGTCCTAGGCCCAAAATGTAAACCAAAGCCTCTAAAAGGGGGGGGCAAGCTTGGGGAAACTACATCATTAACTGAAGCTTTAATTGGAGAATTAACCCTGATATGCAAATGAACCAAACCTATAAAAGGGTGAAGAACTTGTGACCTGTTGTCCATCTTGGGGTCCATCTTGGCAGTAGCCTCTGGCTCCCCAGGGGGTACCTTTGAAGGCCTTTCAAATAAATACCTACCTTTATTCCCTTATTTTTGTCTAGTCTCTGTTTTTGGTGGCCTCCTCAGGGATTATCCCCTTTGGACGCCTGCACTTTCTACCACTCCTGCACAAGATCAGTTGCATAGTCCAGATCTGAATCATGAAGGAAAGTGCAGGGCAGTGGCAGCAAAGACAAATGCCATGACCAAGGCTGGCAGAGGTGTGGGACACTGAAGCCAGCTGGGCGCAGAGGAGCAGCACTTTGCCCTGTGCACGCCCAATGCTGTTGCAGAGGCACATGGTACCACACCCTGCAAACACAGAGCTGCCAGTGAGCAGAGGCACGCAGAGGTCAGGATTATTTTTAGAGACATAAAATTAAAGGCCTTCTTTCCTGAGTCATTGGGAAAACATTGTTTGGGGGCAGTTTCTGCTAGGAAATGCACACCACCTTTATAGATGTGTTTACCTACTCAACACCTTTAAAGGTTTGTTTAGCTGCTGTACATATGGGTTGGGCTTTGGAGTGCAGACATGCTCAAAGAAAAGGCAATATCTCAATTAGTCACAAGCAAGTCTTTTAGGATAAGCAGTTTATCACCTTGAATTTTTCAACAGGTGCTGGGGTCACAGGCCAAGATGTCCCTATAGTCCCCAAAGGAAAGTGGGCCATGGTCTGAGCCATGCCATGGCATCTCCTCTCAAAGCAGTGGTTTTTAAGGTGTCAGCAAGGCCTGTCATTATTTTGGCAGGTGTTGCCAACAACTCCCCTCTCCCTCACTGGCTTCTCCTAAGTTAACTATTAAAAAAAAATCTTGTCTGCACTAGTATTTTAGTACTTCATTGTAACCCATGGAGTGTCTCTGGAAATTGAAACAGCTGCCAATTAGCAAAAGATGCTCTCCTGGCCCTGGTCTCACAGGGGATAGAGGGATAAGTGACAGTGAGAGATGACTCAGGACACACCCTTGGAGTGATGCAGTGTGGACTTTAGTCCTTGGAGCACAGAGGCTGGGTCTGCAAGTGCATCTGAGTGTGCTCTTATTTGAGCTGGTCCTGAGCTGAGCTCTGCCAGCTCTTCATGGAGGGAGTACAATTCTCTTGGACTTGATTGCTGAGTGCTCACAGTGTTTGAGAAATCTTATGACATCCAGGTCTTGAGACAGCCAAGCAGATGGATGTGTAACTCCTGACTTAGCCCCAGGGTCCCAGAGCCTTCAGGAGGGCTCGAGACTTGGGGCTAAGGCAGGAGTTACACATCCATCTGCTTAACTCTGCCAAGAACAGAGCATTGGGCCAGCTCCAGCTTAGCTGCTGCAGAAACTCAGAAGCTAAAACACAAGGCACTGGTGGGGTTTAGATGCCCTAGGGCAAGGCAGGATTGCAGGCTGAAGTTCTGGATCTAAAAATTCCCCACTTTTGTGGAAGTTTGAGTTGCATCTGCCCTTCTTAGGGTCAGTGCACTGCAGAGTGTCCCTCAGCTAATGCCACAGCATGTCCTCATGCTAAAGTCCTCACATGAGCCCTATGGCTGACTATTCATTCTTTGCCCTGTGATGAGGGGAAAGTTGCTGGCTGGATCCTGCCCACATAAGGATGGAGATCCTGGACAGGGCACATGCCAAAGCCCTAGGACGAGAAACATCTCTCTCTGGCTCTCAACCAGACTTTCAAAGCAGCAGAGCAAAGGGAATAATGTGAAACCTAAGCACAGAGACAGCATTTCAGGGCTTCAGCACTTAAATCATTGGCAGTCACTGTTTAAAGTAAAAATTTAACTGACCTTTCTGATACCTGCCTGATGCACTCCACCAAAAATATGCTTTTTTTTTTTTTTTTTTTTGGTGGGCTACATTGCCTTCTTAGGTAAAAATTTAGGAAGAAGATGTCCATTAACACAGTTGAATGAAATGGCAAATACTGTATAGTCAGACAGCATGGAGCCTGTACTTTTAATGCAATTAATTCTCTCATGGCTTAATAAATTAATTATACTAGTGTAGTCAAGACTGAAGTTTAAGAAGCACAATTATGAGAGTTCTTTTGTTTTTAAATACATAAGCACTGAGATCCTTAAAAGGAAATTTTGCCTACTCTGAGGCCTTGTCTGCTGCATTATTGAAACAAGGCACCTACAGAAATGTACGGGTTTTTTTACATGGTGTTTTCATTTTTTTGCTTTGCATATGCTTTACAAAATTGGACTGATTTTTTTTAATGTAATTTTTTTTTAGTGTAAATGAAATGACTAAAATCCTTTGAAAGCAAAAGGAAATCTGCTTTGCTATGCCTCCGTGTGTCTGAAAAGCACCACACCTTGATGGAATTAGGGAGACGCTTGTATCCCTTGTAGAAACATGCTCCCCAATTTTCAATATAGGATGACATGGCAAGAGGTTCACAGGGCATAGCAAGAGGTTTACGTGGGAATCACCCAAATCTCAAAAACTTAGTCAGCATTAGGTTACAGTCATTATGAAAGATGCAATTCTCACCTTCCTTCCCCAGGCTCTGACCCCTCATTCCCATCAGACTTCCTGTGACATTTTAGGGCTCATGCAGTTGTACAGGGAAAAGATCTGATCTCAGAAGAAAAGAAACAAAAGTTGTCTTCTGGTGGATCTGTTACCTGAACTTAGTTCACAATTTTTTGTTTTTATATTCCTCTGGCATGAATCATCTTCTGATGGCATAAGTCAATGCTACATGGGCTTCTCTTCATTAGTCAAAGCTAGTAAATAAATGTTCCTTTTGCTTTGAAGCTCTTGGGAGTACCAAGGCAGAGAGGCAGTCACATTCTGGGGCCCACAAGGACCAGTTTGTGTTTCTCAGCCTGGTGCTGGGTATGAGAGCATGGCTCACTCTTAAGGGACATGACAGGACTTTGCAGAGTGAGCTGTTTAGAATCTTCCTTGCCCACGCAGTCACAGACCAGTGTAATTTCTGCAAAAATGATAAAAGCCTCCTAAAACCTGGCTTCCCACAGCTTAGGCACAATCTCAGTGCTCATTTTAATTTGTTAGCTCAGAACAGCTAACAAGCAAGGTGAGGGACGTGCCAGCAGCCACAGCCAGCAGGTCCTCACAGCCACTGCATTCGTGACTCACATGCCAAGGGTATTTATTCACACCTGCAGCACTGGTGAGTGTGCAGGCAGTGTGCTGCTTCGTGATGGTGGTGACATCTCTGAACAGTGTCATCCCTCGGTCACCTTGTTCTTCAAGGACTGATCCCCATGACAAATGGAGCGTTGCCATTTATCAGATGATGGGGCCTAATATGCAGTTTGGTTACTGCACTTGCGGAGGGAGAAGCTGGAGGAGCTTCAGAGAGGAGCTGCATGAATGATTTAAGGTCTAGAAAACACAATTAGTGGATTCAAAGAACTTGGGGAACATCAGTCTGGGTGACAGGTGACTGCCAGGGAAAGATAAATGTTTGAAACAAGGCAAAAATGCCCTTGGAAAGGAAGGGAATTATCCATCCACCTGGAAAGGGGTCAGAGATTATGGATTCTAACTACAGCAAAAAGACTTCAGTTAGAAATCATGAAAAACTTTCTCAACCTAAAATATTGAAACATGGAGTTGGATGCCCAAGGGAAGCTGTAAAATCTTCACAGCAGAGTCTTTTTTTTTTTTTTTTTTTTTGAGGACAGATTAGAGAAGCACCTGTCAGGATTAGTTTCAGCACTGTCAAACTTGTCTTGGAGCAAGGGATCTGCATAGTGACCTCTCAAATTCCCTTTCAGGCTGGTTTTCGCTGATGCTGTGAAACTTTGTCACAGAAAGTCCTTTCTCTGCAACAAGTGAGATGCAGCCCCATGGTATTTCTGGGTGTGCTGTGACGTCTTTGCAGGGCACGACTGTGCTGCAGAGCTGCTCAAAGCAGGAGTGCAGAGCCCAGGCACACAGCACAGGAGTGCAAAGCTGAAATGTGAATGAGAGACTTTAATTAATGGTGCAGCTCTTGAGAGGGGTGTCCTGCAATTCTTAAGGACTGCAAATGGTCAAGACCTCAGTCAAAGGTCTGAGAGGAATGGGGGTATTGATTTCTCTAGGGAATCAGGTTACGTGTGAGTTGTGCTTTTCCCCTAAAACTCAAAGCCGTTGCAGACTCCCAAAAGACCATAAACTGTCTGCCTTGATGATTCATTTCCGTACAGAGGAGCCTTGCTCCCTAACAAGCCAGTGCAAACTTGTCCCCTTCACATGTACTTGAGCAGTCACCAGCAAATGCAGTTTTGCTTAGTAAACCTCGATCCATGATGTCTGCAACAGTTTGGAACTCTAAAGCCAAATGTATCATTTGCAAAAGGGCTTTTCTTATTCAGATGCCACAGAAATGCATACTGTTTATTGAGGTCCTGCACTTCATTTGCCATCTCTAGAGTGATAGATCCCACCTAGGTAATTGGAAAAGAGCATGCCAGGAGTTTTCTCATTGTAAACACATTATGAGCTGCAATAAATCCTGGACAAGCCAAGCTTACAGCAGATGAAATATAATAGAAACAATGAGAAGTTTTCTAGTCCCACAGAGGGGGTGGAGCTGTCTCTTCTATTCAACTGGGGTGATATATATATCTACAGGCATACGCAGAAAATGAGAGTTGTTCCTGGTAATCCCTTTTCCAGTTGTGAAGCAGTCACAGTTCACAAGCGCTGCAGCCAGGCTGAAAGTGCACCTCTTGCATGTGATGTGTCTGTGCAGGGAGAGCTGGAATCAGCGGAAGACCTGACAGGAGAGCAAGGTTCTGAAGGAGGGGTGCAGACCCAGAGCAGGAGGTGGGAGAGGAGGGGGCTGTGCTGCACCCATGTGCCTCACATGAACTCCAAGCACAGGATCCATCATGGGACATGCAGCCCACGGGTAATTTACTTCAGCATCTGAAAGCATCTTGAGGCTGTGAGGAGCACCAGCCAGGCATGTTGTGGTTGTGTGGGCATTTTGGCACAAAACCCCTCCTGACTGCATATAGATCATTTTAGTTTGGGATCATCCCAGTGCAAATATGATCTGGGTTTATATGCACATTTTTCAAGGGACACTGACATGGCAGGAAAAGAGGGACATATCACCACCCTTGACTCTCAAAATCTCACCAGCTGCCTTCCCTCTGTGCTCAGTGATGCACTGCCAGCCTCCCTTCATTCCCACCTTGAGAGCCACAGCTGGTCCTGCACTTACAGCTGCTGGTACAGCCTCTGTGTTTCAACCAGCCCCTGCTTCACAGTGAAGCTTGAAAGGGGCCCTGGCTGAGCCTGTGGGTTTTGGGGCACCTCTGAGAATCAAAACTCATAAAACTTTCTTTTACATCATCTGTCACACTGCTTCAGTTGATGCTAGCAATTGGTATGAGCATTTTCCACAAAGAGTTCCTACAAAGTAAGAGAACTAGCCAAGCCCCAGTGACATTATCAGCAAATAATATTCACTAATATTTCTCTGATTTTGAGGCAGTAAAATAAGATATGATCTGGCAAAAAGCTGTGGAAAGTAAGACCATATTTCTGACCAGCCAAGGCTTACATCATCATCTCCAGGAATTTCTTCTCTGCAGGGAGCACAGAGCAGCCCTTCTCTAGAAGGTCAACAGGGTTACTTAAACTTGGCTAATTTTACACAGCTGGGCAAATGAGTTTGGTGAAACCAAGGTGACAGAAGTCTCTGTCAGTGAGACTGGAAGGATGAGAGGCCAGGATGACTGGAGTTAAAAACCACTGCTAACAGACTGTTCCTGATTGAAATAGCTGGTCTGATGATGATGCATTTTCAAGTAAAGACATCTGCAGCCTTCATCACCCATCACTTGTTCTGGGGTGGGAGTATGAACCTGACCAAGAGGCTCCCCAAACACAGTGCCTCTTCTATTTGCTTCACACATTGGGGAAGAACACTGGGAAAATCTTAGGAGCCATTTCTGGACTGCAGCATGACATGGGAGCTGCTCCAGTTAGCCAAGGTGACACCAGGGTGCTCATCCTGAAAGGAGATCGATGGATTCTGTGCAGAGAGCAGTGCCGGTGGGGGGGGTGCCGTGGGAGGACTGTGCCTGCTGCAGGAGCAGGGTCTGGTTGCACATTCCTCAGCCCTGAGTCATACAGGGCTGCCTGCTGACCCCTAACCCCACTCCAGCTCCAGGCACAAATTTTCTGCATTACTTCTGCGGGAGAGAACATCTTCTCAAAGAGGAATGGTGAAAAGCAACCACTGAAGTCTATAAAACACCGCTCCTCTGAAGCCACACTGTGCCAGGAGGGCTCAGTTGGAGATGGCTCACAAGGGGGCTTTTCTCCTTTCCCTCCTGGCCTGAGGGGGCAGAGGGAGGCCCAAAAAGCTTTTTGATTTTGCAGAACATGTACATGGCATGATGCAGCAGTGGCAGACATCTGCAGAGCATGCAACTGAGAGGTTTCAATCTTCGTGGTTTAGGAGTTGTTAATGAATGATCAATAGATGATCATTAGCCAGATGCTCTGTTAGCTGCTGGTCATAAACAGGCAGCTTGGTTTTGGAGGTTGCTTCAAGCCCCAAAAGGCCTCATTAAAATGTTTCTAGCAAAAGCTTCTATAGGTAGAAATTTAGGCACAATGTTGACAGTAGCTCCACACGTCTGATGTGATCATGACTTGCTGGTTGCAGAGACAGAGAGCCCATCACAGGAGTTTCCAGCCTCAACAAGATGATGGAGGAAAGGCCAAGACTCAGATTCTGGCTGCAAATCCTGGGACTAATTTTTCCCTGTCTTCCACCTACTTTAAGCGTTGTGACCTCCCCTGCAAGTGGAACCCATCAGGAGGGGCTGGTCTTAACCATTGTGCACATTGAGCTGTGTGGGGTTTGCCTGACAGTCAGCAGACAGGTCTGTACTTCCCAGGGATGATAGACGGTTTAGAGCACTGGGAGCCTTGTCCCACCATCCCACTAACCACAGTATAGCACAGCTATAGCACAGCAACACATAAGGCCAGGAGGGGAGGGGTACATTTCACCTAAATCATGATGCCTGCTCCATCTGGTTATTCCCTCTCTGGTTATTACATAAGAAAATACACTTCTAGAATTTGGTTCATTTTCAAAAAGAAGTGTAAAATGAGAGAAAAAAATTGCTCTCCCAGAGCCTTGCAGCTGACCCCCATGCGCAGAACAGACCCATGAAATCTTCCTGCATTTTCCTAGCTCTCAACTGAAGAACTCCTTGTGTTGGCTATTTTTCTTAAAAAAAAAAAAAATCTTGTTTAAACAAGTATTAAATGAAATAAAAAGAGCTGAAGATTACCATGTTTGCTGCCATGATGTAGGTATATGAGTAGTTAGTCTTGTATAAAAGGAGCAGATGTTGCTTTTTTCCAAATGGCTCTGCCTGCGCTTAGGGTGCAAATATAACATTGCGCAGTGGTGGTGACAGGGAGGCAATACCAGTGGGTCTGTGCATGTGCATGAAAGTTAAATACCTGCTTCAATGCTCCAGCAGCCTGCAATCCCAGCTGACAGGTGAATGAATTAGAGTAAAAGAGAATAATATGTAGACTCTGTTTTTCCAAAGAAGGGGATCTTTAGTCTTCATCCTTCCCTTACCAGTCTAAAAGGATATCATTGTCTCAGAAGACAAGCAAACCATATTCCAGATGTCCAGAGTATTTGAAAAAGGATGCTTATTAATGACCTGGGACTGAAGATAAACAGGCTGCACAAAAATAACCCCTGAGATACAATGGTGGACTTAACCTCTGCATGCCAGAGGTCTGGGTAGCCCAGGGAGGGGGCAGACAGGGCTGCACAGGCTGTGGAGATGGCTTCAGGCACAGCTCAGAGCTTCTACTTACAGGTAGCAACAAATTGCAGCACTGGAGAGGATGAATACAGATCTGCTGGAGAAGTGTCTTCTCCTATTGTCTGCTTACATGATCAGTTATAATGAGAGAAAATCCTGGCCTCATCACTCATGTCAAAAAGAACAGCCAATCCATCTTCCTGTAGCAAACACTGCTACGAGGACAGAGGGAGGTTTTACCAGTCCTTCCTTTTGGACACACATAATTTATCAACCCACAGCAATATTTTTGCCAGAACAACATCCATGAAAAAGCAACAACCATAATAAAAGAAATCCTCTTTACTTAGCTTTGCATCCCCCCACCTAGCAAAGAAAACCTCCCTGTTCGAGATCAATAACGTGTTCTGAGCAGGGTGAGATCCATCTTCCCCCTTCTGCACACACATATTCCCACAGGGAAAGGCCAAGAGACTCAGATTCCTCTTCTGAACTACATTGCACACCCTGAAACTCAGTGAATCTAGGCTCTGTGATAACTGTAGAGGAGAGATACTCATGTCAAGGACACAGTGCTAAATGGCCTTCCTGCCAGCCGAGATTAAGCAGTGTCAGCTCCAGCTGATTACACTTATCACAGGACTGTGCAGGAAAAGCTCAGCTCCATCCACCTGCCCTTTGGGGTGGATTTACCCCACCTGTTCAATGGCTCAGTTGGTATCCAGTGTGAAGGGATGGAGCAGTAAACCGCCTCTATTTAAAAAATTGCTCCTGCCTTAAGAAAGTTTATGTAAATAAGCACATAAACTTACATATAATCTATAAACCAAATAATAAAATATAAAATCAGTAATATATAATTTAAAAATAAAAACATTTATGTACATAAATAAAGCTTAAAGAAACTCACAACCACAAAGGAGTGGGTTTATATTAGCTAGGGATGAAGCTCCCAGTTGGCTCCCTCCACTGAGATGTGCCTGGCTTTAGTCAAAGTCTGCACTGCTCTGGAGTACGTGCAAGGCACTCTGATGGATGCAGGCTCAGGATTGGAGACAAACCCCTTCTATCATTTCTGAGGAGCTCCCATCCTATCCAAGCTACTCCCTGCATCTCCCTCATCGCAGCCCATTCCTCCTGTCAGCCTTGGTCTCAACACTCAGCTCCTCATTTGTTCTGTTTTCCTACACTGGCCTCTGACATCTCCCTTCCCTATCCATTACCCACACTCAGCAATTGGTATTTTGGATTTGTGGATCAGGGCTGGGGAGACTTCTTGCTTGACCTTGCCTAAGCCATTGAATTTCTTTGTATCAGCTTGTAAGCTGCAAAATTGAGCCATAATTCCTGTGTCAAAGTGTGCATCATCTACTGAGGCTTCAGGGCAGGTCCTTAAATCTCTCTGGTATGAAACTTGAGAACAGAGTTTCCAAACAACATGGAAGACTTGGGCCAAAGCTCTTTTGAAACTTTGTGATTTCTTACTACATATAGGTGTACAAAGCTTTGGGGTGTGTACAAAACGTTGTGAACCTTGGTTTTAGCTGAGACCTATGCTAAGCACTGACAATGGTTGTGCAAATCAGGAATCCCACAAAGATGTGTCAAAACATCCGTCTTTCCCACCCACGAGGAGCTTCTCTGGCTTATTCCCAGGTTCTCCTGGTAGAAAATGGTTAATATGCCCTTTATGTTCCAGACACAAATGAGACTAAGATTTAAGACTTTTCAATATATAAAAGAAAACAAAAGTCAGGTAAAAATAATCTGGTAATAATGCTTGATACATGGCAAAGTACAATGGAATGACCCACTTGGGAAAACTGTATATTTGACCTGTTCAAAAAGGTATGAAAAATACTTCCCTGACTCATCAACTATTTGCCTCATTTACCTGCTGTGTGCAGTCTTCCCAGGCTAACCAGAGTCAGCTGGAATTTGGCTGCATTTGCAAAGCTGATGCTGATGACTAAACTAATAACTCATCATTTCTGCCAGCGCCTTTATCTCTTCCAGGAGAAACAATTTCACATTTGGCTGGAGTAAGGGCCTGTTGATTCAGGAGCACCCAGTTTCTCCAGAATGTTTGTGCACTGCCGGCTGAAGGTCCCCTTAGCAAACATGCCACAGTGTCTGCAGTCTGTGTGCTGTTTACCCAGCCCATTTCTAGGGCTCTCCCCAGAGGAAGCACCAGGCATTATCATCAGTTGACACTAGTTAACTCTTCTGCTTAATGCATTCCCACAAGAGATATTGCAAACACACACATATCAGCTGCCATTTAGCTGGAAAATAACTCAGGCCTCCATTACAAGCCATGTCCAGTTGTATTCATGCTTTACTGCAGTTGCTACCTTGAGGTCAAAAGTTGAAATAAAAATGTCTTGTTAGTATTGTATTTAAAATGTTCTTATTGGCAATGAACTGAGCTGGCTGGATCATTGAACTAATCCTTGTATTCACTGACTGGAAACTCCAAAATGTTGACAAAGGGCTGCTATTTAATCTCCAGGAATGCTTTTTGTTCTAAACCAGAGGCGTCTAAGACATTACAAATGATACCAAGAGGCCTCAAGTTTATCACAGTATCCTGAAGTTTGAAAGAGAGAAAATCGAAAATGGAACTGTTTGAGAATTTTTCTACTCCTGTTTTTTAACCACTGCACATCAGCTTTTTGAAATTGAAGTTTTTAATGGAAGTGTATTAGTTTTGGTGAAATGCAGATTTGTAGCTTCACAGTAGGCTTTGTAGTCTGTCACTCCTGAATGAATACACTGTTCACTCAGAAAATTAGAGACTGGCTTCGGATCTCTGTTTCTGTTATTCAGAGCAACGATTACTCTGGAAATGCCGTGGTTCAAGCAAGTATTTCACTAACTACTGCTACAGGCTATTTTGATCTGCCTTTTTCTTTTAAAATCTCCAAAAATATCACAAAACTGAAAATGATCCTTTTCTCCATACACCTGCCCTCCAAATGGACATCAGATGAGGGAAAGGATTCCCCTTTTCATCCGGGGTGTCACTCAAGAACAAGTTCCCACTGCCCTGCGAGGTGTCTCAGCAGGCTCCTCTCGTAGGGCTGTCTCCTGTCTGGCAGTGCTGAAGAGGATGGCTGAAGAGGAAGGCCTAAATACTGAACCAGCAGAGGAGCAGTCTGGAGTGAGTCCATCCTGTCTGTAGGGAAATAATTTACTTGGTTCAGCAGCAGCTACAACATCACCCCCAATTCAAGCCATCAAGGAATGAGCCAAGTAAGAGTCACCATTTCCTTGTTGTCAGAACTTGGGTGAGGTACCACTGCATGGAAGAGGTGCAGCCACCACCATCTTTCCCAACTTCACCAGCAACTTACTTCTGATGGGATACACTATCCTAATAATGCTATGGCAAAAACAGTGTTTTGGGGGATCCTGATCAAGGGCTGAGGTGTCAAGAGGGAGCAGTGCTGGGACAAACCTTGCTGTGCCATCTCTAAGAAGCACTCAAGCACCTGGCCAAGAGCACAAGCTCAGTGACAAGAGGGAGGCCCCAGATCCATGTCTACTGTCTGTGCCTCTGCTGAAATCAGCCAGAACAATTCAAATTTGGGGGTTTTAGTTTCCTTATGGGCTTTTAATTTTCCTCTCATACTCAGTGTTTTGTGAAATAAGTATCATTGTTTCAAGGAGCCTGTAAATTTGCTCTGGGAACGTGGTTGTCCTTGGAAACAGATTGCAGTCTCAACATGTTTCCAAACGAACAAGAAATTTCTGGAGATTGAACTGAACTTGTGGGACAGAAAGAAAAGCCACTAGCCCTGTGCTTTAAAGCTGCCAGGGAAGATTCAGTTTCATGAGGAGGTTAACAAAAAAACCCAGCCAAGAACACTTTCAGCATCCCCCAAAGAATATGAACTTCTTTATAATTAAGTCCTTCCTGGATGCTTAAATATGTGCAAAGTGAGAGAGTCCCTGGCATGACAGTAGCAATGCATTTTGTTTGGCAAAATGCCACTTTCAGTGTATTTCAGTTCATAAGTGATTGTTTTCCCTGCAGGCAGCTTTAAGCCTTGATATAACAACCTCCAGCACAGAGAAAAAAAAGGCACCTTCCTCTGAGCAGATTAGTAGCAGTTAGGAAGGAAACACAATGAGTTGGTTGAACAAATTCTTTCAGCTCATGGCTGGTTTCTGAAACCTAAACAGTCTTTTGGAAGGGGAGCACAGCAAGGCTGGCTGTGTTTACACTCCAGATTTAAATATGCTGCCAGGTTTGAAGCTGTGTAATAGGTGAAGGTCAGCAAAAACTCAAACTCCTTCTGACAGGTTATTTTGTGCTTAAATAAATTCAGATAAATAGTACAATGAGTTTATCTGTAGCTTTCAAAAGACTGACATGCACCATAGCAAGGCTGCAGGCTATCAGCCAGCTGGTGTAGGCAGTGGTCACTATGGCCCTGAACACAGCTGTCTTATCAGAGTACAAGTACCTGGAATGAGTATCTTTCCCAAAGAGAGGAAGCCTCAAAATAACAAAAAATACCGAAATATTGACATTTGTAACATAAGGTCTGCTCATGCTTCCAAGTTATGTCCCAAGCAGCACAAATATGACCACATTTTCTCAGACTGTTGTCTGTCAGTGGCTGATGGAGCCTGAAGAGGAAATGGCTCTACTCAGCCTCTGCAGATGGTGATCAGACCTGTTCAGCCCCAGCACCCTGTGGCTGCTTCTTCTGACCTCCAACGCACTCTGCGTCTTCAAAGCCCATGCTCAGAGCTTGGCTGCACAGCTCAGCCATTTTCATGCTTTTCATTCAAAAAATGGAAGGACTCAGTGTGTCAAACCTGCTCCCTGAGAGCAGTGTGCACTTTCAATAGCACTAAATAGGCGAGTGTTCAGCTTAGAGCTGTTTCTGCTTTGGCCAACAACTCGAGCCCCTCTCCCCCAAAAATGCACATGCAAGGAGCACAGCAGGTTTACAAGGAATTTGTTAAATGACAGTTCTGCATTATTGGTTTTATTAATTGAGATGACTATTCCAGTGTAGCAAATTATAACATTAATTATTCATCCTTTAATTCCCTCCTCCCTGCTTTTTCCATTTCGACCTGTTTCTTTCTTTGTCTCCTCAATTGCTTCAAGACCAGCAACATAATCTTCTCCGTGTTTTGCAATCCTTTGTAATTACAGTTTGGCCAGTGTGACCCCATGAAAATCCTTGTACTGTGAGCAAAAGGAGTCAGGGTTGCATATTAAGCAATTGTTAAGCAATTAAGAAAATCTTCATTTACTTGCGTCTTAAGAAAGACACTCATCAGAAGATAGGCAGATATCAGAACTGTTATTTATCAGAACTGAACTTCTATTTAAGGGAAGCAGTGATAAAGCAGTAGGAGTAAAGTGGACATAACACTTGCAGGGATCACACAACATTTGTTGCCGTAGAAAACAGTGAGTTGCATCAGTGATGTTCAGCTTGTGCATCTTTAATTTCTCCTTACTGATTTATCAGAATTCATTTGTACTACCATTAATCAGGAATAAGCTGCTGCTCTACAATTACATGGCAGGATGAATATTTCTCCTGGGAATCAAAGGCTGCATCTGCCTGTGCTCCAGCACAGTCCTTGGTAAAATACCTGGGAAGATGGGCTGGAAGAGGAGGCTCAATGTCCAGCTGCACTAAGTCTGCATTTTGAATCACAGAATCATAGAATCACTAAGTTTGGAAGCTCTAAGATTATCGAGTCCCACCATTAGCCCAGCATCACCATGTTCACCACCAAACCATATCCGCAAGTGCCACATCCACACACACACCTTTTGAACACTTTCAGGGATTATTTCACCCCTTTCCTGGGTAGCCTGTTCCAAGGCTCAACCAATTCTTCAGTGATAAAATTTTTCCTAATATCCAATCTAAACTTCTTCTGGTGCAACTTGAGTCTGCTTCCCCCCATCCTGTCAAACTTTTGCCTTCGGCTGGGACACAAGTTTTCCCACATAGAGAGGGAAGTTGAGGTAGGAAATCAGCCCACACACCTCCTTGGGCATTGCTGCCTACTGGGGGGCTATGTCCCACTCTGCCCCAAATGCCAACATTTGCAAAGCCTCTGCACTCCTCAAACTGACCTATTTGTGCAGGCACTGGCAGGGTTAGTTGCAATGAAAGCTGTCACTCTTCAGAGGACATACTTTGGTGTGGGTGGGTGTAGTGTGGATTTTCTCCACCCCATGTAGTTCTCACCTGGTTAAGCCAGGTTAAGGCATGTGCTACTCAACGCTAGGAGATGACCTGGGTAAAGCAGAGTCCAACCTGCTGGGAAAGGTGTGACAAAATGCATCCTTTTCCTCTGACTGGCTCAGAAAAACATCCCAAAGGTAGCTGTGTAGTTGAAGAGGGGTGACCAGACAGTCCTGGCCTTACCCATGAGCAATCAGGTTTGCTTAGAGGCAACCAGCCTTCCAGAGGGGAAAACAGCTGTCTGTTGGCTGATTTGGGCACTTAAATCTGACATCCACGTCCATTGGCATTTTCCACTGGAACAAAGAAACCAACCCAGAACAGTTCTAACAATTAGGGCTTTCTACACGTGTTGACATTTCAAGCCAGTGGAGTCAGAAAGCTGAGAGGCAATGTCCTTCTGAAGGTGAGATGTAAGACTGGCTATCCCAAACACTAGGCCCTATCATGAGGTTTGTATTGACACAGCACTGTCCATTTAAGTCAAGCATGTTTCAGCTCACAGCACTAATAACAAATTACATTTATGTTTAAAACCACACCAGTATGTAATTACTCTGTCATCCCTTCTGGATAAGTCCTCCTCATGACTTTTTATGAGCCATCCATAAATACAAAATGATTTATCCAAGTACCACCATGTTGTAAACTTGGTCACATGGAACTGTTGATGAGGAACATCCATAAATTTTAATTATGCCATTGATTCTTGCTAGAATATTAACTTGAAGCTGGCTATAGGGTACTCCAGCCACTTGAAATCAAATGAAATTATAAAATTTACTGGACTGTACTTTAAAGATGTGCATCATGTACTTTTCAAGTAGTGATCTACAGGGAAAACCTTTATTGCCTGCTATAAAGATAACCTCTTGTATTAGGATTTAATGTGAAGAGTTATAAAAATCAGAGCCAGAAAGGATCTATTAATTCACCTCCTGATTCTCTGCCAGCATAAGTTTGTTCCAAAAAAATATATTATTGAGTGTTATTGGTATAGCAAAGCTTTCAAAAGGGCCGACTAATGGGAATTCCGTAACTCTCTTTGGATGTTGTCCCTCAGGCTAATAGACCTTGGCTTTGGAAAAAGCAGCTCTGACATTTAATCTGCAGCTTCTCTTTTTCAGTTTCACCTCACTATTTCCAGCTGTACCTGCTTGAATCAGCTGAATTCTGGCTCTCCAACCCTGGTGTTACACAACCTCTAACACAGAGCCTTTCTGCTGTTCTCTGAACAGCCTGGATGCTTGGATCAGTTTTTCAAAGCAGGCTCAAGGATTCAGACACATCCGTAAATGAGAAAAACAGGAACAGACCAGAAGAATCAGCCATATAACTTTTCACTTATTTTTGTGGGAGTCCTGTAGTTGCTGCTGAAAATTAGCTTTGACAACCTCATCTGTCTGGTTCTTCCTGCCATGCCAGAGTGGACATCCATTCTAGCCTCCAACTTGATTTTCCTAAAGTTTTAAAGTTTAAATAATTCTAATGTTTAAATATTTCTTTAACATCACTGCCAATGAAATGACTAGGCCAACTTCCATATTACTGAATTTTGACTCCTAATGTATAAGGCAACGGGCATAAGTAGTTGTATGCACAGACATATATGGGCACAAATCCATACAGATACCAGCACAAACCCATAGGGTTGGTCTTATCTGCATCTACAAGCATGTTAAATTTCTTTGGACTGACATTTTAGGGGTCTGGGGTCTGTTCAATTCCACAAAATGACTGGTTTTTTTCATCTGCAGAGTGTAGCAGACATTCAGCAGGCTGTGAAGACAACAACACTGAAGTAGTGATGTATCTGCCTGGTGTGCTTATGGCAAATCCCCACAAAGCCAGACTGCCCATTGTTCCTGGAAGCAGATCATCTTTGCTTCTTGTGTCATTACTCCCCTTTAATGCCAGTCTCTCCTCATCTGTAGGCTGGTTTGGAAGAGCCATGCCTATCCTGTTAGTGAAGGAAACATTGGTTGGAGGAACCCACAGAGATGACGAGCAGCACCCAAATGCTGACTCAAGTATCACCTGGTCCAGATGAAAGAGCCTTTCAGCACAGATGGCTCAATTACTTTGGAAAGCAGCAGAATAGCCATCAAGAGCTAACAAATCTCTAACAAATGGGGATGTTTTTATGTCTCATGAGTTCACCTCCCAAACAGTAATACTTTAAGTTACAGATTAGTGTTCCTCTACCAACTGTGAGAGGAGTCATGTGGATCATGTGAAGTACCTTCCAGAGGTAGTTCAAAGCAGCCTGAACTCAGAGTTGAACTTACTCATCTGAACACAGAAGTAATTTATGAGGTAGTAAAAACAAGGTCATAAGCTGTCATTTCTACTTCCTCTCTCATGCCACCATCTGAGTCTGGTCACTGAGGAACGTGGTGCATCCCAGGCAGCTGGACAGCCAGGCAGCCTTGGCTCAGAGGTGATAACCACCTCTTCGCTCTGATACAGCAACATAATCCACAGAGCTAAGAGCCACAGTGAGCAAGAAGGCAAAAAATGGAATTAGGTGCTCCTATAGATTTATTGGGTGTGACAAGTCTATGAAACACAGTAATATTAATCTTGCTATGGACTATAACATCACATCCCTGCTGCTGGGAGATTCCAATACTGCAGTAAAACATCACAGATATAATTCTGATCTGTTTAGACTCGTATTCTTGAGTTTCACCTCAAGGCCTTGATATTGCATCTGCAGTGATTTCCGGCAAGCAGGGAAGATGCACTGCAAACATGAGCTGTTTGAATAAGTCCTCAGCAGCTCCAGCTTTAATGATTTATTCATGAAAATTAATTGGCAGATGACAGGCCCCCATCTCTGGAACAGAAAGGTTGCAGCTTTAATTAAACTTTTTAATTGGCATGGCCATCTCCTCCCACCCAGAGCAGACACTGAATAAACATAGAATGTCACTGCATCCTTCTTATGAACAGACATGGAGCCATTTCAGAAAATCAATTGCAATGATTAAGAGAGCTTTCATTCCTTGCTCCTACCTACATTTTGCTTTCCACACCAAGTGTATTGACTAAATGTCTCCTCCCAGAATGTTATGTATACACACTTTCAGCAGACAGGACCAGCAAAATTTCTTGTTAGAGGCAGGCAATATTGCTCTAATTCCTAGCAAGCACCTTCTTTTGCTTTTGCCGTACAAGTCCTGTGGCATCTGGGCACTTTATGAGCATGGCAAGAGGTACTCTGCCCTCAGAGATCTTCTGGTTCCTAGAACATACTAAAAGAGGTCAGGGATGAAGAAGTGATGTGAATTTTTCCTGCATGGGGAGCCAGGCTTGAGGGCAGAAGCCCCATCTTAGAGTCTCCTCTCACTATCCTGTAAGCAGAAAACTTCCTCCTCTGACAGGTCAGGCCAGCCACTGTACCATCCCACAGCTCAGCCGATATGGCATTCAGGAGGCTGTTGCTGTGGTGTCTGAAATGCAGCTGTAAGAACACCCCATCCAAATGTGTAAAACTCTTGAGAACTGATGGCCCTGTTTGCCCAGCCTTACCCATCTACTCCAGCCACGCTGCAGTCCCAGTGATGTTCAGGTCTGGGCTTGAGTCTCAGTGTGATACAAAGCACATGGAGCTCAGTGATGAGTCTGGCTCCCAATATCACCCTGCTACAGAGCAACCTTCTTGAAGAGCTGTTTCCTGTTTTGCTTAAAATCAACAGCTAATCCAGATTAGGAGCTTTTATCATCAGCAACAGTGTTTTGCACTTTACTGCAATATTGCTCAGTTTTATTTTTAATATCTTAAAAAGTTTAATTTATTCATCAAAGTCTTATAGATAATTTGTCACATAAAGGCCTAGGGAGAAACATCACAAGAAGTACTGGTGAAATATGCTCCAGCAAGGGGCAGAACAGGCTTATATCTTGTTTCCTTACATGGGTTTGAATCTATATCAGGTCAAGTTAAACAAACCTTCATCTCCTCTCCTCATAGCTCCAGTGAACACAGATCGCTGTAGTTAAATCTATATATTCAAGGCTCAGAGCCTGGTGAGCTTGTGACAACTCAGCCAATTACTGCCAGCGTATTAATGCCAGCTGAGCCACAGTGACTGTGCTGCAGCTGGCCAGGTGTGCCCTTGCAGCCCACCTCTGGAGCAGAGAGTGCTGGAGTACCTCTCAGCCCATCAGCTGAGAAGTAAAGTGACTGATCTTAGACCTCAATAGAAGAGGTTTACACTGTGTTGCACATGAAGATTCTGCAGATGAGTGCGTGAGCTTCACTGGCATCAGATGATGGATGGTAATGCATTGAGCTTCTGCAACTCAGCTATGTATCCAAGCACTGAGGGGGCGCATATATATGTATATTATATATGATGTAAAATACATACACATACACATACATATACTCTGTGAAGTATCTATCACAGAGTCACAGAGGAGCTGAGGTTCGAAGGGATCTCTGGAGATCATCTAGTCCAAACCCCTGCTCAAATCAGGGCCAGCTACAGCAGGGGATTCAGGGCTATCTCCTGTCAGGCTTAGAATGTCTACAGAGACTGAGGCTCCACGACTTCTCTGGGCAGCCAACTGTGGTGGCAAAGCATAAAGCAAGGGCTTTAATGCAAGCTGCATGGCCTCTGCAATCCATTTTCCACCCCTGTGGATGGCTAGGACAATGTGCTGCCTCTCTGTTGTCCTCCAGTGAAGGGGCTAACTTCTTTTGTGGTATAGATATACTGCTGAAGAAATCTGCACATATATGAACGTATATGCAAGTTCTCACCTCCAGAGCTACCAAAGTATTTAGGAGTCTTTATGCTTTTGAAATCCATCATGCCTAAAAGACCTATGTAGTGGTGGAGCCTGTTTGTAAGGTTCCAGTCATTGTAGCCTAAATGTCCTGTGTTCTTAAGAACATTTTTCCTTATAGTGGCCGAGGATATAGAAAAAAGGATTTAAACTATTTGTCCCTGTCAGAGACACATCAGTGACAAAGACAGCAACTTGCTTCACCTGAGCCCAGCCCCGATACCTCTGTTCATCTTCCCTCAGTTCATCTATTCCAGTAGTATGTTCTAAGTTGTCAGCTTTAGAGTAAGGGAAGCTGGCACATGCATATGGCTTCAAACTGCAAATATTAGAAATGGATTCAAGCTCTTGGATACAAATAAGCCTGGATCTATATGCAAACTTTGCAGCTGATGCCTAAGAAGTGGGAGGGATTTGTAAATTTTGTCTCAGGAGACATCTCAGAGCTACTGATACTCCTACTGAAGAATTTGAATTGTGCTGCTGATTTTGTCATCAGGTCATGACTAAATAACAGATAAAAACTAAACTATGCAAAGTTATGACTACTGCATGTGGGGGCTGAATGACTTGGCCAAAAGGCAAGTGTCCGAAGGAGCACTGAAACAGAGCAGCTGCTGTACTGCTGCCTTTCCTCCTCATCATCATTCACCTCCTCCTCCTCTTGTTTCTCTGAAACAGTTGGAGCTCCTCAACTGCTCCCCAAATCCCTGAGAGGCTGTGAGAGCACAGGAGGTACCGTGAGACAAAATAATTCAGTTTTTCTGCCTTTTGACGTGCAAAGGCCCTTCTCCAACTTCTCTCACATGGATATGTATTTCCTATCCATCTGCAGGCTTTGTGTGCTGCATATAAATGCAGTCATAGAATCAGAGAATTGTTTGGGTTGAAAAATCCCTTTCAACCCCTCTGCAATGAACAGGGACTCAATGTTATTTTGTGGAAATACTGAGGGTGGGCCCTACACCTCTGGGCTACATTAGAGAGGCTATACCCATGGATGTATCCATACAGGCTGGATGAGTGACAGTCTGATTGTGCTGGACAATGTGTAAATGCAGTCCTGTTCAGACAAGGTCTGGGGAAAGCTGAGCTCTGAGGGTTAGGGATCTGGACTTCTCTGCAACAGAGACTTTCCATCTAGCAAATGTAGGGCTCCCACCACAGATTTCCTTTTCTTAAATAGTTTTTGCACAGCTGCTTCCAAGGAGCCCAGAAACCTTCCAGGACCTGCAGACCACAGTTGAACATCACTGGTTCAATAACCAAAACACTACTAATTGTTGAGACAAGCAAGCATGGAAAAAGCAGAAAGAAGTAAATTGGCTCTGCCAGAGCAATTACCACATTTTCTTGCCTTCTAAACCATCCTCAGGCTGTAGTTTATAACACATGCTATGGAACCCCTTTTTTTCAATTTACATTTCTTTTTTTTTATGCTTTCATTTCTAATAATGTGTGCGAGGCCAAGTCTCTCAGGAAGCCACATGCTCACACAGCAATCCAGGGAGAAGCACAGCAACTGGCACTTGTTTCCCTGAGCAGCCCTGCCTCATCTGATGTGCACAGGGCTGTGGTCAGTGTGGCCAATAAAAGAGCTCAATGGAGGGTGGGAACTATTAGGCCCAGCATCACTTCTGGTGATCATTATTGGCAGACTTTCCTATTTAGGAAAGACTTATTTAGGAAGAGAAGAAGCTGGACTGGGGGTCCTTGTGGGTCAGTGAGGCCAATCTCTCAGAAGGCAGCAGTCTCTGCTGTCACAAGCCACCGTGTCACACATATCCCCAGATGTGCAGCCATCACTTCCTAAACCAAGATTCACTCCTGCCTCCAGTGCTCCTCCTGCTCCTCCGGTTGTATCCGAAGCATTCTCCTCCAGTGATTAGAACTACTTTTAATTTCAAGTCTTAAGTTATCTGTGGCTGGCTGATACACATTTGTACTGGTGCCAACAGTGAGTTTTTTTCATCCTCTGGTGTGTATCGCCTTGATGTATTAATAGACAGCACAAGTTAATTGCTTCTTAGCTTTTGTTTTGTCAGACTAAACTGGCCAAATTCACTCAACTTCTTCTTGCTGGACAGATTTGCTCTTCCCCCCAATATTCCTTCCTTGCATGCCATCCATTTGGGATGACTCTGGGCTAGAGGAGGCCATGATTAAACACATTTTTTCAGAAAACGCTATAAAGGAGCAAAAGGATGTTTACAGAAGCCTCTGTCCCAAAGCAAGCTGTGACTGTATTTGGTGTCTGGTGCACATTTTGTGTTCGATCAGCACACTCTACTTTACAGTAAAACACTGTAATTTCTTAGGTCACATTTATGGCAAGCCAGTACAGTGAGCCAGGGCCTGACGGCGTGGCATGGCTTGCATCCATTATTCTCCTAATCTCCCAACCAGAGTGACCTCATCCCTACAGCCCCTTGGAAGTGGTCCCTGGCCGGCGCTAATCCCCAAACCATGCCTGGGCATTGTCTAGCAGGGAGTTGGTCAGCCCCGTCAAACAGTGCCAGGAAGCACATAAACATTTATCCTCGCCAATGGCCACGGGGCAGTTCATAAACCTGCCCTGGCTCGGTTTAATTAATTAGCGTAGAGGGAGCCTTAGTGCGTACCAGGCACTTTGAACTCTTCACTCCAGGTCTGCTGATCCAGCTCTCAAACACGGTGTGTTTTTATTTTATGCTATTCCCAATTCACTGATGCCTCCCAACTGTGTATTGTCTGCAAATATCATTAGCTCTTTCTTACTTTTTGTTCCAGAAGAAAACTATCCAAAGCCGGCTCCAAGCAATTTCACCCATTATGTCCCCCTGCTCCTATCATTTTCCTTTCAGAAGAACCTGTTGTGTTTGTTCTTGGCTGTTTCCTGACAAACCTTCAGCTCAAATACCAGTCCCTGCTTCTTCCAACACAAACAATAATTTCCCATGTGGCTCTTTTATCAGAAGTGTTGCTGAAGTCCAGACAGATTAAATCTAAAGCATTTCCCTTGTCTAAAAAAACCCATGGAAAACTTTGTTTGCTCTTTTTTTTTTTCTTTTCTTATCACATTAGTCTGGCTCAAGTGACCTTGGTAAATCCTGGATTTATTTTTATCGTATTTTGTCCTTTACTTCCATGTCTTCAGTCTCTCTTTCAAAATTATCTTGCATGTTATCCAAACATCCAAACATGCAAACATATCCTGTCCTTTTTCTCTGAATTCATGTAAATTCAGTCCCTAAGCAGTCTGTGTCACTTAGATATCACAGCCTCAGGAGCTCTGAAATTCTCCCTGCTGTGTGAGCACCCTCAAGAAATGGGGCTATTTTAAGATGATGGGCAGAAAGAATCAGAGTTAGAGCTACCTCAGTGCAGTGGGGGAACATTCAGCCTCACTTGAGCTGAGCTAAATGTCCAGTCCAGACAGAGAAAAATCACTTGTGGACTAATCCCCTTCATAATTAACATATAGGCCAATGCCCTCTTGTTTCTCCACGGGAGTTTTCCAGCACATCCTGAGTCCCCAGCTCTGTGCCCGCCCTGCTGACCACTCTGGCCATGCTTCACTGCCCCAGTCCACACACATCTGAGTTTGCAAAGACAGATGTACAAAGACCTGCAGGGCCATCACTGATACTGCATAGCAAAGGCCCAGCTAGTTTGATGTGAGTTTTCTGGGACACCCATCTCAGAATACAGTTTGGTCAGGACCTGTGGTCCCCTTTTAAGGGATTTGGTTGCTATCCCTGGTGGCTGTGACAAATGCTGCAAGTGCTCCTGCTTGATTTATTTCGAGTCCTTTTAGTCATGTTACACCTCCTTTGCTGGCAAACCTGTCCCTCAGTCAGCACCTTTCCACAGCCTCCTTTGTGTATATAAATAAAGTATGTGAACATATGTGTACATACATGTCTATGCATATAAAATCAATGTATTTCAAGCTATTCCCTATCTCCTTTTTTTCCCAACCTAATGCACACACAACAACAATGCAGGAGAGTCCCAGCAGCCGTAGACAAGCTCCTTCCCCAGTCTCCATCAGGGTCTGATGCAAAAGTCTGCTGGTCTTAATCTGGGACAAAGGAGCTCTTTCCCTGTTTAGCTGGAGGGTAGCTATGGCAACATGGCACAAAGACATCTCAATAGCTGGCTAAGGCCATACCAGCCCCCTGTCTAGCAGACAGACACTGCTTGCTGGCACTTTAACTCTGCTTTTTTTCAACAAAGGGGATGTTTATTACCAAAAACTGGGCCCCTGGCTCAGAATGTCCAGTAGCTGGAAGTGAAAGCAAGCACTGCAACTCCCTTGACAAATGGCACATTTCAGGGGATGTCCATGAATAGGTCCTGTAGTGGGTAATGAAAGAAGCAGTGGAGAGGGAGGGGAGGAAGTGAATGAGCCGAAATTGCAGCAGCTAAAGGGAAGCTCGATGCAGGAGACGGGAAAGGGCGCTCTGATTTATGGCTTGCCTGTCTGGGAAAGTTGCACTGATACAGCTTTCCTTTTTGTCTCAAATGTGCTGCCTTGTGGCCACACACAGATTGTCTTGCATCCTTTTGTCCTGCCTTTTAATGGAAATGCTGCATTCTTTTCGTCCAAGGGCTGTTTTCCTCCTTTGTGTTGTAAAGACGAGGGTGCAGCCACAGCAAATCTCTCTCTCAGTACCTACCAGCCTGCATGTGTGGCCATCGCTGGCCTTCAGCTTACCAGAGGCATGTTTGGGAAAGCTTTTGGGAAAAATGGCCTATAAACACCTCACATTTAGTAGCACTGTACCACAAAGATCTTTTGAGGAGCACCAGCACCGCTGCAAAGAAGCTGCACTTCTGTGTCCCCACATAAAGCTCCACTCCTGGACTAACCCCCCATGACATTTTATCTTTTCTCCTATTTCTAACTTCTACAACATTTTGGGGGATGGCCTTGGCAAAATTAGACACAGTTTTGACCTCTAGGCAATGGCAGCTCAGAGTTCACTAGAACCCTCTCTGCTCTTGCCAATACTCTGGCTGGAGTGATCCCAAACACACCAGTCCCAAAGACCCAAGGCAAAGGCTGGTGCAGATGCCTAAACCACCAAGCATCTCTTTCTTTCTCCTTCTAGACAATGGCAGCATTAGTCCCTGCAAAATCCTGCTGTGTCCTGGACTGTGAAGCTGCTCAGCCTTCATACGTGGGTCTGGCTGTGCAGTGTCAGGGCACAGCTGTGGTACATGGGCCCTTCGGTGCCCTGTGGCCTTGATCTCACCCAGCATGTGCCTCAAGCAATCCCACACATTTCTTAAGGAAAGCTCGGGGAATCTCCTGTTCTATCCTGCCCTACAGTGTTTCAGCAGTGGCAGAGCCACAAGGTGCTGTCCCTTTGACCACTCCACTGCCCAGTAGGCTAATTTCAGCAGCCATTGGTGCTGGCTGATGGCATTAGGGTTGTGGTGTCACTGCTGGCACATGCAGGCACATTTATCACTAATTAGTTTCCTTAAAAGCGCCATGGAGGCTGCAGAGCCACCAGCCCCAGCACAGGGCCATCTGTCTGGTGTTCCCAGCCCTGTCACCTCCTGATGAGAGTGGCACAGCAGCTGGTGCATGGCAGTCACCTCGCTGCCAGCGGGGATGGCTTCAGGCGCTCTGTGTGCTCCCAGCTCCACCTGCTCTCCCCATCAACGTGTTAATCTGAGCCCTGAGGGTGGGAGGCAGTTGGCTGTGCTGCTGGATCAGCCTCACCTGACCGAACCCCAGCCCAGCCAGAGGCTGGAAGCACGAGGCAGGGAGTCAAGGAGCTGCCTCATGGCCCTCTGTGACCCACCGAGTCAAGCAGCACCACCGGGCAACCAGCCTTTGCTGGTTATGTCCTGCACTGACACATCCAGGGTGTGCAGAACCCTCTCTGCTCACTTGCAGGGCAGCTGGAGGCATTCAGAGGATGGCTGTCACCTCACAAGACCACCAGTTCAGCTCAGCCTCATGCAGGTGAGGAGATGATCCATGGCTTGCTTCGGAACATGAGTGCTGGAGGCTCCAAAAAACCTGAACATGACATTAGCAAACAGCGCATATTTTATGTTTGCTGCTGAGGAAGGCTGATGTAGCAGCAAGCTGTTTGCAAGGCAATGATCAGTCATCACTCAAAAATATGCTAATATATTAGACTAAGTAGTTTATATTTCATCTATGCCCCTTTCTATTTCCATAATTAACCTCCCACTATTGAGCCCAACAGACTGTACTCTTATCTGAAGCAAGGAATTGATTTAACTCATTTAAACGGGAGAGTTGGCTGCTGCCAAAAGTCTAACACCTTGTTTGGTTACTCTTGGCAAGCAGCACTGGTTTTGGGACCAGTGGGGATGCTTGTGTGTACACCCATGTGAGAGCTGCTGGAGCCTTAGGTACCCTCCTGCTTCTCACAGTTGCTGTGGTGCTCCTTAACCCTTTAATTACCAGTTCTCTGGGCCTGCCCTCAATTCTACCCCAATAACTCAGCACCATCTGCTCCCATAGACTTCATACTCCATCTTTCATCACAGCCTGCCTGAACTGTTTTGGAGTGCTAATGCCATTGCAAGCCACTCATTTGCTTTTCTGGATGAGGATGCTGACCAGTCTGATGTGCCCCAGAGCTGGGGTGGAGGTAGAGGAAAGGGAGAAGAACACCCATGACCTGGGTGTCAGCACTAACATGACCTCTTCTGGCTCCTCAACTTGCTGCTTTGCCCCAGGCACATTCCTGTCTGCCATACAGGTCAGGATATTTTTTCCTGGACAGCATCAATATACCTGTTACTGTTTTTCTCTTTCTTCCTGTAGGACCAGGACCCACTTTTTTGAGACCTTTGTTCAGAAGCTTCAGCCAAATTTGATGCAGAGGCACTGAAGGTGCTAATTTCCAACGAATTCCATCACTGCAAAGCAGCAGAAGAGAAAGAGCAAATCCCTGGAGAGAGAGAGAATCAATGGGAGTTTCAGGTTGCAGGCATACCAGAAGGCAGGCTGGGGTCTGGGACACAGACACCCACAGAGTAGGTGTGTATGAGTGCCTCCTGGCATCCAGAAGGGTCCTACAGCCATGCTACGTGGAGTAGGGTCTGTGCCATCACTCCAGGTGTCTGGTCCCTGGGAATGCCAGCAGGGATGCCCACAAGGATTGTCCCAGGTGCCTGTTGGGATGGCACAGAGAAACACATACATGCTGCTTTTTGAGTGACCAGATGTGTTTCCCCCCACTCCTGGCAGATAAGAGGGTTTCCAGCAGCCGGGAGCCCCTCAGCTGAGCCTCCCAGGATGACCAGGGACAGCAGACACTCGCATTTTTTAGCTTTATGCATTGGACACCCAAGCAATGACATCAGTGTGACTTTGTGCAGATGGGATGGAGACTGGATCCCACCCTCCACAGCACTGCTGATGAAGAAGCCCAGCACACTGGGAAAGGGAAGCCAGAAGCTGCAGCTTTCTCCCAGTTTGGGCATGTCTTGAGTGCAGACCT
Organism: Corvus kubaryi; assembly: GCF_017639235.1. Classification (NCBI taxonomy): domain Eukaryota; kingdom Metazoa; phylum Chordata; class Aves; order Passeriformes; family Corvidae; genus Corvus; species Corvus kubaryi. Next base: position 7,495,266 of record NW_024581116.1, on the reverse strand, counting down.
TTCCCTTTCCGGTGGCCAGAAGTGGGGAAGGCTGCTCTTATCTAAAGGTCAGCAAAGAGACAGCTGACAAATACCTCTGTCTTCAGCCTGTCACTGTGCACATCACACAGATGCTGAAATAATCTGCCTGGGGGTCTGCTGGGGAGGTTTGGAGGGGTTCTGATTTATTCTAGAGAGAGATGCATTACTTTGTGCTAAATGCTGAGCTAAAGGCTGTGTTACAGCCTTTTCCTCTGCTGGTTAGATTAAAAGGGAGGGGAGAAGGAGGTCTGGAACTTGTAGCCCCAAATAACTTAATGGTCATGATCTGTACTTTGAAGCAAGATAATAAAAGACATTTTTTATGCTATTCATTTCAGGAGCCTTTACTCTTCAGCCAGGATTTTTCTGCCTGCTGGGAATGGCCTGATGGAATAAGTTTTAAAACTTTTAGAAATCCCATCTGAGACTTTTACTTTGTTCTTTACCTCTGAGGTTTATGTAGCATTTCTACAGCCTTATACATCAGACAGGACAATAAACATCAAGAAACGCTGGGTCATACAGAGACCAAATTGCCAGCTCAGAGCTCAGCTGATCTCTCATAAGTACCGGATGCTTCACCAGAGCAGTTTAAACACCAGACAGCCCTGGAAAGCCATGGAGAACTTATCTCTCAAGCTCTGCCTGTTACTGGGTTCCTTGCTGGCTCTGTGGCTCATGTGCATGAGCACACAGAGGCAGGGATGGCTTCAGTAATATTAAGCTGACAGCAAGGAGTTGAGAAGGGTCCTTGTGTAGAGCTCCACAGAAAGCAGTTTATTACTACAACTTGGGAAGGTTTCTAGAGGCAAAATGACCCTGAACACGTGACAGCTCAGGCTTAAGTACAGGGTTGTGGCTAACACCAGGAGCTAGCTGGGGAATCAGAACTGGGGTACATTGCCATAACCGAACGCCATAACCGGTAACTCTTTGGCACCAGAGACTGTCTTACTAAGAACTCTCTCTGTCTCTTGTACCATAGGTCAATCAGCCACCACATCTGCCTAACTCCTGAAGGTGCTAAAACCCAGTAGGAATGACCCAGTTGAGCATCCAAAAACAGGCCTTGATGATGGCCTGTTCATCACTGCTGCCACACGCTGCAACATCTGACTTTGAGTTCTGGAAGCAATTTAGGGACCTTACACCTGTGTGTGAGAGCTGAGCTTTAAACTGGGGTTTGAAATAGCGTGCATGCCCAAGAGATACCAAAATGAGGCATTGCCAGGAATTGTCTTTCAGGTATCGAAGATGGGTATTGTGATCCTGAGGCAAATGTCAGCTACAGCAGCAACCCCCAGCACCCTGAGACAGCCAGGGAGGGCAGGGTCACAGAAGCAGGTTTGAGTGTAGGGTGGACTGAACATAGCTAAACTGATGTATCCAGGCACTACCTGAAGAAGATCTGGTTTTTCAGAAAATCTGTGGTAAAATCCTGAGTCGCCCATGCAGTGCAGGAACCACCACATACAGGCAGCAGCTCTGGAGATATCTGCAGAGCTGCAGGTCTAAGCTTGACTAGGTCTGAAACTCCAAGGCTGGACTTCTACACATTTTAACAGAGTTTTCCCTATTTCTCTAGTCAGTTGGAGGCTAAATGCATACCATCTCAGCTCTCTTCCAGACATATCACTTTAATAAGCTGTTCAATTTTTAATGAAGCCAAGATACTGCTTTTCTAAAGACCTTCTGAAAATCAATAGTGCTCTTTACAACAATACTACTTTACAATGGTAGGTCAATAAGGCAGGAAAATGCAAAACCTCTGGGGACAAGATTGCCTTCTTACATGAAATGATGAATGTTATGTGACAATGTTCAGTTAGACGTGAATGATTTGAGGATGTATCACCACCACCTCACTGTTCTTTAGAGTTATTAAATTGGTTGTTGGAAACAATTAATTATTCAGAGGTCAGAGATGGTTTAGTATTTTAGAATTTTAGTACAAGATCATTACTGGTCTGAATTTCTTGTAGCACACACCATTGAGGTTTTGTTATTATTTTTATTATTCTTCTATTATATTATTTTATTTATTATTATTAAAAGCAAAAAGAAATTGGGAAATAGGAACCCTAAAGCATCCTTTAGGTAACCTGTTATTAAGCCTCACCTAAATCTATATTCAGACTTGCCACGTCAGAATAAGTAAAAAATGTGAAACTGTGTGGTAAATTCATATTAGTAATAACTCTCTTTGTTGATTAGTTCAGAAGTGCTTTGTCTGATTAAAAAGTCAACAACTAAATTAATCTGGATCCAATTTGGGAATTCATATAAAACTCTTACTATATGTGTCTTCTCCTTTGACTTCCGTGAGACTGAAAGAAATGCCCAGGGTTTTTCCTAAATTGGGAAATTTCCCAAGCTGAAGCGTATGTTTGTAAGCTGTCCCTCACTCTGCCCCACCTCTGCTAAGTGCAGCAGAGAAAAGCAGAGAGGAAAAACACATTTGTGCTGCCAACATTTGGACATCTCAGAAGTGATTCACTGGTTTTCCTTACACTTTTAATGGGGAGAGCTGGCAGCTGCTGAGCAAGGATGCAGAAACAAGCTGCCTTCTTGTAGCAGCCAGTCTTCTTTCTTCAGCCTTTCCCAACATTCTGCAAACTTTGGGATTTTCGTCACTGCTGCTATTGAACAGTCTTGGCAGCTGCTGGCGCCTTTGACTCATCTGTGTTTACTTGGTCTGCCCCAGTGTGGGGGGACGTGTGACCTTGGAAAAAAGTATGCTAGACCTCTCTCCATCCCTCCCCCACTTCCCTTCGCACCCTTGGACGGATGTTGTCTGCACTTAATGCCTTGTCAATACCAAGAGGCTCAAAGCCTTCACAAGCTATTTTAGGATTTATCTTACAGACTTCCTTGTTTTCCTGCATTTTTCTCTCTAGCTATCATATCACCATTTTAGGTAAAAGTCTGTCCTTCTGAGCTTTGAAAACAATGACCCAATAACTCTGTTATTACATTATTTTCAGTTTATATTTCCCCCTATATCCTTTCTGCAAGGAAAAATCACCTCTCCTCTCCTAGTGACATTAATCATAAGTTTTCATATCTTTTTGGTTAATCCTGCTGTCCAGAGACACTGGGTGTTATTTTTGTCATTTTTCTTTTTCTGTATTTTGTAACTTTGTTCAAGTTTTATTCCCCTTTCACCTTGCTCCAAAGTTTTTAGGTGAAAACTAAAACACATTCATGGGTCACCCTGGAAACTGACATTACAAGGCATTAGAAGTTGAATTGAAGGATAACATTGGATTTGGGTGCCTTGGATTTTTACCCAGTTCTGGCAGAGTGGGATCGATAGCCAGGAGCAAATCACTCAATAAATCCATCTAGTTTCGGCTGTCTTTGAAATGGGAAGAATTTTTGCCAAGCTCTTATAGCAGCTCCTTTCAAACATAACACCTTGGTCAATCTTGGGTGAAGGGCACTGCAGAGATCTCAGATAAAAATGTAGCTGGGCCCAGGTAAAACACTGTAAAGGGAAGAAACAGTGAGATAGGAGAGTCTCTGCTAATACACCTCATGGACACGGATGTGGCAGATACACCTCAAGTGGTCACAGGGGAAATAATATGAAGAACAAAAGTAAAGTAAAATGAAACTTTTTTGATACATTTGTTTTACACCAAAATCATCAGGTCATTCCTTGGTGACATTAATGTGGGATTTCCTTACTTTAATATAAAACCCAGTTTCAATAGCAAAATAGTTGACAATTCAGCTGGTATCTTCATCCACTATGAACTTCAAAAAAACCAATGTTTTCTTTACAAAGATCCTTGTTGTTTTTTGGATTTTTTCACTGAGCTTGAGATGAGGTTCCTGGAGATAAAATACTCACAGTGGATGTGCAGCCACATCTGAGATAGGAATTAAGCATTGCAAGCCTTCCCACAGCACTGCAGTAGGGCATAAAGATAAAGGATTCTATATCCAAGAGAAATCACATTTATCTTGAAGTGACAAGCAAGAGTGAGAACAATGCTTTTTTTTTTTTATCCAGCATCAACCCCTTCTCATCTCTTTTGCAAAAGACTTTCAGTAGCCAACTGGGCTGTGTCCTGGAAAACCATATTAGAGATTAATTAGTAATGGATTTTTAACAATAGTGTAGAAGATATGCGCAGGAGAGAAAGAGCAGGCAGTTCAATTGAATTATTATATTTTCATAGGTTTTCAGATTGACTACTTTATGCTTTTGATTAAATTATTATAATTTATGTGCTTTACAAGTAGCAATCTTCTCTGAGAGATTATTTTCTCTTGACCCAACTCCATATAGAATTATTTCCATGGTAACAGCTTGAGTGATTTGAGAAACAAAGTTATGAATTTCCATTATGATTGGGTTAAAAAACTAGTATTTTAAAACAAAAATACAGCAGATTTTGGCTTTATAAATGATAAAGAGTAGCATTTGAAGGAGTCACAGTTATATAAGGCGGAAATTCAAACTTGATCTTTCATTATTTCTTTGCAACAAAAATGTTATCTTCCAAACAGGGTTATAAACTGTTATCGTTAGACAAAATAAATCTAATGGTTATCTGCATTTGAAAGTACCTTTGAAAGTATGGGACTTAAAAGAGCCATTATTTCTCCTGAGTCAGCAGACTGATAAATCAATGCGTAATAACTATCATTTGGTATTTCCCTGGAATTTCCTCAGTGCTGAAATGTTTAAATCAGTTAAATGTTTTAAATGGAAGGCATAAATTAGAGAAATTAGATAAAACACGAGAGGCAGATGACAATCACCCAAGGGTAAGTGAGGGATCAACTGAAGCACTCCTTGAAACATGAACAATTATTTTTGAGTGCAAAATGAGGGTGGAAGTGGAGATCCCAACAGGCCAGAGAAGAGCAAACAACAGAAGGAAAAGGAAGAAGTTGTGGATGGAGAGAAGCCAGACCAGACAGACTTGCTTTGGTACCTAGCAGGATTCTATGCAGTATTTACAACTTTATAAGCACCAGCAGAATAAAATGCAAATATGACAGACGTAGATTTTTCAGGAACAAGTCACATGAGTCCAGCCTGACTCCTTTCTTTGACAGGGTAACTGGTCCTGAGAACAGGGGAAAAGTAGCTGCTATGTTGCATCATGACTCCAGAAATGCTTTTGTCCTGGCCAGATGATGTTCTTACATACAATCTAAGAGAATGTGAAAGAGATTAAATCATAACAAGGTAGGTGCTGAACTTCTTGGCTTATGGCACTGAAGAGCAAGCTGTGAATAGTTTGCTCTCTAAAAAAACTGCAGGTTTTAGTCATTTTTTTTTACTTTGAGTTCATGATGGAGTAAAGGCTGCACTTTCATTTGTGAAGGGATAAAGCCTCTCAAGGGAAGTTTTCAAATCTACTTGAGGTACACAGCAGGGCTCAAAACAGTCTGCAAGTCAGGGGAAAAGCACAGCCAGTGAAGTCGAATGAAATAAAATGTTGAATTTGGGAAGGGGGATTCAAATGTGCAAATACCAAGGAGGCAGGAAAACAACATACCCTCCCAAAAACAAACAAACAAACAAAAACCAAACCCCAACCCAAACATCCCCAAGCACAAATTTTTATTAGATAGAAGATGAAATGTGAAATAAAAGGGAAAATGCATTAAATAAAAGGGGAAAATGCATTCTGGGTTGTATTGGTAAGAGCATCACTAGCTGTGATTTTGCTCTGCTGTTTGTTGATGAGTCTTGGGTTTGTGCACTAAATCCAGTTTAAGAAAGGTTGGCTGCTGTCCAGGATGGGCAGCTGTGACAGAGGTTTAAGAAATGGGAGCCAGGAATACTGCCAGACAAGTTCCTCTGGGGTGAGGGGAGAGGAGTACGGAGCAGTCTCTGAATATGGCACGGAGGACAGCAAGCAACTTTTTCTGTCTGGCTGGTAGCACTAGGCATGACATATTTGATGGGACTGCCACAAACAATATTTGTATGAGATAGTAGGAAAATATTTCTAACTATAGAGTGCTGAAGCTGTGGATTGAGAGCCCTGGAGAGATCCTGAACCTCTTGCACTGGGGAAAATACAAGCAGGTCAGAAAAGTCTTCACCAGGGATGGTCTAGATGTGTTTGTTCCTGCCTTGAAACTGGCTGAGAGGAGTTAAGTGCTGTTACTGGCACCTGTGTTGGATGATGCCTGCATGGGAGGTCACCATGGGAAGTTGCAGCTGGATGATGTTCTCCCCTTCTGTTTGAAAGTTTTCTCCATGCTCAATGGAAGCTTTCTTTTCCAACACTCAGATGTCATCAGAAGAGAGCTGGAAGCAGGAGGGGTACCAAGAGCATGTTTTAAATCCCAGGTTCACAGTCCTGCCCTGGTGAAATCCTCTTGATGCAAACTCCCTGACTACACCATCGAAGAGCATCTGTACCTCTTACAGTTCAGTTCCTACACCCACTGGACACTGTCTATCCTGGGCACCAGCCAGATCCACACCTCAGAGAGGCAAAAAAGACCCTTTTCATTTACAGAGCTGTCATTACCTACCTGCTTTGGGTATATATTTATGTACTTGCATATTTTCTAAACAGACCCCAGAAGAAGAATAATATCAGGAACAGAGTCAAATTTGCCTGAAGGCTTCTCAAGGCACTTGCAGGATTTACGTGGAGTTTCATTAGCAAATATACCTCCTTCACCTAGGCAGGCTCTAAGCCTCTTATCTGACCCCATTAATAAACTACAGGTTCAGCTATCAAGAATCCTGTATCACGATGCTGAAATTGCTTATTCCTCTGCATTTTTACACCTGCACTGTGCCCCCTGGGCAGAGCGACTGCCGGGGCGAGCAGGCTTTCCTGCTGAAAGGTAATCAAGGCTTATGCCAAGGATCTGCTGGGAACATGCACGCTGTGTAATGCCTGACTTTCAGCGACAGAAAACAGAACTTCCCGTGCAGCCCACTTAATCCAGACAGATGAAATTCATTTTGGATGGTTTCTGGTTCTCAAATCATAATGGATAAAGGAAGAAACACTTTATCAGGTTGTGTTGAACATCACTCTCTTCTACAATCTTTAAAAACAGACGCTGCCGTGTTCACAATGGATATTTTCTTTTTCTTCTTCTAACATGTTTCTTCACCTTTTTGTAAATTTCCAGGCTTGTCTAGGAACTCTTTTAAAATTCTAATCCTCTAATCTCAGTGTGATAAAATCTCTCTTAAAGGCTAGCACTGGAAGTGCTCTTAAAAGTTGCTTGGCTTTCAGAAAAAAAGCTCATGCTCATGTCTTCTTCTTGCTAATTTAAATCAGGTTCTCTGTGCAAGGAGGCTACAGCCAGGATAACTAAAAGTGAATCAGGGAAGCTTATTCGAACCACGGCTAAACTTTCCTGTCTTGTGGTAATAGGAAACTAAACACTTTTTGGGGAAAAAAGTTGGCTGTGTGGAAGAAATGGACCAGATTGGTTTTAATAAGAAGACCTTGGGTCCATAAGTTATTTTGCACTTTTCAGGTTGCAGAAAATCCATTAAGAGGTTAATTTTCATTGTCAGCAGGATGCACTTCTCGTCCCATCAAATTCTGGTACTGGCTGAGTTCAACCAAAGCTCAATGGCTTTGAAAACACGAAAATAATCTTCCCCAGGGACACTGCTGTCCTGGCTGCTGCCTGCTCTGGGTCAGCATGTTCTACTGCTTCCCACAGGGAATCATTAGGGACAGTGCTCTCTGCCAGCATCTTGGGGAACAGGACACCTCCCACTCTGGGCTGCTCAAACACATAACTTCTTACACAGCTGTCTTCCTGGCTAAGGAGATTAAGTATGTTAAAAAGACTGCTGGGAAGCAATGGGTGCATGTCACTGGGACACACAGGTGTTGGGATGTTTGCTGGTGGGGGTCCAGGCATTGCTCACAGACCAGGGGTGTCAATGGGCTTTGGGGCCAGGGCCAGGCATTTCCCATCTGGTGGGGCACTTGCCACCCCAGCCTGCCACTGGGGGTTGATCACCTCATGAAAAGCCCATTTTCATTAAATAAAAAGAGCCTGCTTCAGTTCAGGCTCATTTTTTGATTCTCAGCAATGGTTTTACCTCCATTTGTTTAATGTCACAGCACAAAGCCTTGGATCCAGTCTTGATAGATGAACACTTTCACTGGTCAGAAGACCAAGTTCAAGGTGAAGCAGCCTCTCCTGAGCCTGCAGCTGGAGGACCAGAATGAAAATCAGAGAGCACCTATCTCTCTAGTCCCTTCCACAGTATTTTTAAAAACCATCTGGCTACCAAGGCATCAGCTACCACTGCAGATATGCAGGCATGTGGCACTCCCTAACATCAGCCTCTGGGCCATTACTGGGACTTGCTCCTGCCCAGTGTTGCAGTGCAAAGGCAGATGAGAGCCTGGTGCTCTCCTTGTCCCAGCCATCCCCTGTGTCCCTGTCTCTGCAAGCACAGATGCATTGGGGAGGCTGTAAATCACAACTGTTCCCAGCACTGGCAGCAGGAATACCCCTGCATCTCTGCTCCAACCATACTTGGCAAGGTTTGTCCAGCTCCTACTGCCCTTTTGTTCTCTCTTACTACAAGGCTTGACATCTTTAAGGGCCAAAGGATTTACAGACCTTTCTCTGACTTAGGTATTTTTAGGCTTTAAAGTTCAGTGGCGATCCTTCTCTTCTCCTCATGTCTGCATTCCATCCTGCGGAGATATGAGGGAGAGCCTTTCCTTCCTTCAGCTTCAGTCATCACCTCCTCATTTTTGAGGATAACAGTCTCATAAACAACATAGACTCTTCTGTTTCAATTTCACAGGGAAGATTAGTTTTTGTGCTGCAACAGCTGAAGATTGAAGGTGGAAGAGGTCCACAATCAATTCAACAACTTGGAAGTGCCCTTACCCATCTTCCCTTTGTTTGCAATACTTAGTTAGGCATATTAATAAGTGAATAGAAATCAAACTGTTCTCAGACAGGCTGGGCCGTCAGTTCAATAAGAACAAAGTATTTAATTAAAAAGAGTTCAGTAAGTTCACCTTAAGACCGATCTAGAAGAAAAAGGGCAACAAACCACAATCCATGCCAACTGCAAACCAGAAACAATCAGAGTTTGCAGAGATACTGGTTTAATCATTAATTGACAGGACTATTATTCTGCAAACCTCGAGGCAGGAGCTGTGGTTCTGTCATGGGATCCAGTCCAGTCCCACCACGAGGGCTCCTGCTGCAGGTCCCAGCACCACAAGCTCCACTCCCGGCATGCTCTCCACAAGCAAGGGGGGCACAGGGCTTCTTCTCGGCATGAGAAGTGCCACACCTTACTTTTGTGCCGTCCTGAGCCCAGAAAGTAAAATACCCAACTTCACGGGCCATTTAGCAGGGTGAGAGGCAGCTCTGGCATCTGCATTCATTAGCACTGTGGTTAGTGCACCCCGTTCTGGGGACAAGCAGGTTTCTGTGTGCTGCGTTTTGGGAGGATGCTTTGAGTTGAGAGGCCTTTTCCATAAATAGTCATGGCCAATTCAGCCCTGCCAGACCATTTCTGGTAAATGGGACACTGGGTTTCACATATTCTGAGGGGGTAACTGGAGCGTCACATGGGAAAATGCCAGGCACCCGTGTCTTTGTGCCACTTGTGTTGGTTTCAGCAGCGTCTGTCTGAATTTAAATAAAAGCCTTTCAAAGCCAGAATTTAAATGGAGCATTTATGGCTGCTTTGCCCTGGAATAGTAAATGTTGGGAACTGTAGGTTCATTGCAGCAGCCTGGCTCGGCTGATGGGCTTTTGGTGCAGCCCAGATTTATGTGACCTTGTGTCCTGAGATCTTCTATCTGTCACCAATGTTTGTGTGTCCCCTGGGACATGGAAAGGCAATACTGCAATGAGTCTGTGCATCCAGAGGTGGCAGCTGGCTCTTGGAGAGTTCTGACCGTGGGAGTTTGGTCACTGATTTCGCTTCCATGCTGTACGAAATCACCTGTTGTGTGAGCTACAAAGCTGCCTGAAGCACATCCCTGTGCAGTAATTAAATAGGTAGGCAAGGCTGTGCCCTTTTGGGACACATTTCATTTTCACCTGACATAACTGAGGATAAACTGCAAATTGCCTTCCCAGAAGAGATATCCCTGTTGTTGGCCAGTCCATCCTTATCCCCATGGATCCCAGAGGGACAGCACAACTCACTAAGGTGAGAGGGAAAGGCTCTCATCCTCCCAACCCTGACAAAGGCTGGTGTTTTCTCATTTTTCTCCCTCCAAACTTAATGGGTTGAAGACCTCCACCATTCACAAGCCTAGAGCCTTGTCTCCCAACCTTATAACCCCATGGGAGTCATAGGGAGGTTTCTCACCTGAAATAACCTCCTACTGTTGTGAGTTAAAGCATTTCTGCATAGAGAAGCTGTGGGTGCAAGTCTTGTGGAATAGGGGCCAAAGGAAGTAGAGAAAACAGGACTTTTTCCCCAAGTGAAAGCTCTGACTACTCTCATGCAGAGGATGAATATCAGCTTTGCCTGTATGTCCCTGAGCACAGACATTGTGCTATGATAAGTGCTGCTGACAGCAACACCCTTGGTTTGTGCCAGGCATGCATGTGTGGCTGCTGTAGAGGCATTGGATGCAGGGGGACATGGAGCACTGTCAGCAGCCTAGTATTATGTGTCACCTGCAAAAGCAGTCTGGTTCCCACAACTGCTTATTCTATGAATTTAAGCCCAAAACTCAGTGTAAACTTCACTTTAGTTACATTAATTACATTTTCCTTATGCCACTTCCCAGAGATCTCACTTTTCCAAACTGGAAATTATATTTTCAGATATTGAAACACCTGTTGATATGCTTTCCCTTGGTGTAAATTACCTGTGAAATGAGGTTATTTAACTGGTGTAGAATAATGCTTGCTGTGTGCTTACATCTCAGGAGACAAGAAGTCTGCAACAGCAAGGATAACAGTGGTTTGTTCATCAGGTGTTAGCACTTCTGAAAATGGTTGGCAGTGTTTGCTCAGAAATTGGGAAGGGATCAAACGATCCAGAACTAATCTAATTTGCATGGATATTTTACCTTAAATGCCACCTTGAACAAAATTACAGTTCTGCAGAAATCTTTAGGAAGGTAGATGAGACTAGAAGGTAGATGAGGAAATGAAGACAAACAGAAAACAATATATATCTTAAGAAGGTTGAATTGTCCTCTGGAAGTTCTGGTCTCTCCCTGTGGATTCTACAGAGAACTTGACAGTACTCAGGTAACCAGCTATTACTGTATACTTATTTTTAGCACCCAGTGTGTCAGGACTGCTGCCTTCTGAGCATGAGTGGCAATTGCTCCTCACTCTCTTGAACCCACTGTCTGATGGTGATGTGCTGAGGGAAAAGTCTCTTAGTTCTGTGCTGTGTGATGTTAATAAGGCTTGGCTTAACAAGTCCCTGTTGGAAGTTCACACAACTCAAGCAGCGGAAATGAGGCCCATTTGAAAGCAGGTAACATATTTGAAAAGACATGGCAACTGCAGAGACTTATAGGAGGTGCAAAGGAATCAAAATAGAAGATAAAGAGCGTTGAAGTAGAGGGTTAGTCAAGGTGAAGGCAGTCAAACTGCAGTCTGCCTGATGAAAAGGGAATTCAGTACCTCTTAGAGAAGAAGGATTAGAGAAGAGTTAATCCTCTCATTGCTTTTTGAGTTACAAAATAAGGTCTTATTTGCTTTCAGGTAGGAATGGGACTTGGCTGTACTCCTGAGGAGAAGCAGAAGGGATGGAGCAGAAAAGAGGAAATATTGCAGCTTTGCTGAGCCTCTCAGGCTACTGGGCATGGGGGTGACTGTGGATGCCTGTTTGTTGCAGGTCTGCTGCACGTTGCCTTCAGAGAGGTCAGTGTCACAGAATGTTGTGTTTCAGAAAGGGCTGTTTGACCAAACTGCTTCTTCAGCTCCTAGGCCTGGCTCCACTGAGCTCTTTTGCAAATTCTGGGGAAGCCCAGTCCCCTCTCTGGCCTCAGCAATTCCCTGAATGGGGTCTGATGATGCAGAGAGGGAGGAAGGCTCCAGCATCCTTCTCCTGTGCAGATTCTGCCAGGAGTGAGCTCCAGCCAGACTGGCTGTCGAGGTGGTGGTAATGATGGGGAGATCGCTGAGAGAGCTTTGACGTCTCTCCAAACCCTGCTGGTGAGTCCAGCCACAGCACGCAGCAATACTTGGTGGTATCAGGATCTATCTCATATACCTAATTTTCTTTTTGTGGGGGGGAGTGAGAGGAGTAGGGTGCTCAGTATCATCAGAGTCACCAGTATCAGACCTCGTTGCCATGGGTCCAGGAATGCAGGAGGAAAATAGCAGGCAAAGGCCCAGAGACAGCAATAATCAAAGAATCATGGAACAGCTTGGGCTGGAAGGGACCCCAAAGGCCATCCAGTTCCAACCCCCATGTCATGGGCAGGGACACCTTCCACTAGACCAGGTTGCTCCATCCAGCCTGGCCTTGAACATTTGCAGGGGCTGTGTCCTCACAGCTGCTCCTCTGATGGTCAGCAGAGGTCCTTGCTGAAGCAGGATGCTCTGTCCTGGAATGTGGTCAAGGAACTCGAACAACACCCTGTTTGCAAGGCCATCAGTGGTGGTCTGGGAGTGGTGAAGGAAGGAGGGGAGTCATGCTACTTTTGATGTTGAGTTACTCTAAACCCCTTCTGATTCATCTTGATAATGAGGTAAAGATGTGGCAGATACAGTAAAGCATCCTTATCTAAAAGTGCTAATCTGACACAGCTGACCTGGAGACACACGGTTGACTGTCAATTACTCTGGAGGCACCTGGGCACAGAGAGCAAGGCTGAGCCGCAGGGCTGGCGCAGCTCCACTGCTCCGTCACATCTTCCAAGTCCCACTGGGAAGAGAAAGGTGCAGGCAGGGCCTCGGAAGGGTGTGGGGGAGCCCTGGGCAGCACAGGACCTGCATCACCTCTTTCTAAAATGGGGAATTGGTTGTGTTTATACTATAAAAGTCCAGTCCCACTTGCGAATAGGAATGTTCCTTCTAACATATTCCTCCTTGGTGTGTGTGTGGAGATTCCTCCCTTGGGTTTTGGGGATACCCACCAAGGATACTCCTCGAGGTTAAGAGAAAGAGACCTGCCCACAGCTTTTGATACTGGTGAGTTACATCAATCTCTACATGAAAATTGTTTCTTTTTGCCAGCTTTAATAGAATTGCTTTAATATAATTGCTTTAGTATAGTGCACTACATTATATTGTACACTACTACTAGTTTTAGCTTTCATACCGTGTAGTAAATAATTCTGATTAAGATCTTTTGTCTAATTTGTTGTTGTGGTGGCCTCTTGACCCCCTGATTCTGTATGTTCCCCCTGTTCCCTGCCCTAGTGCCTTGGCCACTCCCTCGGTTTCTCCCTATTTGCTCCTGTACCCCAACCCTGCCCAGGGACCTCCCCTGGGCCCCTGACAAAACCATCCCGCACCCAGACGATGAGGTCTCTCTACCTCTGAACCGTGGACAAGATGTGATTAAAGCCATCTCAAATCCTCATGAGAGACCCTTCTCTACCTTCTTTACCACCACTGCGCTGTAACGCTGCTGGCTGCCGAAGCCAGGTCGAGGGGCTGTCCGAAATGGACTCCGGGATGTGACTGATCGCATGGCCCTGGGTAACACGTGCCGTGCTCTCAGGGAGCTGCAACCTGCTAGGCAGAGTCCAGCGGTTACAACAATTTGTCATAATAAATAATAAATTTTAACTGATTTGCCATCTTTCAGTTCTGCTGGACAAAGTTGTTTAAACTGCTGACAGACTCTGAGGCTGAGATTGGATCCAGCCACCCCTAAGTTTCTCTCTGAGGGGTTTAGAAGGCAAGGGAGTCCTCTCATGGCTCAGCAGCAGGGCTTCTTTACTAAACTTTGGCTGAAGCTCATAATCCACCCACGACAGTTTGGTGTAGTCTTGTCAGGATGGCAAATGATTTTGAGAAACAGACAAAAGGTTTTACAGAATATTTATGGAGGCATACACATTGATGCTGATGATCTCTGGCCTGGGGACAATTGGTATGAGTGGGAAAAGATACAGGAGAAATTAGATACAAAACGATTACTGAAAGATAAAGAAGGAAAAGCTATTATCTGTCATGCACTGGGATTATGCCTAAAGGCTGCATGGCAATGGAGAGAACAAATGCTAAAAGAAACTAATAATCTGAGAGAAGAAATAGAACAAAGCAAACTTGTAGAACTTTCTCTACAGTATCAAAATGGCCGATTGAAAAAACAGTTAAAAGAATCTAAGGAAAAGACAAAAAACTTGGAAGGAGTATTAAAATTGGCATTATTAAACCCCCCCAAACCTATTGCTGTTAAAAAATTACAAGAATTGATAGTTTCACCTGCGGTCTGGGATGGTGATAATTGGAAAAGCCCTGATGAAAATGCTGATGAGGTTGAATGGGACTCCAATGAAAAAATTAAACCCCCACCTCTTAGAGAGGAAGGGGTTCCAGAGTTAAAAAGGAGTCCCATAACTAAACCCAAAGTGTCCGAAGGACCTCAGGGAGGTCAGAAGAGGAACACAGCCAGAACTTCTCCCTGAGATCCCCTGCAGTGGATAAATATACGTGACAAATATAAACAAAAACCAGGGGAGTCGGCCACTGAGTATTTGTGGAGAGTGAGTCTCTCCAGAGGAGATGGAATTTTGCTGGATGGGTGTGACAGCTCTGCGTTCAGGCGTTCAGGAGTCTTATTAAACCTGGGACCTGAGCCTGCCAATGAACTCCATTCAATAACCAGCAGGGTTGCATATTGGGCAGGCGGGATACATATTCTGGACAGAGGAGAGCCAGTTTCCATACCCATAAGGTCAGTTGATGAAATGTTTGCCGCTGTTACAAAGGCAGCTTGCCTGCAGGCAATGCACAGAGGAGCACACGCAGACATTCCGATCTCCGCAGAGGTGGACCCTAATTTATTAAGGCCTCTGTTAAATGGAGCCCCTACAATACTAAAAATGTATTTCCTGCAGCGACGAGATGAAATCAGAAAAGATGTAATACATAATGAAGCTTTACAAGAGCCAGAAGCCCCAAAGAGAGTTATCCCTATGTGCGCAGATCTCTTACATGACATGGTGAGCTATGCAAGAGAAGTGGGCTAGGAAAATCATTCTGGAGAGCAAACCCGGGCTACTGAAAGCACCCCAGAGTTTGGAATGCAGAGACCTCCTGAAAGATGGGCGAGGACTTTTAAACAGAACCCACCCGGAAGAAAAGAAAAATCAAAGCCTCCCGCTCGCTTTCGAGAACAGCGAAATGAGCTGTGGAGAACTGCAGTGGCTTTGGGAATTCCCCGTGCCGCCCGCGGGGACGGCCCAACGCGGTGACAGCAGACTTGGTCAAAGCGATACTGAGGTGTAGCGAAAAGCCTCCAAAGGAAAAACACACCCCCAACCCTTTTGAAACACAAAAGGGAAACAACCTCTAAGCCCTGGGCAAATTTTGGGCCTTAACACCCAGGACATTCTTTTCTTTCAATGGTCTGATAAGGGTGGGCTCCATATCTACTTACCAGTAGGAGCTAGAAAAAAACCTTTGAGCTTTAATTGACACAGGAACTCAGCTGTCTTTGATCATCCTCAGAAATGCTAAGAAATTAAACTTCAGTTTTAAAAGAAAGAGAACCTAAAAGGGTTCAATGAACAAATTACCACGTTATACTGTCAAAGTCTGTTCATGGTTGCCTGAGGAAAAATGAATGACCTCATACACTTCTGCAATTGCAGTTCATGAAGAAAACATTTTAGGATATAATATCCTTAAAGGAAAAGTTTAGCAATTGCCCAACAGGAATGTCTGTTCATTTGGGCCCACAAAAGCTCCATATAGTACATTTTCTGGAAGAAAAAGAAAAATGAATCTATTAAAAATTGCTCCAGTTTTACCTGCTTCTGCTGTCACTAATATCAAGCAAAACCCTATTGTTCCTGCAGCCAAAAAAGGGGTAAATGAATAAATTAAAAATTTAGAACAAAGGGGTAATATATTTAGGACACATTCCCCATATAATAACCCTGTTTGGCTGCTAAGAAAACCAGATGGGAGCTGGCGCTTAACAACTCGTCATCAACAGCTCAATGCTAACACAGAAACACTCAGTGCAGCTGCCCCAAATATTGCAAATCTCACTGCTGCCCTGCAAGCAGCTGCACACAAACGGATGGCAGTTTTCAATGTAAAAGACATGTTCTTCATGGTTCTCCTTCAGGAAGAAGGCAAACCCAAATTTGCATTCACTTGGGAGGGAACACAATACACCTTTAATTGCCGGCCCCACTGGGTAAGTATTTACCTACCATAGCACTCAATGCTTTAGTTGAACTCCTTCAACAAATAAAAATCCTGGAAGGAGTACAAATATATCAATACACTGATGATGTGTTGATAGCAGGTGGAGAGGAAGATGCAGTAAGAACAACAGCACAGGATATATAGAATAAATCAAATGACAAGGGATGGAAATGCCTCTCCTAAATGCCAAGACCCTTCTAAAGAGGTAAAATTCTCAGGAACCTGGTGGGTTGCTGGTCAGGCTGCAATCCCATGTGGAACCATTACAAGATTGGATGCTATACCCACTCCTACTACTAAAAAGAAACTTCAAAAGATCATGGGTACTTTAGGATACTGAAGAAACGTTCCTGGATTTTTTATAATAGCAAGATGTTAATGAGGAAAAAACAGACCTGGGAGTGGCTTGATAGTCACAAACGGGCTTTGCAAACACTGATAGAAGAGTTAAAAACATATCAATGACTAGGTCCTGTTCATCCCAGTGGTCCTATAATAGTTGAATGGGGTTTTGCTGAACATGGGACTTATTGTAGTATGTTCCAGGAAAGTCCACATGGACCCAACCAGCCACTAAGGTTGAGCTCCACAGCATTGTAGGATACTGATAAGAGACATATTGATTGGGAAAAGGGATTGTTATCTCTGATCTGAGCTCTTAAACAAGTAGAAAAAGTCAACAGCATCAACCTTTGCAAGTCCAAGGACCTTTTAACCTGTTAGTATTAAGAAGGGCAGTGCTTCACCAGATGGGATTGCACTAAGACCAACAGTACACAAATGGTTTGCATGTCTCAGGACCCATGGATCAGATGGATATAACTGAAGGGACAACAAAACCTACAGAATTAAATAGCTGTGACCCCAGATATGCTGGCTTTGCAACAGCCATATAAACCTAGTCCTATACTTGGTGTTCCTGCATTGACATCAGACTCTGAAGTTAAAGATGTCTGTTTTGTTGATGTCTCAGCCAAATGCATTGATGGTAAATGGAAGTACAGAGCAGTTGCTTCTAACATTTAGACAGGAATGGAAGTAGTAGAAGAAAGAATGGGAAGTGCACTGGTGGGAATGTTAAAAGCTGTATTGCTGGCAGTAAGAGAGAAAGAAAGATAATATATGTTGACTCTTATGCAGTTTGGGCTGGTGCCAGTGGTTGTGTCAATGGAAAACATTAGTTTGGCAGGTAAATGGAAAAGAGGTGTGGCAGAAGGAAGATTGGAAATGGTCATTTTCACAGGTTCAGTCCCAACCAATACACATAAGATGGGTCAAAGCTCATGCCAATGGTCAAGCCTTCCAGGACAACCTAAAGGTGTTCCAACCAGTCAAGATCAAACTACCCCAAACTGGGACTGTACCTATGACTCTAGTGGACACTTGAGGACTGTTAGCCTGGGTGGCTACAGACTCTGATGGCCACTAGCACAGAATCAGTGAATGGATAATTCCCCCATTCTGAACTGACGAAATTAACCTATCCCATCTGGCACATCTGCCAAGATATATATTGTTTTATTTTACAGATCAATGGCTGCTCCTGGTCATCATCCTGATGGTAACACCTGGAACACTACAGTGGATAATATCCTTGGAGGCTGCTGAAGTGTGGACTTGCAAACACAACAGATCTCATGGGACAGTAGGTACCTGCCTACAAGGGTCCCTCTACAGCTTGAAGGTGGTGTTGTCATGCATCAGCACCTATGGGAATGGATGTTACCCTGGTTAAAAACTGTTGGAACATTCTGGTCTACACAAACTGGTACAGCTGAAAAAGGATAATCAAAAAACATTAATCACTGTCCATCATGATGTGGAAAATTCACTGTTGTCCTAGAGAGGGTGAAAAGGGATAGAGAACGTCACTGTGGGAGGACTTGTTTGGATGATCCCAAACCATGATGGGCATTCTGAATTTATTGTTACACCCTGTTATTATAATATTGTTATTAATCAGAATCTGGATTTTATATGTAATCATTTTATATATGTTTTATATATGAATGCGGTACCTAATCCAACAAATGAGGATACTAATGATTCCAGAAGTACATAAATTGAAATAATAACAGGGTTTCTGCCAGAATCAATAGCTAATTCTATAGTAGGCTCCATTTAATATTATTAACTAAATTCTAACATGTTTTTAATAATAATTTTGTATGTAAAAGTATAAGGTATGATTATAATATTGCTAACACTTTTTCAAACTATGTAAGTTAGGATAAAATAGTAAAACCTAGGAGATTGATTAATCTCAACATATTTAACAGTAATGTACACATAAGCAGTGGACACTTATAGCACGGAGGCAAGAGGTACCTGCATTACCACTTCATGAGGTAAAGATGATTGACTTCAGTCATGGGGTAGAGTGTAGCAGGATGCTCTGCCCTGGAACATGGTCAAGCAACTTGAACAATGCCCTATTTGCAAGGCTATCACTGGTGGACTGTGAGGAGGCTGCTTTTGGTGTTGAATTATGCTAAAACCAGTCTGACTCACCCTGATGCTGAAGTAAAAACCTGGCAGATATGGTAAAGCATCTTTATCTAAAAATGCTAAGCTGACACAGCTGACCTGGAGACATATGACTTGCAGTCTATCACTTTATACTATGAAAGTCTAGTCCCACTTGCAAAAAGGCAGGTTCTTCTAACATATTCCTCCTTGGAGTGTGTGGAGGTTCCTCCCTTGGGTTTTGGGGATGCCCACCAAGGATTCTCCTTGAGGTCCAGAGAAAGAGGTCTGCCTGTCAATATTGGTGAGTTACATCAATCTCTACTTAGTAGTTCTTTCTTTTTGCCAGCTTTAATATAATTGCTTTGACATAGTCCACCGTTATACTGTACACTACTAGTAGTTTTGGCTTTTATACTGTATATAATCCCAATTAACATCTTTTTTCTAATATTTTTTCATAACAATAATTAATTTTATGTAATGTATCTGATTTGACATCTTTCAATCCTGCGGGGGGAAAAAGTTACTTAAACTGTTGACAAACTCTGAGGCTGAGATTGGATCCAGCTGACCCCAGGCTCCTCTCTGAGAAGGAGTTAAGAAGGCAAGGGAGTCCTCTCTACATGTAGTGGCTCAGCAGTGGTACTGTGGGTGAGAGCAGCACAGGCCCCCCAAACTGGTTGCAGGTGGGTGTCAACATGGGCTAGCCCTTTTGGGTGGCCTGGGTTCAGGTTTTTCCCATTCATACAACACCAAATATCAGCTCTAGCTCACAGCTGAGTCTGGGCTGTAATGTGGGCACAAAATTGGGAACTAGAGGGTGGTTGTGTGTTTGTTCAAATTGCAGTGTGGATTCTGCTGCTGAGTAGCAGCTAGCATTTAAACTGTTGGTCTCGGTATTTCAGAAAGAGTCCATTGCTGTGCTTCTTCCTTTTCCTAATTTAGATGGCTGGAGGGTGCTAAAGAACAGCTCATTGGTGTCCCTGCAGCTCACCAGCTCCAGCCTGCCCAGCATCCTCAGCTTTTGCGCTTCAGGCACTGGCATGGGTGCAAGATCAATCAATCACCACAGCGCTGCAGAAAACAAAGGAGATCTCAGCACAGCAGGAGCCAAAGATGCCTGAAAAACAGTTGCTCCTTGTTCAAACATGCAGGCTGCATCCATGCAAGGAGTCAGACCAGCCAAGAACAAAGTCTTGAGAATGGGACAGGATCTGCATTAATCTTTATCTGATAGTAAGAGTGCCTGTTTCCTACAAGCTTAAACTCAGCATTAATTAAAATTGCTCACCTTCCTCCACAGAAATAAGTACACTGATACACAGCATGGGATTTGAGTGCAAGTTGACAGGCTGTGGTGTCTTGGGTGAAAGGTGGAGAGGCCTGTGGTGACAGGCAGCCTCTGCATCCAGGACGAAGCTCTGGGTAACTCTGGGGTGCCACAACAGCCAAAATGATGTGTGAAACCCCAGCTTCTATCCTGCCCTCAGTTCTCTTGGCTTCAACAGAAATACTCCAGTACTAGTGGGCACCAAGTCTTGTGGGAATTCACTGCTCTTCTTCCAGCTCTGAAGCTGGGTTGATAAGAGATTACCTTCAATAGAGGCCATCAAAATACCTCAATATGTGACTGTTCCACCACTGTGGGCTAAGAGTGGAGACACCATAACGTCCCTGGGCAACCTATGCCAGTGTTCAGTCAACCCCACAGTAAAAAAGTGTTTCCTAATATTCAGAGGGACCCTTCTGTGTTTCAGTTTGTCCCTATTGTCTCTTGTCCTGTCACTGGGAACCACCAAAAAGAGCCTGGCTCTGACATTGCAGCCTCCCTTCAGGTATTTATGTGCATTGATAAGATTCCCCTTGAGCCTTCTCTCCCCACTGAAAAGTCCCAGCTTTTCCTTATAGGAGAGATACTCCAACCCTTGATCTTTTTCATGAGCTTTTTTCAATCTCTCCAGTATGTCCACATCTCTCTCGCACTGGGAAGCCCACAACTGGACCCAACACTCCAGCTGTGACCTCACAAGTGCTGAGTAGAGTGGAAGGACCTTGACCTGCTGGCAATTCTTTGTCTAATGCAAGACCATTTGCCTTCTTTGCCATAAAAGTACACTCCTGGCTCATGTTCAACTTGGTGTCCAGCAGGACCTCCAGATCCTTTTCTGACAAGGTGCTTTCCAATGGGGTTGCCCCCAGCATATCCTGGTGCATGGGGCTGTCTCTCCTCAGGTGCAGGACTTCACACTTCTTGTTGAACTTCATGAGGTTCCTGTTGGTCCATTTCTCCAGCCTGTTGAGGTCTCTGGATGGCAGTGTGGCCTAGTGGTATCAGCCTCTCCTCACAGTTTTGTATCATCTGCAAAGTTGCTGAGGGTACACACTTCTCCCTCATCCAGACCAACAGTGAAAATGTCAAACAGGACTGGACCCAGTATAGACCCTATACTCCCAGTCACTGGCTGCCAACTAAACTTTGTCACCATCACCACCCTCTGGGCCCAGCCATTCAGCCAGTTTTCCATCCCCCTTACTGTCTGCTCCACTCACCCACACATCAACAGCTTGTCTATGGGCATCTAATGTAAGACAGCGTTGAAGTCCTCAGAGACATCCAGGTAGAAACTATCCACTCCTCTTCCCCCATGTCCACGCCAGTCATTTCTTCATAGCAGTTTGTAAAGTTGGTCAAGCATGGCTTCCCCTCAGTGGAAGTGTGCTGACTGCTCCTGGTGGCTTTCCTGTCATTCGTGTACCTGGAAATGATTTCCATGGATAAAGCTGAGGCTGGTCAGCTTGTAGTTCCTTGGGTCCTCCTTCCTGAAGATAGGAGCGACATTTGTTTCCTCCAGGCTTTGGGCACTTACTCATTTTATGGGAAATTGTGTCAGTCCTTAAAAGATGTGGTAAAACAGCATCATCACTGAAAAGTCTGCGTGTGAGAGAGACTTTCCTGGCCTGGCTGTGCTGGCAAACACTTCAGAGATGGAGGGTGCCTTGGAAACCAGAGGATTATTTTTGACACTAACCTGTGTTTCAACTCCATCCATGGATTCACAAATAACACCTGGCATGCTTCTGCTTAGGTGATCTTGTGGGCTATAACAAATTTGTGAGTGCAAAGACAGGGAAAAAGAAGTCCAAGTCCCTGTGGGCATCTCTCCCTAACGATTCACTCCTGGCATGACATGGAGCTTGCAGCACTCTCCATGACTGATCTGTGCTCAGGAGTCCCAGCTCTGCAGTGAACTGTGTCAACCATTCCCTAAATGGCAGAGGAAATGCCTTAATACTCACCTATATGGTAAAGGAAGTAAGAACATCAACAGCAAAAAGATAATTAGGGAAAGATATCCAATAGAGATGCAAATTAAGCTCTCTCCACAAAACCCTTTATAGATCCTGGGATTTTGTGCACATATTGCTTCTATTAAATGTGACATATTTAAAGCTTCCCTTTGCCAGAAGTGCTCTTTCACTCTTTCTCTCTGACCTCACTTAGCTAGTTCATGAACAAAAAGGCAGATTAAAGGGGAGATAAATACGATTTATTAAACACTTGGGACCACTGGAAAAAATGCCATGTATAAAACCTTCATGAAACATACAGTATTCTTTAACATTTTATTTTACTGAAGGTTTTGAACTATTAATTACCAGTAATGTTCCAAAGTTCAATGTTTCTCTACCAACCATTCCCTTGCTTGCAAGAAGCTTAACCAGCTACCTCCACACCACCCCTGCTGCTTCTCCTGTTTCCTCTTTGCATCCAAGCTTGTATCCACCACTGTTTGATCTAGGAGGAAAAAAAGCACTAAATATACCTCTGCTCTAGGTTACAGCTCAACAAAAAAGGGCTGTTATTTGAAAGAGGATAGGGTGTTTGCCTAAAATGGAAGGTCCCTGGCAAGCCAGCACACAGCCAGTGCAGTTTTTTGGACTGCAACACCAACATGCAAGCTGAGGCTCTGGGTGGAGGTCACTTGGGGCTGGGTCAGCTACTGGGAAAAAGATTTTGCAGAGTAAAAGTGGTGGGCTAAGCCCATGGGACAACAGCTGATTTCTGACTGACTTCTAATAGGGGTGCAATCTCTTCCCTCCTTCCCTCTGTGGCTTTGTCCCATTTTCAAAAATTGTCATTTGCTGCTGCAGGACCCCTGGGTTCCAGCAGGAACATCTCATCCTTATTCACAGCTGGAGCCGGGTAAAGACTGTGGTGGTGGAGATCTCTGGGGAGGCAGTGCCACCACATGGTGCACCTCCAGCAGGTGCAGTGATCCCACGTTCCAGCCCATGTGTCAAACAGCTCTGATGGCTGCAGACCAACATCCTCAGCCGGTGTGGAGTTACTGACACAGCTGAATGGCAGGAGACCTTGGTGATCACTGGCCAGCATAAGGCTCCAGTACTTGGCGTATCCATGGCAGGACACGGAGCTTGGCTGGATCCAGCATTGCTGGATGTGAGTGGAGACAACACCCTAAAATAGCCAGGGGCAATCATGGAAAGCATATTCTGCACGGAAGATAGTCAGACACGTTTGCTCCCACGTGCAGTGGGAGTTATGATGGCTGGCTGGACCAACATTTCAGCCTTCAGGAGATGTGAGGCAATCCAGTGCAGCTGTATCTTCTCTCCCTGCGAGCTACATGATGTCATACCCAACCTCTGCTGCCAGAGCCTCGCATCACGCTTGGGCACTTGCTGCTGCTGAGGAGCTGTGTGATAACCTGCCAATCTGCAGTCACGTGTCAGAGCATCTTAATGGGTGCAAATCGTGAGCAACTCCATAAAAGCTAATTACACTGGTGGAAAACATGGGCAGTGAGCCTTTTGTGCACTTATCAGTGAGGCTGGGCCTATTAGTCATGAATTACTCAAAACTGTACAGAGAAAAACAAATGCCTGGCTGGCACTATTGAAGTAACTGCTTCAAGTTAACATTTTTGGGAAATGGTCTGTGTAATGGGAAACAGCTCTTTCCTTCTGAGCTTACGTGCCACTAAAGAGTTTACTTTCTTCTGCATGTCCTCAACAGTCATCTTTTGTCATGTTGAGAATGTGTTGGTGTTATTAACATCCTTTGGGAAGTTATGGTTACTTTGGGAATTAGTTTATTTCAAAAGCATCCTCCTTGGGACTGAATCTGCGCAAAAAACTCATGTAGCATAGCAAGAAAAGAGGGAGTTCTGAGAACTGCCATGCTCTTCCCTCCCATTGTAACTTCCAGTAAATGCCCCAGAAAAGCTGCAGTCTCCAGGCTTGGCTTGGACCTTTGGGGAAGTCAACTTGCACCAGCCCTGGGTGCCAGGCACCAGCAGGACTTTTCCTGTGATGCTGTAATGGTCCTTTTTAGTAGATCCCTTGGGGTGGATTAGACTCAAATCACACTGAATGACCTGTATATACATACCTATTTTTTTGGTTGCAATGGAAAGGATGTATGTAGCCATTTTCATTATCATCTATAGAAATATAACAATCTACAAGTATAAAAGTATCATCTAAGAAAAGGAAAAGTAAGAAAGAGAAAGAAAGGACAAGAGTGGACAGTGGAGTGAAAGCTACCATCATCCATGGATTCAGAGATGAGATTTGATTGTTGCAACTGAGATGTCCATTGGTCAAAGTGATGGTTGCAGTCTTGATCTGTCAAGGGGTGGATCTGCTTCTTATCAGTCTTTTATCTGGCTCAAAAATCATCAAGTTGCTAGGCAAAGTTTGGTTTGTTATGGTCATCCTCCAGTGGTGGGCATGCACCCCCTCTGTACCTGGGCTGTGCTTATGCAGATCAGAAGTTTCAGTACCACGCACCCAACACCGTTCCTCCTCCCCTTCAGCTGGGCGTGCAAACCTGGGGTCAGCAAAGCACACCCTGCTGCTTTTGCAATGGTCTATTGTTTGAGCCATTAACCCTTAACATTTCAGTCTCTCACAGATGCCAAGGTGGTTGGTGGTCCTCGGCACACATCTGGCCCTGACGGTGTCCCCTGGTCTGGGGGCCAGCTCACACCATGGACCACTCCTACAACAGTGTGAGCCCTGTGCCAACTGGTCTTAGTGCTGGAGGTCCTTCAGGGAATCAGCTACCGGTAGGGTTGTCAGGTGCTTTTTAATAAACACCTGAGTATGTCCTGGGCCAGCAGAGAAAGGATGTGAGTAGTCTGTGACAAGAAGAGGTTAGGCAGCACTGCTGGGGGCCAAGAGGGATCGTTCCTCTCATGGCAAGAGGTACCTTCCACACCATGTCTGAGCCTTCCAGTGCCGTGTCAGGCTTTCCTCAACTGAGGCTTAGATTTCACCATCCCAGGTGGGAGTTCTGGAAAACGTATTGTTGAAATTATGTTCCCTGGGAGAGGGCAACCAGACCTGCTGAAGAAGATGTCCATGAAAAAGTGGCAGGAAGCAGCAGCCACAGCAGAGATGTTGACGGAGAAAACTCTTATTAGGTGGTGCCCTGCTCTGTGCCAGCACCTCTGCTGGGACACCTATTGCCATGGTCCCCAGGACACGGCAGCAGTGGCATTTGCTATCCCAGGGATGTGCTGATGCACCCTGGCTGTTCAGTGCTCCCCACCTCTGGACTGACATGTGTCCCAGGCCAGTCATGGAGCCAAGGGTTTTGTTAGCATCAGGAGAGACCACATTCATCTCAGCCTGACCTTTTCTCTTTTAAATCCCAGTGGTGGAGGAGTTACTCAGATTAGGGACAAAACTGGCAGATTGCAGCAAAGGTTTCTGAAAGGTTTCATTATCAACAGAAATTTCAGCTTATTGAAGCAATTTCCTGAGTCTTTTAACCTGAGTCTAAACCCAGCAGTTTTACCCTGAAGGGCAGGGAAACATTTGGAAACCTATTAGACTCTCTACTCTTAGCTGTTCTTATGGGAAAACGAGAGTTGGCTATAGGAGCAAATGAACAATAGTAATACCCAGCAAGTCATTCCTTGCCATTTTTACTGCACAACAGTACAGATCACACCTATTGTGTCTGTTCTATGTGGAACTCGGCACTGGACTCTGGCATTCCCCCAGCTTCTGTAATGAACAATATCTCAACACTCCCAAATACTTCAATTAAATTAAATGCCAATCCTTCCTATATGACATGAAAGCAATGTCAAATAATCACTCGAGGTACAAAAGCCCCAGGGTAGTAATCCCTTTAAGACCAAAATATCTGTGGAATTTTTTTTAAACCAGGCACAGGTTTCAGGTTCCTGTGACGATTCTGCTCCCATTTGCTGAATTTATTTCACTGTGGTGTCAGAAAGGCAGTAATCAAGTATCTGTGCGCCAGCTCATGTTTATGTGTGTTTAACTAGAGAGGGCAAGAAGGTCCTGCTGCCCACAGCCCAGCCCAGCACAGCATCACAAGGCCACATCTGCCCCACTGACCACACAAGCAGCTGCTTATTTCTGGTCAGTGGAACAAATTGTATTTAAAACATATCTGGGGAGGATATGTCCAGAGCTGTGCTTTATGTTCCAGGTCAGCAGTTAGGCAGCTGCTGGGGGAAATGTGCACAGCTGTGCCTCACTTAGGGGAGACAGACCTGTGCCTCCCTCTTAACAGGTAGATGCTCTAAGTGTCCACCCCAACACTTCTACAGCCCTCCCAGGGTTAGCATTTATGAAGCAATTTTCAAAGACTCCCTGTAAAAATGTACTTTTGCCAAAAGGCCAGCACCCAGAAGAAAGGGACAGAGCTCTGCTCCACAGTGAAATGAACCTTCATGGCCTGAGAGGAGCCAAGTCCCACCTGGGACAAGCCACTGCCTCTCCACTTTCCCTCATATACCCGCTGCCAGAGCATGCTTTGGCTGGCTTGTCTGTTAACAAGTGACCCCCAGCACATGTGCAGAAACAGGGCCAAAATCATGCCCGTGGCACGACTCCAGCTCATGGGTGCCAGCCTGGAATAGCCTCCCGACAGCCGGCTGCCTCCTCCGCTTACCGCCCAGGGACACCCCGCATGACTCTTGGGAGAAAGGCTCCTTGGGCTGGATCCCTTTCACCTAAGTTTAGATGCTCCCAGCCTGCAGCTGAGCGAGCTGGCCATGGTCCCTTGGAGAGGAGATCAGGCACTTTCCAGAGGGCGTGTCACCTCAGCCTGGGTTAGATGAAGGTCAGATGAAGCAGCCTGGAAACACCAGTTGTTTCATTGACTATAAAAGGGTTCTCAGCTGCCAGCTCTGGGATGGGATACACCATCCTCAAGGTTTTGGTCCTTTGCCTAAGCACAGATGTCCAATATCTGCTTGGCCTGCAGCTGCTGGCCCCCAAGTCTTTCTTGTCCCCAGCTCCAGGCTGAACACCACGTGCCACAGCCTGTGGCAGCAGGACACTGGCAGCCAAGAGATGTTCAGGTCTTGCTCAGCGTCCTCCTGCACTGGGCTTTTGGAGGAGAGATGTTGTGCCCACTAACTGGCTGCAGATGGGCACTGACAGGGGAGACTGCGTTCATGGCAAAATGTACAGAATTGCCCACAACATTCCAGTACTGGCAGTCTATACATTAGGGTTTTTTTCCTTTTTATTCTTGTTTTCTATTTTTTTGTCTTTTATCGTACAGATGAATTTCAGAAGATGTAGGCTTTATTTGTCTGCTTCTAATTAATAAACCAAAAGGAACAACTCTGATATCTGATTCCTCTGCTGATTCCCAAACCATTCTTTCAAGCTTTGAGACCATAAAGCCTTTTCACCCACGGTTTTAAGAAAAAATATAAGAAGAACTTTCTACAACTTCTTCATATGAAGACTGATGAGCTGGTTGAGTTGAAGTGTTCTTAATATCTGAATTTTTAATATCTCAACTGGAGCCAAATAATGGGGCATGTGAAATGTTATCCTGAACAATTAAAAGCTGGCAAAGTTTAAGGAACTAAAAACAGGAAAGAAAAACATAAAGGAAATCACTAGACATATTTATCTGCAGCAGGAATAACTTGCCACTTAATACTAATAAGAATCATGTTCATATTGATTTAGCCAGGTGCCAAATGGGATTATTGTCTCATTTGTGACATGTAATCAATAGGGAAATAATAGCAGGAAGTCTCCAGTGATTAGAAACAACTCAGATCCCAGGAGAGTACACTTTTATTCCTACTCCAGGGCCTCACTTCTCTCTCTGCCTGCCAGTCCCCTGTCCCTCCCACACGTAACAAGGTGTGGTGATGCCAGAAGCACCCATCGCCACCAGTGACCTGAAAGCTGCTGGGTTCAGTCCCTTCCCTGGCTTTCCCTTTTGGAGAAGTGCACAGTCACAGTGCCCCGCACTGTCTCGTTAGTCAGCATTCCCTCCCGCTGCAGGCATTCCCTCGGCCGTGTTTCCAAGAAGCAGGGCTGTCGTCACTGCGTGGCTTTCAGGCTGCAACAAGAGGACGCTCGCTCGGCTGATGCCATTTCCATTTCAGGCTCGGCTCCACCCTGCCCGGGCTGGAGGGGCAGCAGCTCTGCTCTGCTCTGCAGCTCCTGCAAAACCGCAGGAAAAGGGGCCTGTCCCAGATCTATACCCAGTACCTATTTTTTAAAGAGACCACAAAGTCTGTAGTGCTTCATCCTGGGGAAAGCCACTCAGGCAGCTTTCTAGTGTCTGTGCCTCTGAAGGCATCTCTGGGTTTTGCTGTCACAAGCTGACTATGAGTTTGAAAAAAAGTTTCCCTAAAAAGTTTTGTCTTACGGTGTTCTGACACCAATCCAGTAAAAGCTTTATTCACCTCGATTCTGAGCAGGCTGTGGTGTCTGAACAGTGACCAGTTCAGGGACTGGAGACTGATAGGGGAAAGAAGGGTGGTTTTAAAAGGAATTTAGAGTTTAGACCTGTTTTTCTGACATAATAAAGAAAACACTTAAGCTTTTCCTCTTTCATTTTTAAACATCAGTCATTTCCTTCTTATATTTTATTGGAAAAAAATAGGAGGAAACCCAGATTCTCACACCCTTAGTGTCAGGAAAATTCATTAGCAATTGTAACAAACATTGTTTTTCTCACAAATATTGTTCCATATTTAAAGTGAAATAGGAAATCAACTGGAAAAGAAATTAAAACCTGTAATACCAAAACAGATAGTTTTCCCTCCTTTTATCTGTCACAATGTGACCAGTTCTCTGTCTGTCATATGCCAACAAAGCATATTCCTGAATTTCTAACAAAACAGAAAAATGGCAGGCAAAAGTTTTTTCAGAGGGTGAATATTTCAGGTCATCCTTATGCACATCACAAAAATGTGAAAACAAATCAGAAAATCCCTTAACCCACAGGATTGTTTGGTTTATATTTTTAGTTTAGCCTTGAGGTTCATGGCCAAGACATGAAACCAGACAAATCTTTTGCTGGCTCTGCTACAGAGTCCCTCTTTAACTGTGGGAAGATTAATGAGCCTCTCTGATTTTTCCATGTTCTCATATGTACTATATACATCCATATTGTCAGACAGAGAGGAACACAGGGTCTATAAGTGACTCCAAAGTCTGAAATCCCAGTCTCTACTGAAGTGTCAAAAATAACTGAGTTGTTTTCATGAAATGGCTGTTATTAAAATAGCCACAGGAAAAGGGAGGCAGCAGGTCTCTGACAGTCACATGGGTGAATACCCCAACCCCAGGGCAGGGACATAGCGTCGTCACCTGTCCCCAGCACCTTTTGAAGTGTCCCTACCAAGCAGCACAGTCTGCACAGCAAGGCGAGACAGCAGACAGCAGTGGTACCTGCCACGCCCCAGGATCTCTTACTGGATTCTAATGCTGCCCTGTGTAACTCCCTGTGTGGATCTCTTGTAGAATTACATGGCATTCGTTATTCAAACATGGCTCTAGGGAAACTTTTCCTTTTTCCACTAAACACCCAATTTTTTCTTTCTCCTCTTATCCTCTGGCTGAACAAAAGAAACCCCATGATTTTCTTTTACACAGCTGGCAAATCAGCAGGTCAAATGGAAAAAAGAAATAGAAGAAGAAAAAAAAGGAAAATAAACAAAGAAACAGTAAAAGAAATGGGAATAAAAGCTGTGGTAAATGAAGACGTTGCAGATTTCACCTGCAGTAATTAGGGGAGGAGCCACTGAAGGTCAGTACCTTGCAGGGGAAGGCAGTCAGTCTGCTAATTACTGCACTAAATGGAAGTGGGTCAGCTCATGGCTACCCTACAAAACCCAGTCGTCAATGCACACACTTGCAAATAGGGGAAAACGGGAGCTGGTACTTCAGCAAGTGCAGCACTACTCAGAACAGCCTTTGCTTGTCAGCCTTAGCTGAAAACACACCTCTGGGCAGAGCCCCTGTCACCCCATTCAACCTGTGTGGTGCCAGCTTGGAAACAGCAGAAAGCAGCAGCATCTCCTAGTGACCCCCAGTGACCAGTTTTTAAGCCAGGCCTGGGACTGAGACTCCTGTCTTGTTACTTAAGAAAATTTTTATTTCTTCTAACTTTTTTCCTGATGAACTGGCCACTCACCCAGGAGGACAGACATGCAGGCCTTTTGCCTTTCTCAGCCACAGGGACTTTTGAGCTTCCATTTTCCATTTCTCCAGCAAACATGAATCAAGGCAGTGCCAAAACCATGCATTACCTTCCCAGCTGAAACTGGAAAGAAATAGGATTCCTAGAAGAAGAAACAGGGATTTTATAGCAAGTAGGACATCTATTTGAGAGCAGGAGATGTGGGAGTTTGTTTTCTTTCCTGTCATCTCCACACAATACAATTTTTTCCCTTAGTTGAGCCAATGTTTGCTTAATGCAACACTCATGAGCAGCCTGGAGAGCAGAGACAGATGAACAGAGACCAAACTGTTACAGAAGGGGACCTGGCTGTGTACTGTGAAACCCATTCCAGCACCTGCAGACCAGGGAACACCTGAACCTCCCTATGATTTTGTCCCTCCCTCCCTTTGCTCCCTCAGTACAATCCCTTACTGCAGAGGTGGCATGAAACTGGCTGAGTTCAGGTGGATTTGGGGCTCAATTTACCACCAAACATGAGCTGATGACACCAGCAAGTGCAGCAGCACAGTGGGAGAGGATGTGCAGAGTGAAACAACTGGTGGTGAGTCCCCACTGCACACTGTACACACCTGGGGGAGGTTATTTCTGTTTCTGGGTGGGTCCTCTGGACCCAAGTGTCCGGTTTGCTGCCATGGCTGCCATGCATTGACCCATAACCCAGAGTATGGTTAGGTGAGCCAACCAGAGGTGCTATGAAAATGCTCCCTTGAGCTAAACTAAACCACTTATGAAGACAACCTCATACTTCTTTTATCATTCCTCATGAAAAGGATGAGTTTTCCACATAATTTACATAAATGTAAATTAGTTTTGTTTCTTTGGGGTTTTTTTAGGTAGGCATTGCAGCTATAATTAGACAGTAGTTCTGGACATAAAAAATCCTTTTGGGGTCTGTACACAAGATTAAATATGTAAGCTATGAAAGGTTGAGACAGGGGAAGACATAAGTGGGGAAAAAAATCATAGTAGCCTGCAGATTTGATTGCTTAAGATGGGAGGGAAGCACTAGGTAGTTTTGATTGTCAGCATTCAGGATAAATAAATGATTGCTTTTATTCACAGTAAAAACTTGTTAACATACCCAGACATTACCAAATGGACTATTTCTGTAAGCTCTTCTGAAGTAAAATCAGTATCATTAAATCATTATTGCAAAAAAAAAAAAAATCGGAGAAGTTTGTGATCATTAGACAAAATCTCTGGGTGAACTTAAAAAGCATATAGATTAGCAGAGAAGTAAGAAAAGTGCTCAGTAATTACCCCAGGAATTTTATAATTTTGTTTTGTTTGCTTTTATGTTCATTTGAAAAACCACGGAGCTCCTGTCACCAAAGAACCTCTAAATGAATTGCTGATTTCAGCCCTACAGCTGTGATATTTCAGGGGAATTGAATGGCTCTGGAACTGTGTGTATAAATCAGGCAGATGCCTTCTTTCATTCTGTCCTGTCTCTCCTGTTTCTCAGTGGTGCTCTCCAAGCCCGTCAGGCTTGTCAGTGGTGTCACATCCTATTCCTTTACCTCCTCTTTCCAGCATCAGCACGACCAGGCTTCCACTGATCTGCATGAGGTTTTGACAGCTTAGATTGAGAGCATGACCCTCACAGCAGCCACAGGAAGCAACCTTTCAATGACATCAATGGCACAGAAACATTGCCTTTGGCAGAAAATAGCTAAACTGCATTCTGACAGTATTTAATGAATTCAATGAGAGACTGGTTTGCATTTCTTTTACCAAAACCCAGGAAAATGATGGGGTTTCATACATTGTTATGATTTTTGGGTGACTGAAGGACCACAAGGAAGATGCCACAGTGACCATAATGCTACCCCATGGCAGGAGCACCTTCCACTGGACCAGGCTGCCCAAAGCCCCATCCAGCCTAGCCTTGAACACTTCCAGGGATGGGGCACCCACAGCTTCTCTAGGGAACCTGTTCCAGTGTCTGAGCACCATCACAGTAAATAATTTCTTCCTAATATCTAATCTAACCCTACCTCTACTTTGAAGCCACTTCCCCATGTCCTATTACTACAGTTCCTGAAGATTCCCTCTCCATCTTCTCTGTAGCCCCCTTCAGATACTGGAATGTTGCTATGAGGTCTCAATGCAACCTTCTCTTCTCCGGGCTGAACAGCCCCAACTCTCTCAGCCTGTCTTCACAGGGGAGGTGCTCCAGTCCCCTCATCAATTTCATGGCATCCTCTGGAGTTGCTCCAACAGCTCCATGTCTTCCTTATATCAGGGGGACCAGAACTGTGTGTTGTATTCCTGATGAGGTCTCAGTAGAGCAGAGGATCTGGATCTGGAAGAGCATTCAAGAATCATTGAAATCTTCCTCTCATACAATCTGGACTTTTACTGCTCACTATATGTCAAAAGCAGCTTTTGAAAAAGTACACATTGCAAATCAAAATTTGCACTGACTCCAGGAATCTCTCCTGAGCAAATAGGAGAAACTGCTTTGTTGTTGTAAGGCCAGTGGAGGGATCTTATGGAGGGTACTAGGAACCAGGGTGATAAAGCACTGAGTATGTTCTGTTCTCTCAGTCACCAAATCCTCCCTGAGTGACTCATTCTGTGTGAGTTTTGGGTTAGCCCAGAACAGGATTCCTCACAACAGCCAAAAGAAAATCACTCTAGAGAAATATGACAATACTTGGCTGTTGAGTATTTCCCTTGTTTCCAGTAACTTGTAGCTCAAGGACTTTCCAAGCTCTAAGTGGCATAACCATCGATTGATTTCTCTTCAATGAATCTAACTGGTGTGTCCTTGAACCCATATCAATTTTAAGCATCCATAACATCTTGGTATGAATAAAGCTTAGTCCCTAAATATCTAGAACTAATCAATCCTTTAAGCAGCTTCACTGACTTCTCAACTCTCACAGCAGCATTTAATTTGACAATTAATTTAATTTACCACCTTCCAGTGCTAGTATCTTCACTCAAAGCAGTGCAAACCATTTTTCCATCACGTGAATTCATTAGGTTCAACACATGACATGAAATAACAATACACAGGAGGCTGTAAAAGAAGATCAGTGATACGGTGAGGGCTGAAAATAATTGGATTGGGGGGTTTAAAGATAAATTAAGGAGAGGGCACAGTACAGAAAGTGAGTGACTTAATTTACTCCAGTTGTTGATGTTGAGATGAAAAGTAAGAATACAGATATAAGAAGTAAGAATATAGATAAAACTTTACAGTAAAAGCCTTCTCTCTTCTTGACCCACAGAGGTTTAAACTCTCACAAATGTGTGATCAAGTCCCTGCTTTCTGGTACTCTGTATTAAATCTAACAGCCTCAGGGATTGCTCATTTAGTACCTCATTTAGGCACTAGGTAATGCCTTAGTGCCCCATGAGCGTGCTGGATTTTCATGACCTTGCTGGATTTTCATGACCTTCAATCAGAGGTTGACTTGTGTATTCTGCTGCAGGAAACTTGGCTTCTTTGCAGAAGCTAACATCTGGGCAAAAATTAGCAAAAATATCAGTTTCAATTAATATATTGTTTTACGACTCAACCCAGATTGTCACTGACAGAACTAGGCCTTAAGTGCTCTGTGGGAATTAGTTTACCTAAAACTTCAGCAACTGAGCAGACCTGAGCAGACGACCCACAACTCATCTGTGAAATACTCGGCTTGGTGAAATAATTTGTTAAACTGTGACCCAAATAATGAAGTATACAGTCTTAGTTGTCAATTAGTGCTGTACCACAGAGCAAGCAGAATGTTACACAAAACAAGAAGCTGCTTGTAAAGCAACAGAGATACCTATTATGAGTTCTAATCACTAACCTCCCCATCTCTTTTAAGGGTTTAAATATAACTCTTGCTTTTCAAATCTTTTGATGAACTCTATTACTAATGCTGGAAGGTGATGACTGTCAGCCAAGAACTACATTAGAGTCCACAACTGAATTTCAAGGGTTGTCAAGAGCAGGCTAATCAAATAGCTGCTACTAGAAGTGATATATGAAAGGAAGTAAAAAAAGAAAATTCTCTTCTGGCAGGATGAAAACCATGTTGTATAGTTTCCCTATGTCATTTCTAATAGTATGTTCAATTTTTCTGGGCTACATTTGTCTGACATTCTTCTCTTGTGTAATAATGATTCATTAAATAGAATGTATTCAAGGGCTGTAACTCACCTCTTATGACTGCAGCTAGACCATGTGCATTGTAAAACAAAAGCCTAACACCAGGGTTTATGAGAGATCCTTTTCTATTAGTTTCTTGACAGGAATGCTAGATTTTTTTTTCTGAAGTAAAATACTGACCTCAAAATAATCTTAAAAATCTAGCACAGAAACAATTAACAGCACTTCCTTCCCTGTGCTTAGGTAATTTGACAATTTTAGGGAGAGCTAGGGGGCAAAATATTCCTTGGCCATTCCAGGCAGGTGAAGAACTGCACTCGGTCTACTGATCATTAAATCCATGGCCTGCAGTTTGGAAGTTTTAGCAGTGTTCAGGCTGTGTGATGGGCTGTAGTCCAAAAATAGAGAAATGCAAGCAGTGTCTCCAAACAGGGCTGAGTAAAATAGAGATGCTGCTCCCTGAGCCCTCAGTTAAATATACAGTGGTTGTTCATGACAGCAGGGAGTGCAACAGGAAGGCTGCCCTGAATTAATTTCTCCTGCCTCTATTCCCTGCCTGCTCCTGGGCAAGGCATTTATCTCCTCACTGCTTATTCCCCTTTTGCAGGATGGGATAAACAAGACTCCTAATTGCACCAGGACACTGTGGGGACAGGACCAGGTAGTACCTCTGGTTCTCCCTTTAGCTGCTCTCAAAGGAAATGTGAGCATAGCTACATTTTTGGTTTCATACTTATTTACATTTTAACACCATGTAACACTCCTCATGGGCTGAATGGAATTGATTCTTTGCTGCCAATGTACAACCTAGAGAACAACAGTAATAACAGTAACACCTGTGGGTTAGCAAAATGTTTTATTATAGTAAAACATACCATATACAGAGGAGAACCAATGATTGTATTTTATCTGTCCCATCAAAGCAAAATACCTTTATAATATTTTCCATTGGCTTAAAAAGGAAATGCTAATAGAAATAATTTCATTATTAAAATATATATAATGCTTTCTATTTAATTTGTTCTATGTTAGACAGGCAAATATTGGGATGATGATATGGCTGAAATATATTAAAATTTTCCCTCTGGGGAGCTTGTCTTCTTCATCTCTGGCTAGACCACACATGGAATGAATTCAGGAATCTCTTTCTGCATGACAGCAGGTATCAACTCACATTAGGTGTAAATTCAGTATCTTCAATCAGAGTGTCTTGGATGCCTATTTTATCATGTTTTTCTTTTCCCACATATTAAAATTTCTCCAGTATATTTTTTTTCCTATTTTTTTCCTCTAGATAATGCCAAGTTTGACCTCCCTTGTTTTAGCCATTGCATGGTAAAGAACAGACCACTCTCTTACCACACAAACTCATTTTAGCTTAGTGGAACTAATCACAATGGCTGGTTCTTAAAATTCTTGGAGAAGTGAAGGAATAGGAGAGAAAGAGTGAGTCCAGAGAGCAATTCAGAGTTCCTCCATTAACACACCTGCACTGAATCACCTCCTGAAGAAATCTCTCTCTCTACTAATTACAGCGGAAGCCCAGGAAGACTTGGCTAGAAAAAATCAGGTCTTGTGGATCTGGGGTTCACAGGAGTTCTAAAGAATCCAAACCTCCTATGCACTGCAACCTCCATCTATGTCTGGAGAGTGTTCTTAGCCACCCTCAGTCATCTGCTATTCTCCCCAGGAGTCAGAGATGCACAGTGTGGTCTCTGCAGGCCTGAAGTTCTCCTACAAGTTGGCATTTGTGCAGTTGAGGCACAACAATTAAGGCAGCAGATTGTCAGGCTTAGCTGGGATTTCAGTGTTCCACTGAAAGACAGAGGAACTGTTAAATTATATTTAGCAGTTCCTGTTAAAATGTACCAAAATACCAGTCAGGGAGGAAAAGGCTGCTACAAAAATGCACTGGATGAAAGGAAAATGGCCTTTCCGTTGAGCTGAAATACACTATCTAAAAATGACAGGAACAGCATCCTATCCTGCCTCAGACCATTTGTTGGACATCATTCACAGCTGCCATGTGTACAACATCCTCACCATTTTCAATCAACTGGCCAAAACTGTACTATGTTGATACTAAAATAGCAGTAGATGATCTGTAGTGCTACATCCCTGTCCACATTCCCTGTAAAACCCTGAAAATCTAAGGCAACATTATATCACAGCTGCACTGTTTTGAAAACGTCAAACAGAGGTTCTGCTACTTAGGCTTGCTGCTCTCTCTATCCTGGTACAGAAATGAGCACTGTGACAGTAGGAACACCTGGTCAGTTCTTGCTGCCATCACTTGAGCTCACTGGGAGTTGGGGCCAAGAAGGCATCATCACATTTTAAAAATACATATGTTCAAAAAAGACTGGTATCCTGGTTGTTGATAGATTCATTTTCCTGGATATACTGGAGAATGTCCACTTCATTCATTGTCTGAATCCTGTTTTCCTTTTGCTTTGCCAGTGAAGGTGAATTAGTGCTCCTGGGGGCAACTGCTGGCTTCTGAGGCAGTGGTGGTTTTGGTGGGACCTTAGGTTTTGGTTTGGAGGTAACCTCTAAGAGTTTCTCAAAACTATCTTCAACTCTGGAATGGAAAGAAAACATCAGTAACATCCTGGGAATTTGTGAATTGCTTTTTGTTTTGTAAGAAAATGCAATCTTTCAAAACAAAACCTTCTGTAGGAAAAGGATCTACTCTGATGAATTTCTCTCTCTGTAGAAGTTTCTGTAAGAACCATCTTTTTTATAATGTGGCTTTTCAATTCACTATACAAGTTAATTTTACAGCATGTTTTCAAATGTCTAAAATAAAGGCAAATTGCAATTACTAAAAACACCAAACTTTATTTTAGTTTGGGAAACAAATGGGTTTTTTTGTGACAGGATGGTTTGCTTCCCCATAAATTTTCATGAGAAAGTAAAATTTTCCACATTCAGCTCTGTTTCTTCTTCATCCCCATCACCCAAAACTGAGATTAAACATCCCCATGCTCAATCATGAGAAACTGGAAACACTAATGGATTTTAAAATTCTATGTTCACATTTGGTCCTGGCAAACTGAAGAAGTTTTGCAATCTGTGACCATATACAACAACTCTTTTTGGTGATAATTTCCCTCTGATTCCTACTGAAATAACCCAGAACACCTCAAACAGTTCAGGTATTTTCCACTTGCCTTGTTTGACCTTATCAGAGATGTAGCATGCTGTGTATGCCCAACTCTGTTCCCACATGAGCTGTTGAAATCTTTTAAGAGAGCCCTTATCATAGATTATCTTGTGACTCCAAGAGCTGTGTGCCTTTGGAAAGTCAAAATGTGGAGGAAAGAAAAAGAAAGATCCTCTCCAGTGGCTCCACTCACTGGAACAGCATAAGGTACAGGAGTCTAAGGAAGATGCCTTTTTAGTTCCTCCTCCTCCATGACCTGTAGGGAGGCCATCCCTGGAACATGAATGAATCATTTCATGTCATGTATTTTTTGGCTCTTCCACTCATTTGCCTTTTGTAGTTAGAATCATGGGATCATAGAATATCCTGAGCTGGAGGGGATCCATCAGGGTCATCAAGTCCAACTCCTGGCCCTGTACAGGACATCCCAAGAGTCACACCATGTGCCTGAGAGCATTGTTCAAAAGCTTCTTGAGCTCCATCAGGTTTGGTGCTGTTACCACTGCCCTGGGGGCCTGTACAGTGCCCAACCACCCTCTGGGTGAAAAACCTTTTCCTGATATCCAGTTTATAACTTCCTCACTGCCAGGCAATGAGGCATCTTGGGGGATTACCCAGACTCCTGTGAAACCACTGGGATAATTTGTTTCCTAAATGAGACAGTGATTCCTCCCTTTCTCTCTTTGTTCACCAGTACCAGTAGCCTTAGGAAAGATACTGTAAATGCCTCTACCAGGCAGCAGTACAACTGGTGGGGCTTTCTGCAGACAGTTAAAAGTAAAGCTGAGCTTTTCCATAATTTGGGAAGCAACTGATAAGGCAACTGTCCCAGACCACAGGGAACACGATCAATTGAAGAACCAACCTCTCTGAGACACTTTATTCCTCCATCCATAGTAAATATTGTTTGAATGTTAAAACCATAGGTACTTCAAGATTTACAGCTCCCTCAAACTAAGGATCCCACTATTACTAAGATAAATTGCATGATTTCAAGGGTTTCTTTTTTGTGTTCACCCTCATTAAAAGCTGTGAGGAACTCACTACTGTACTGCCCAGGCTGAGACAAACTACACCCACCATGAACCGGCCATTAAGTCAATAAGGATTAGCCTAAATTTTCTGGTGTACAGGCAGTCGGAACCCTTTAAGGTAAAACCATTCCTGAACTCAGACAGATCTTCTTGTGACTCCCAAAGAAAATCTAAAAAGAATCATTTTTAACCAAAGCTACTTTTGTAAAACCAATAGCATGAACACTGATATCTAAAACAAGGGAACACCTGAACAGACCAACTGATGGGCAGAGCCATTCCCGGAGTTCTGCACCTTGAACTCTACCTGTGGTATTCCAGCAGGCAGCGCCTCAGATTTCATCCTCCAAGTAACTCTGGAGATTATATCCTCTTTTATTTAGATAAGATTTCTGATGTCTTTTATTTTCCATGATTCCTTGTGGGTGACATATCCTACTTACAAAACACGCTCAATATATTTCTGAATTCCTCATCTACAAAGAAATTAATTTCATTTAAGCCCAGGCCTTCCTGTTTGTTGTGAACTCTGATATCCAAGAGATATCACACCTCTGATCACATTGCCAAGACATGTTCTTGTTCTCTTTGCTGTGTAAAAAACAAAACTTGTTAGGGCTGGTATTTCTGAAGCCTCCCTTCTTGGCATAAACAAACAAGTGAATGAATCAGTGTCCATGTCATAAAGTTTTGGTCTTAAATAACAGAAAACATAATAACCAGAGGAACAATACACAATATACACAGAGACCATATGGAGGAAGCAGGATTTTGAACTGGGTGCCCCAGAAAGGGGAGCAGTAAATCCAGCTCACTAACCTGGTATGATGGTACAACTTCCCAAATTCTCTACTCCAGCTTCTGTGCTAATCACAGCAACAAAACCACTCAGCACAGCCAAAAAAATACCCCCAAAAGATCCAGTCCAGTAGGTTGTGGGGGTCTTTAGGGGATGGGGGTTTGGTATTCTGCTTTTAAGCCAAAGATTCTGCAGGAGAAAGTCTGAAAGCTGATGATGTAATTTTCTATTTCTGTCCTGGATTTTTTCAAGACCTTGGTTAGACAGAATTCTCTTAGAGAGAACATAGCAGATAATATGTGGTCTTTGTCTCAAAACCTGCTTTTCAGGGCTGCAGTGCTAGGCAAGCTGTTTGATCCACTGCTGTTTGATCATGTGACACACAACCGTCTTTGCAAAACTAAAGAGGTAAAATGCAAAATGCCTCAGGCAGAGATAGAAACAAGGACTTCTATTTCTTGAAAGCAAAGGAATTGTTACAGTGCATAACTACCACCATATTTAACTCCAGGCCAGGAGGAAAAAGAAAAAATCAAGCAACTATTCTGAAACAAGATTAAAGGAAGAACCTTCCCACCCCATCTTTTTATAGACAATCAGGCAGAGAATCCATGTAATTAATCATTCTTTAATTAGTCTTTCTTTTTCTGTAAAAGAAAAGCAGCACCTCACTGTTTAAAATTCCTGCCATATTGTTGTGCTGATTCACAGACTATTGGTGGAAATTCTCTCTGACACAGAAAGCAATCAAAGCCCTTCCTGAAGAAAGGCTGTCACAAAGCCTTTCATGACTGCTGGCATGTGGACATCCAGTCAGTAAACGAGTTCTGACTTGGAGGCAGATGCAGCTGCCACAAGAACATCAACATTTTAGATGCCACTTCTCTGAACTTTGTCCCATCTCTCTGGACCAGATCTTTGGGACAGGAATGACTGTATGTACAACGTGATGGGGACAGTGACCTCTGCTTGCTGGGAATGCTTTAGTGATGAGAATCTGTAATGAAAGCAAGAGACAAAGACTCCCATAATTTGCTAAAGTATCCAAAAGGCTCGTGCTAGAAGCTCAGTTGTGCAACTAACTGCAGTTCTTGCAGAACAGACTTTCATCTTACTAACTTTATTTTGTCTGGTGTTAATTCCAAGTACAAGAGATACCTTAGTGAAGCCTTGGAGAATGCTGTTATATCACATCTACAATTTAGGAAAAGACTTGTGCCCAAAAATAGGCAAGAGACTTCAAAGTATCTGTTGTTGCCTATCATGTCTGCTGTGGTCAGGAGAGACAGTGTGATGTCCATCAAGGCCCATGGACAGATACAGGCTGGAGTTAACCCCAGGAATGCCAAGCACTGGGGCTGTGAAGGAGGTATCTCTCCTCCTGCTTCAGCTTTCCCCTACAATCCATTACAGGTAAATTCACAGTGGTATTTCAACCAGGGCCAGGAAATACTTCCGGACACTGGAATGTGACAGTCTGTATTGGAACCACTGGCATGGTTTTGGTCTGGGAGGGATTAGCCCTCCTCCAAAATACTCTCCAGCACAACTGGAAGCTTGTGTGGGACAGGGACCATTCCCCAGAGGCAGCTGCACACAGTCCCCTTGCTCTGCAGCTGCAGAGAGTCCAACAGCACGGATGCAGCCCGGTGGTGCTGCCCGGCCGAGTGCCAGAGAACAGGCTCAGTAGTGCAGGTCAGTCCCACAAGAAGCCCTCTAAGGAAATCAGCCTGTTGGTTACATTGCTCACGTAGGAAATGAGACAAGTCCATTTTTCCAGTCTGAAGAAGTTCAAACCTCTCTCTCCTGCCTCTTTAGAAAGTTCCCCAATCCCCAGCCAAAGGCACAGCTGGGGCAGGGGAGAGCAGGCAACTTTTGCTCCTTGAGCTGATGATATCTGTCAAAAATGCAAACAACCTGGGGCAAGATGGTTGAAATTTGGTGGGTCCCAAGCCCAGCAAAAGCATCTCTTGCTACACTAGGACTCCACGTTGCCTCTCTAAATTATTCTACACAACCTGTACATGTTCCTAGGAGTGGGGCAAGGATTAATGTTTCCAGTCTAGCAAAAAACTTTTCATTTTGTTGGCAAGTTTACTTCATAGCTTTTCTAATGCTTGTAAGTAGCATCCCAACACATCACAGGAATGAAAAAAATAAATGCCTGAAAAACATCACAGAAAAATTTGTTTTTCTATAACCTACTGCAGCCAAATCAAGGACCTTTCCCCACAGTTTGGTCATAGCAAGCAAGAGAAACTGCCCTGGAGTGGTCAGGAGATTTCTGACTCAGTTATTGCAACCTTCTCTTCCACCTGCACATTGCCCAAATAACCCTCTCCCAAGGGATCTACGTTTAAACCCTCTGGAGTTTCTCAAAGTTTTTTTCCCAACTATAGTGTTCTCATATTCTCAGGACAGTGAGCATTTGTGCTGGAGACGGCGCCCCACATGACTCCTGCATAGGTTGAAGAGGTGTTACTCTCTGAATTCAGCATCTGCTAATGCCTGCTGAAAGAAGAACACACAAACTTTTTGTGCTTCAAGAGTGGCAACAGTTCCTTGGAAACCAGAAGCTGACAAACCTGCTCAAGAAGCTCTATGGACTGAACAGTGTTTGGGGTGCAGTTTCACAAACAACCTCAGTCTCAAAAAATGTAATGCTCCTGAAAGGGTTATCCGTGCAATCCTAAGAAGGAACACACCAGATCTGCCATCACAGGGCAGCAGAACTGGGATCCTGCTGCTGACACTTTTTTTCAGCACTGGAAAAAGACAAATGTTGTGCTGACAGCTGCTTCCTTCCATCTCAGCTCCCTATTCATTACCAAAGGTGAAGCTAATTAAATCTCTCTGAAAAGGCTGCTCAGACAGCTGTGATAATTATTTCAGGCTAGGATGTGTGATAATTTATGTAATTCTGTGGGCCCACAGAGCTGCTGCAACATTCACAGGATCAATTCCAGCATTAGTTTTCCACAAAAACCTGATCCATTACACCAGGCAGGCATGATTGAGATTAATGAGACAGAAATGTGCATGCCTGCAGGGCTATGATCTCACTGGCATCATGGAGACATGGTGGGATGGCTCCTGAGACTGCAGCGCCGGAATGGAAGGATACAGGCTCTTTACGAAGGACAGGCAGGGGATGTGAGGAGGGACTCTCACCCCCTATGCCAGTGACCAG
Organism: Corvus kubaryi; assembly: GCF_017639235.1. Classification (NCBI taxonomy): domain Eukaryota; kingdom Metazoa; phylum Chordata; class Aves; order Passeriformes; family Corvidae; genus Corvus; species Corvus kubaryi. The sequence goes on along the minus strand of NW_024581116.1, from coordinate 7,452,662 downwards.
TTGGAGTGCACAGAGCTCAGTCAGGAGCCTCAGATGAGGAGCCAGCCAAGAACTCGGGGGTCAGGATTAAAGGGAAGGCAGGGACAGGTGACATTGCAGTGGGGGTCTGCTACAGGCCACCTGACCAGGAAGAGTGAGGAGATAAGGTACTCTACAGAGGAGAAGTAGCTTCACATTCACAAACCTTGGTCCTCATGGAGGACTTCAACCACCCCAGTATCTGTTGGAAGGACAACCAGCAGGGCTTAAGCAATCCAGGAGGTTCCTGGAATGCATTGAGGCCAATTTACTTCTCCAAGTGACAAAGGAGCCAACAAAGAGAGGTGCTAGGCTTGACCTCGTTCTCACCAACAAGGAGGGGAATGTGAAGCTCAAGAGCAGCTGGGCTGCAGTGACCATGAAATGGTGGAATTTGAATCTCTCAGGACAGTGAAGTGGGTGCTCAGCAAAGTAACTGCCCTGGATTTCAGGAGAGCAGACTTTGGCCTCTTCAGGGATCTACTTTGTAGAGTCCCATGGGATAAAGCCCATGAAATCTTACACAGCAATTGGTTCTCAACACTCAACACTTGTTAATGTAAAGTTGGTGATTCTATTTAAAACAGTAATTCTCATTTCATATGAGCAGGTATCCACAGTGAGCACAGTCTTCACTTTGCAATGAGAACATTTATCAGATTCTCTTCTTCCTCATGTTGTGACAAGCACAGCCCATGCATATTTTGCAGACTCATTTGCCTCCTTAACAGCCTCTGCCTCATGAGTTATAGTCACTGCTGAGGATTCACTGCTGTGCTGACACTGCTGTGGTGCTGCTGCTGCTGCTACAACCACTCAGGTACCATAAAGATCACAAAGGATTCGGTTGCTCCTGTGTTCTGCTCTGAACATTATGTTTCTCCCATCCCCCTTTGGAAGAAGGTTCTGCCCTCCTCTGCCTTAGGCAGCTCTCTCCTATTCTGCCCATGATTCACAGTGAGTCAGACACTTCTCAGATCTACCACACACATGTGAGCAGACCCTGAGGTACCTGTGAATGTTCAATACACCAGTGAAGAGCTCCCACATCTTCATTATTCAGCTGCTCCATTGGAGTGCAGTGAACATGTCCAGGTTTCTGGACCTGCTGGTGCATCATACCTCAGGACAGTCCGAGATCTTAGCAAAATGTGCCCAGGTAAACTTTTGGTATGATACAACTGGTATGACTATGTCCAAGAGACCAAGATGTTTCCATTTCCCTCTCATAGCATATCCAGCTCTAGCCCACTAAAGGAACAGGTTGCCACAGCTCCTGCTCTGATCTGAGGGCAGGGGAGAGATTTCTTCAGTCCTTTTTGGGAAAGTAATTGTCAACATGTACAGGGCAAAGGCAGGACTTATTCTTAGGCCTCAAAATAAGCTCCTATGCCAGGAGATTGCAGAGTTCAGCTTATGTTGAACATTTTCTCACCACAAAGGGTCACTGCCTGGAAGAGAGACTGTGGCACTGCCCTGCAAGAACATTCCACACCATTTTCGTGGTAAGGGAAGGTGGGAGATGATGATTCAATTGCTGCCTCTATATTAGTGAGATCTGATTGTTCTGCTGAGGCTTCCAGCTGCACAGCAAATGAAGTGCATTTTGCACAACCACTGGAGAAAATTCCACTATGGGATTTCAGGGGACTGCAGTGAATTTGCATAGAGGGGAGGTGAAGTGTTGCATTAGGTTAAAACAGCACTGCCACTCCTCCTCCCCTCTTTGCCAGCAGCTTCTCCTTTACACTCAACTGCCTTGCATTCAGTTCATCAGCCCTCCACGATGTGCAGGTAACACCATGAACTGGGTTTACCAGGGGAATTTCAGAGGGTGTTAGGCAACTGAACATGTCAACAGATCCTGACCTATCTGCCTATACCTCTTGCACAGCCAGGAGTTGCCTCTGGATTCCCATAGCAACTTTCCCATTGGACCACTGGCATGATTTTCTGCTTCATTACATGTATTCATTTCCAACTGGATCTTGATGACTTACCAGCTATTGAAAGCACTGGGACAAATCAGGAATAAATGAAAACTACTGGAATTTAAAAGAAATGAAATCTTTTCTCATGGGTTCCCATAACCATCTGGGTGTGCTACTGCTGTTGATGATCTCAAACTGATCTGAAAGCATGATCTGCTGGTCTCAGAGCAGACTTCAGAGACCTTTCTCTGAACATATATAATCCAAAAGAGATTAACACGACAGATGGAGAAGTTCTCTCTGGTGGATAAAAATGCAAGGACTGCACTGCAACAGGCCCTTCTCCTGTAGTCATATGAACACTCTGGATGAGGTGCTGTATGCTGAGTTCACTAGCAGAGAAGAAAATATTGCAAGCACACATGTATTTGCTCCTAATGTACCACAGCATAAAATCAGGTCATGTCCTGCCCCATCAGGTTCTGTAAACATCAGGTGAGCTGTCAGGATGTCATGCAAGATGGCACCCAGCCCAATTTAACCTTTGTTTAAAGTAAGTCAGGTATTACTGCTCAGAGAGCCAGCACTTTTCCATGCATAGAAAGCAGCAGCTGCAAAATTATCTGCTTCACGAGAGCTTTGAAACCACACACAGAGTCTCTCTCCAGGGTTTAGTACCTACTATGGAAATCATACATCCTAACAGGAACTGGTTGACACAAATTAGCACTGGAAGCAGGCTGGCCTCATCATTCAGATGCCAGCTTGAGACCCAGAAGGAATGAATTTGACTCATTACTGCAGCACAGATTCCCTGTGTCTCTCCAAGCATTGGTTCCCTGCTTGATCTCTGGAGGATTATCAGCACAGGCGAACCAGCCCTGTGAGAGAGATGTCAGGGATAAATGCATTATGTGCTGATGTGTTCCAGTGCTACACTATCAAGGGAGAAGCAATAAATTATACCCTCCTACAACTCTGAGCTCTAGCCCTCCTTTCCACTAGATTAAAAATTAAATGCAGGGTGATAAAGAGATCTTTACTGCTGTAGAGGTATGCACAGGATCCCTCCTAGAAGCATGCACGGAAGTCTGTGAGCCATCAGCATGAAAATCATTCCTCTTGTGGCAAGAGCTCCTGATTTCACATCCCTGAAGCTGAACTGCTCTTCATCTCTGGGCTTTGTCCCTCACTTTTCACAATGGAGGTCAGGTTCCCTGTGGATCGTTTGCAGAAAGCAGAAGTGTCATGTAGAAAACGAGCAAGATAGCACAGCTTGGGCCTTCAAGACCCTTCCTTTGGAGTCACAGAATAATACCTTGCACCCCACCTTTCCCAAAGGGTCTTCCTAATTTCCTTTTTAATGTGTTTATCTCCAAGCTCCATGGCACACATCTTACATTTTACTTGTCAATACAAGTATTGATTCACAGTTTGCATTCTGAGTATTTAAGCTTTGCTCCCGAATTAATCTCTTTCAAGATCTAAATAACATCTCAGACCACCTTCATCCCACATGACAGATTTGAGATGAGTACCTCAGCAGTTCCTCAGTGTCCTCCTCAGGAGCCCTGCTCAGCACATAATTGCTGTGCTCACAGGCAGCTGGCAGCAGGAGTGAGTCACCCAGTCTCACCACCCCACCGAGGTCTGGGTCTTCAAATAACTTCAGATCTAGAAAGGGGAATCAGAAGCTGCTGTAGTTAAATCATGCTATGTAACACAATGCCTGCACTAACTAGTAAATCTGGCTGGTTGGGTTGAAAAAACAGATCATGTAGACAATTATTTTTTTTCCAAAGACTTCCAGCCCACAAAGTGCAGTAATATTCTGCACTCTAGGGACTTGATCAATCTGCTTTTTCCTTGCACTCAAAAATAGGTCACATTACTCTTGCTAGTGTGGCATGAGTGACTGTGGGACAGCACAGACCTTAATATCCCAGTTCCAAATGTGAGAACAGCTATGGGAGCTACAGGTTTCATTTGTTCTTTCTGAATGATTCTACATGATTCTGCTCAGTTGAAGATTTGCCTCAACATTTCCAAGTCATTATTTAGTCTGTATACTATGCATCACTGTAATTTAAAGGCTCAGTTATACACATGATTTAGATAAAATAATCTGTGCATATACAAATACAGAACAACTTTACTCTCTTTCATCTTTCTTCTGGGACCAACTGATGAGAAATCCTTTTCTGGGCCAAAGAGTCCTTCATCTGGATCCACCTCCTCTTCAAAAATGGTTAATTTGGGCTTCTCTTCCTTGGCTGGAGGAGCAGGTGCCTTCTTTGCTTTTTTAGTTCTAAAACATAAGAGAAAAGAAAGCCAGCTGCAACTCTTCATTTAACAAGCAAGATTTATGGCTAGAAAGTCTCATAAGCTGAAAATACATGGTGGGAGGCTATGAAAGGTTTAGACAAAGGTACACAGGCATCTGTTAATTGCTGGCAGGAATGGGATACTGAGCTGGAGGGACTGTTGGTCAGACCTTCTCTACCTGTAGCCATGTTGTATATTCTTAGTATCTGTCAAGGAGCCCAACGGGAATGGGAAAAGCAGAGCTAACAATGCTGTACTGTGCAAACTACCACTCAGAAACACTGAAGCAGTTTTACTCCTCCCACACAGAAAGCTTAAAATAAGAAAGAAGATCAGTTCCAGCAACACTGTTCGAGACAGACAGAAAGGGATGGATTGAAATACAAAGTGCAAGTTGGTCCATTGCACTGATCCCTTTGGACGGGTATTTAAAAATCCCTTTGGCTCCATTTCCTTGCCAGCTCCTGCTGCTGCTTACGATTGCTGCATACTCTTTTCATGAAGGTATTAGACAATCCCCTCATTTCCACATGGTTTAAACAAGGAGAGTTGACTCCCCTTCCAAGAGCAGAGTGAAAAGCACCTGCCTCTTGCTCTCATACCCAGGACTCACATTCCAGCAGCTGAAGCTACAAGGCAGCTCTCTCAAAAAGGCAGCTTGAGTTATTAAGCAAACCAGATGGCACAGAAAAGAAAATTTAGAGGACAAAAATCTTTGGGTGAAAAGTCCAATTCAAACTGGGCTGAAAGAGAAGCAGTCCCTACGACAGCATGTCCTTCCAAAGTAATTGCCATATTTCAGAGATCTTCACTCTCAGCAGCCCTGGCCCTGCAATTTCTAACATAGCCCCTTTGAGTGCCTCTTCCAATAGAAGATCTGATCTCCTTTGCAGAGAGCAGGTCAGGTTTCAGCCTAGAACAAACCCAATTATCAGCACTTAACATGCCACAGTCATCAAAAACTAAGAACAAGGTCAAAAGATTATGCACACATTCCAACTACATTAAAGGGTCTTGTAGAATCCTCTTCCAGTTACAGCTGCACACGGAAGTGGAGTCCAGTTACTTCCAGTTATTTTCACAAGTTTATTATCAACAAACTGTAACTCATGATATTATCTTGCTACCACCATTTTGCAGCAAATGCAGCCTAAGAGCAAGCCCCATGCAGAATTAAATATTGCTTTATTCGGAAATATACCCTATGTGATACACTAAAGGTATATGAAGGTGAAGCAACTAGTTTGCTGAACTATTTACGACAAAAACCTTCATTTTAAAGCAGAAGAAACTTTAATGAATTTCCCTTTTTTTTGCATTCATATTCATCAGGGATATGCCTCGAGTAACTTCTGAATTTGAGCTACTCTTTTGAGCTTTGAAAGCTCAGCTCCAAGGAACTGCTTCAAACTGAAATATTTGTGAAAGACCCTTCTTTCAAAACCTGCCAAAATCTGAAGTTATAATATGTACAGGCAGCTTTCACCCAGGATTTCTACAAAAACCCAAATTCATTGTTTTATTAACTGTAGTAAGGGATCTATCATTCAAATGAACCTAAGTATTAAAGGAAAAGGTAAAACAAACAACAACAAAACCAGAAGAACAGTAGGACTGAGTCTTTCAGAGCTGACAAACTGATTAAAAAAAATAATTAGTAAATACAAATAAATCTGATCTACTAGGGAAGAAGCAACATTTATTTGCATAATTCATACCTCACAAAGTAGTCTTTGAGATGTGAATGACAATATAGGTGAGGATTTGCCAACCTGGAGAATGCCAAAAGTCTTTGACAAGACTCGTTGTCCATTCAGAGAGTTACAACAGCTCTCCTGATGCATAAGAAGAGCCCATCATGGCACAGGTCATTATATAAAGGAGCCAGTACATTGCCAAGCAACAGGTCTCCACCCCCATGAAGTTAGCAAGGAGTTTACTATTAGTTAGCTCAAATATTTGCAGTAAACAATACCAGAATGGTGGGAAATACCAAAGAAAGGGAAGAGAATCATAAAGAGCATCATAAAGAACAGCATGTAAAACAAAAATAATGGAACTGAAAGGTCCTGGTAACAAGCCTCTGTGGAGTCTGGCCACCAAACCAGCCCACTGACACGGGCTCACTTTCTGTTTGGCCAGGGGACTACACTGGCAGCTACGGGGCACAGGGCCAGACCTGCTGGGCCTGTCTGGTACTGGTATGAACAGGAGGAAGTTGTTTTTCTGCCTTCAAGTTGTTTCCCCTGACTACTCTTCTAAGGAAGCCACTGCTGAACTGCCAAGTAATTCCAGCATATCCACACAGGGACTCTGTTGAGGTCAGTCCCTAAGCGGGAAACAGGATTCCCACGGTTCTGTATTTAGCTGTGCCAGTCCAGACTGTACTGCTGAGCAGAGGTTAATGGATGAGAAGGGGGGTGTGAGAAGTTTCAGAGCCTGTCTGAGGTTCTGCAGCTGGCCTGAGTGTGCATCTTGCCTGCCCACCTATCCTCTCTCTGTATATTGGTGCTACCTCCCCATGAGAGGGCCCAGGGACTCAGCTGGAGCTGAGCTGATCGTGAAATCCCAAGCTGGCAGCCAGGCAGAGAAGAAGCTGCAAGGACAGGTAATTAGATGACAATGATGTACCAGGGTGCAGTAAACTTGTGTAGGAATGCAGAGTCTTTGGGGAAGACAGAAATGAAGGAACATTGAGTCTTCCAAAGTATTACTGTACTCAAACCCTGCACTTCATTAGCACCTTCTTCATACATCATGCTCACAACCTTGGCATCTGACATTTTGAAACTATCAGCATCCAGCTGGCAGAAGATGACCCGTGTTATTGCTATTTCTTCATTTATGAAACAAGTGAACTTTGGGAACATCACTCTAGTGACTTTTAAAACCTTAACAAAAACCAAACCAGCCCTAAAGATGATGTATCCTTTGTTCAGCAGAAACTATTTACTCAGTTGAGCCTTACTGACGTCTGTGGTGGCCGGTGAGCCTACGTTACAAGGGATAAAGAGTGTCTGCTGGTGGGACAAGTCCCTAGTACCAAAAGATTCTCCTCAGGTTAGGGTGACCAGAAAAGCTTCTCCCAGGGTCCAGTGTTCTGGTATGTTAATCTACCCCAGTTCTGCTTCCCTGGTTGGCCCGTGGCCCCTCCACCCCCTTGCTACCTTATATATTTCATATCCCAGAAAGTTCTCCACTCCAGGTTCTCCCCACTGGCCTTTGCCCCTCACCACTCCCCCAGAGCTTCACCATTGGTCCCTGGTGCTTGCCCCACTCCCGTACTTAAACCTGAGCTTTCCACTGCTCTCGTCTTTGCCTCTGGGATCCTTCACAGTGTGGAAGCAATAAACTGCTCCTGTGGAACTCTGTGCAGAGCCCCTTCCTGCCTCTTTGCCTCTGACCATATTACTGAAGCTGTGCGTGCGTTTGTGCGTGCACGCCTGGGTGAGTGTGTGGCCTGTCCTGCTGAGCGGCTTCGCTTTGGAGACGCTTTTGAGAGATCGCTGCACCTCACGCTCCAGCACAGAAACTGCAGAGCCCACGGAGCCCGAGAGAGCGATAGATGTCTACACAGGAAGCACTATGAGAATACCTCAAATAACACTCCTGTCTCCTGCTCTGACTAAAAAGGAGCCAGACTGCCTCCTCAGTGACTGTACAGAAAGACTGGCCTCCTAACTGACATGGACCAAAACTGGACGATCAGAAATTAGAGTATACAAATCCACCTAGGCAGGCTGCTGGAACACTTTAAAGTCCAGCTGAGACTCCTGGCTCCCAAATGCTGCTCAAATCACCCATGAAAATGTCAACAAAACCCTGTATGCAGACAGTTTCAAACCTCACTCACTTTGTGAGCACAGTTCTCCTGTTTACTGACACAATGTAGGTCACTCATTTGGCAGCCTCCAGGTCTCACTGGCACAGCCACAATGCACAAAAGCTTTCTGTGGAAAATGGCAACGAGGATGGCTAAGAGACTCCAAAGTCAGAAGATTTCCAGACCTGTGTGTGTGATAGCGTTTGTGAAACACTGGAACCCCGGATCCAAAGCTGGGTAACACTGCTTTAAGTCACAGAGCATGTCTACTGTGCTCCATACAGAGAGGAGTCCCTGCCCCATGCTCACTGCTGGGTTAAAACAATGAGTGTCGTTATCAAGAGCACATGTAACCTCAGCACACAGGCAGAAGTTTTCAGATTTTATTATTCTGAAAATATGACCATCTCTTTTTTATAGAAATAAGATTATGCTCCAGAAAAAGAGTGTAACAGTAACATTAAAAAAGACTTATTCAGAATATACATACTCATATATTAGGTATCCATGGAATTTTACAAGGCAAGAGCTCACTAATATAAATGGACGTCCCAATTCCCACAAATCTACGTTCAGGCTTGAACAAAACAGCTACAGCTAAAATAGCAGCAATATTAGCACATCTTGAAAACCACGTCTGAAAAACAAAGATCCTATACACTAGTTTGTGCAGAAAACAAAATGTCATCTGCTGCTTTCTTTTCACTCAACAGTGCTCATTTTCCAGAGCTGCCTGATAACAACAGACAGGACAAAAGGAGTCATTCTCATCCGCTTTGGCCAAGGGATGACCAATAGAAATTCAAAGCCCATCACTCACACAGCCTCACTCCTAAGCATTAAGCCACCACGACAAGTGCTGGCTGCAGGGATACTTTACCTCACACAGAAATATTTTCCTTGTGGACAACACGCTAATTTACAGTATTTTAAATGGCTTTGGCATGTCTCAAAATAAGATCATGTGTAACTGATGAAATAAATCTCCAATTAGAAATCATTTGGAACAAGAGCATTCAGTTGCAAAGTTTGTCTGCTGCAGCTCCCAGATTAGGTCAGCCTTGGATTATTGTTCCAGCAGAGCAGCAGATGGAAAGAGAGCCTGAAGGAACAGATTTTTCTCAAGGGTTCAGAACTCGAGAGTACCTGTTCTTCCTAAACAAAGGCAAGCTGTGTTTATAACCTCTCCCCAAGTTTTCTGATTATATCCTTTTCCAATGTAATTTGAAAGCAGATGAGAAGACCACAGATGGACAACTTTTGCTTAATACACAGATCATTAGCAATAATCATAATACAGAAAACATTTCCTAAAATGTTTTCAACTAAATAATTAATAAAGCACTCAGGCACTCATAAGCCTGGCAAGGGAATTAAGGTTACAGAGTAGACTGCAAAGAAAGAAAATTAACATAAAGGAGATTTCTTTATCATTTTCCTCAGATTTTCTAGACTAAACCAGAGTGTAAGACTTGCTGAGGGAGAACAGTTTGGACTTAACAAATTCTGAAAGACATTATTCCTTGGTTTATTTCCTTTAAAGTCACTACTCAAGATAAAGGAATTACTTTCAGGAATAGTTACATTTCAGGAATTACTTCTCAGGAAACTCTTTTTAACCCTATAACAATTACATGCTAAGAAAAAAAATTCATTCTCTTACATTAATTAATGATTGTTACAGGTCTGTCGCTCCAAAACGAACAAATTCTTGAGTGAGTACTGTGTTGCATGCCTGTAAAGTGATGTCTATATGGAGTATAACTCAGCAATAAAATGTGCCACAGGAATCTAAATTTGACCACTGTAATTAAATCAACCTGCCAACATCATCCCTTCACGAGACATTCTTCACAAAACATCCTGAGCAGCCTCACAATCCAAGTCACCCAAGCTGAAACTGTGTGTGAAAAAAACTTGCTAGTGAGCATGTTTTCTGCCACACTCTCAACAGATTTGGGAGCACTTAAAAAGAAGGCCTCACAAAGAGGAAATTAAAGGTACTGAACGTATGCAATGTCATGCTGAGACTTCTTAAAAGTAGCAACTAGAAGTGATGAATGCAAATAGCAACCATTTTGGCGAAGTGATTGGTTTCTTCAATGCTGAAACCCCCTCCCCTCCCCACATGAACACACTACTGTAGCTTCTTGTTAGAGCTATTTCCTGAAAAAGCACTGAACATGTGAACAGTTGATACCTCATCTACACACATTCACACACTCATTTTCAGATGTGTTGGGCACTCACACCTCATGCAACAGTATCATCAGAAAATGGTTTGGGTTGGAAAGGACATCAAAGTTCACCTATTCCAACCCCCCCTGCTGTGTACAGGGACACCTGTCATTAGGTTGCTCAGAGCCCTGTCCAACCTGGCCTTGAACACTTCCAGGGGTGGGGCATCATCCACTGCTTCTCTTGGCCAGTGTCTCACCACCTTTATTGTATTTATATCTCATCTAAACCTACCCTTTTTCAGCTTAAAACTAAAAGTTTTAAGGTGTTGTCTCACTACAGGCCTTGGCAAGATCAAATCAGCAGGATCTGCAACTGTCTGGTGCCTCCTTCCAGGACAGGCAGCCTGACTGTAACCGCTACCTCTACTTAATAAAGTTTTAATTTTAGGTTATTTAATCTTTCACTCCTCACAACAGAATGCTGCCAGCCCCCTGGCCTCACACTGTGCTCCTCAAGAGGAGACCATTTCCACTCTGCTACTGCCTCACCTGAATTGCCTCCTCACCACATTCTAAAGCAAAACGGCTACAGGAGCCCAGACTGCAGACCTAACTCTATTTTTTCTCTGTCTGTCAACAGAAAAGCTTCAAATAGGATAGAGGATGTTTGCATAAAAAATGTCTGGCCTCTCTAATCCCTGACGCTCCACATAAAGCTCAGTCTGAAGGGTACCTTTCCTTCTCTTTGCCTGGTACCTGCACAGACCAACCCCCAGCCTACAGAAAACCTCTAGCAACCTGCACATGATGTTCCAGTCTTAAATTTTGTCTGACATACGTGTCACACCACATCTAAAGAGCTTAAGAAAAGCTTGAGAAGGGCCAGTTACCAAGGCAGTGAGCAGATTCCAGCAGTAGCCAAGCAGGATTTGCATCAACTGGAGGAGGGATGATGGGGCTGAGCCTGGTTCCCCACTGCCTTCCCTGCCTCCCATCTTACTGTTCACAGAGGTCACTTTTTCCTCTTGGCTGTGCCATGGGTAAAACAGACCTCTCACCACAACTCAGAGATGGCTCCATAGGAACTACAAGAGAGGAGGACACAGTGAGACATTGTCAGAGCTAAATGACACTGCTGTTGCAGACACAGCGCCGTGCTCCGGCTGCTGCCTCTCCTGCTGATCATGAGATCAAAACATCTTCCATGAAAAGAGAACACAGCTTTCCTGCCTACAGGTTTCTTGTGATGATTTTTTTTTTAACAGAGGTAAGATAAAATTGCTCTGGGTGAAATATTCCCTAGGCCATGGATATACCTATTGCACAAAGCAATTCCACTTGTGATGTTGCAGACACTGCTGGAGGTCAGACTGTAGGGACAGTCACACCAGGGAACACCCCAGATGCAAACTCTCCCTCCTAGGCAAGACACTGAGGCTCTGCAGTGGCAGCTGCCTAGGGGCTGCTGTCTGCTGTAAGCAGAAAAATGCCTGACATAATTCTGCATTTTTTAAATTGGATTCCTATTTATGATTTTGTCGCTAACTAGCCTGAGCTCTTAGCAGAGAAGCTTTTGCAAGGTCAGTAATTCCAGGAGCTGGGCACTGAGCTTGATGTGCCAGCACTTGGCTGTCAGGCTGGAGGGGAGTCCAGTGGGGAAGCACCATGAGCCCCTTGGGGAGCACAGGGGGGCTGGGCACTGAATCACTGGAACCTGCTGCCAGCAAGCCACAACACGTGCCTGAAAGAAAACAGAATGAGCAGCCTTCACAAGTGTTCTGGCTTATGCACATGATCCAACTCACTGCTGGTGTTATTTGGCAGCCATGATAATATTCCAAAATCGTAACAAAATTCCCCTCCTACCGGCAAAAAATCTCTGAGCTCAGCCCAGCCACAGTGACACACTATTCCCACAGCACCCTTCAGAGCTGGCAGATAGATGATCTCAGGCCTCCAGCTAGCATCTCTGAGGATTATGACTTGACACAAGCAACATGAGCCTGTAGATCCACACAACTCCTTTCAGAGCCCACTCCTTGCTCTCCTGCTCAGCCACCCAATGATCTGCTCCTGCCTGCCAGCCCCTTGGGATGGCTGCATTAAACACTGAAGGCTCCTGTGCTGCAAGGAAAATGGATCAGGGAAAACAGACTGTGGGCAGAAATGCTGGTAAACATCTCAGGCTCTCATACCCCAGATGATGTGAGACCTCAGGCTTGTGTGGGGACAAAAAGCAACAAACATAGTGCTCCATCAGCCAAGGAGAGCCTTTTCCAGGCTTAGCTACTGGTCACTCACAGTGTGAGCCTGATCCTTGGGGTCAGTTTGCTGACTCACAAATCCTAAATGCACTCAAAGAACATTAAAGCTCTACACTGTGAAGAATCTTGTACCATTTAATAAGTTGGAGACGTGAAAAATTACCTGAGGTTTGGTAAGGAGAATCTTTGGTTGAATACACAGAACAGAAACTGTATCACTGATCTGTGTCAGTAAGAGGGACTAGTGGAAAAGTGCTGAAATGATGCAGGGGAGTAGCAATTACAAGTAACTGCACAATGTTTTAAGCTTTTATTCCCTGGTGTTACAGTGGCTATGGCAATGTTGGAGGAAGAATGATGATTTCAGACAGAAAACACAGACCCAGGGCATTTCAGGATTTGGATCCATAGGCAGAAATACTACAGCAGACCTTTCACACACCATGTGGCCAGGACAGAGAACAAACACCAGAGAGTCAGTGTGGTTGTAAAAATACAGTACGTCAAACATGGTCAAAATGCTGATTCATAGGGCTGACTTGTTCCTGTAGCCGAGCCCCTTCATGCTGCCCACCCAGCTTCTGGCCTCACTCCTGTCTCACTTCATCTTCCTTTGCTCTTCCAAAGGGGACACTGGTACCTGCTGTACTGGGTTTGCATGACAAGGTTTTGGTAGCGGGCAGGGGCTACAGGGGTGGCTTCTGTGAGAAACTGCTAGAAGCTTCCCCACGTCTGACAGTCAATGCCAGCCAGCTCCAAGAGGGACTCCTCACTGGCCAAGGCTGAGCCCACCAGCCACTGTGGTAGTGCCTCTATGATCGCATAGATAAGGGAGAAAAATTATTCTGCAACTGCAGCCAGGAGAGAATGAGAATGTGAAAGAGTCCTGCAGATGCCCAGGGCAGCGAAGAAGGCAGAGAAGATGCTCCAGGTGCCAGAGCAGAGAGTCCCCTGCAGCCCCTGGTGCAGCCCATGGTGGGGCAGCTGTGCCCCGGCAGCCCCTGGAGGCCCATGGGGGAGCAGAGATCCACCTTCAGCCTGTGGGGTATCCCAGTCTGGAGCAGATAGATGTCTGAAGGAGGCTGTGACCTGTGGAGATCCTACACTGGAGCAGGCTCCTGGGAGGACCTGCGGCCCATGAAGAGACAAGCCCACACTGGAACAGGTTTGCTGGTGGGACTTGTGACCCCATGGGGGAAGAGTGTGAGGAGTCCTCCCCCGGAGGACAAGGAGCAGCAGAGATGACACGTGATGCATGACCCCATCCTCCATTCCCCATCCCCCTGCACTGCTGGAGGGGAGGTAGAGAAAATCAGGAGTGAAGTTGAGTGCAGGAAGAAGGGAGGGGTTGGGGGAAGGTATTTTATAATTCAATTTTATTTCTCATTATCCTACTCTGATTTGACTGGTAATAAATTCAGTTAATTTCCCCAAGCGGAGCCTGTTTTGCCTGTGACGGTCACTGGTGAATGATCTCCCTCTGTCCTTATCTCAACCCATGAGTCTGTCATAATTTCTCTCCCATGCCCAGCTGAGGAGGGCAGTTGACACAGTGGCTTTGGTGGGCCACTGGTGGTCTCTCTGAAGAAGGGAAAGATTTTGACAGTGAATTCCACAGCAAAGGTGCCATGAGCACAGGAGGCAGCACACACACCTACCCTGTGAAACAAGAGGGCTGGTGCAGGACTGTATCCATCCTTTAAAACACTTGGCCTTGGTCTTCCCTTGTTCTGTGTGGTGTCCTGGAACGAATGTTTATTCTGCATCTGTTTTTAAGTTCAAAGTGCTTGAAATAACATGAGGGTTGTGCTAGAGCTCTGCAAAGTCATAGCCTGAACTGGTGCTAATGACATGCTTTGGGCACAGAACAAAGTGGGGGTGTTTGAAGGAACAAAGACTGGTGTGATACTGCCAGAAGACTGTATATGGAGGGAAGCTTGATGTCCATGTCACCTTCTAGAAATGGTCCTTGTGAGGGGTCCTGGATACCAGCCCCTTCCAGGAAGAAGTGATAAGCAGAGCACAGAAAGGAGACTGCTGTCCTTTGCCGTCTCGTCCATTTGGCTGTAGGGTTTAAGGACAACTTCGCATCTTTCGTAATATCCACCAGCAGCACACAGTGGCACCATGACGGCATCCCTCCTATGAGCAATGGTGCTGTGCTGCCAACAGCTGGAAAAGGACTGGCAGACCAGCTCCTCCGTGAGAGTAAGGGCTACAACAGGCTCCACCTCCAATTAAACCAATGCTTACTGTCAACAAACCACAATGTTTGGATAGCCCCAAAACACCTCACAACCTTTCAGAATTCACTCTCACAGCACCTCTGAACATCAGAGCATGCCAGCACTGTTCCTTTACAGGTCAGGAACAAAATGTGGTCCTGAAAACCAGAAGTGAGCTATCTGCAGCCTAAACAGGATGTCTTTGAAATGAAGAATTGAAACTAATTCTCCTGAGACTTTGGCACACAGTTCTGGACCATGTGCTTCTCCTTCCTGTTCCAGCATCCTGCATTGTGTGGCACTGCCCTTGTCTCTTGGCAGCACCACTGAACAAATAAAAACAACTCCAATGAGGTCAGGGTTTGGTGTAACGGCCCCTGAGGGAGGAAGTGTGGGTTTATCCCTCAGGAGTCTCTTGAGAACACATTTGCTTTTTTTCATATTACAGGAACAGTTGGGGCCATGGTTCTGTCACTCACAGTCAAGAGGAGAAAGATGGATGATTCAGGAACAAGTTCCAGGCCAAGACTGTTACACACAACAACAGCCTATGCTGGCAGATAAGCCATCACACAGATGAAAATTGAGATGTCTGTTGCAAACAGGTCTAGGTAATGTTATCAGATAGTTTTGAGGGCATGACATCATGTTCTGTGTTTAATGATGCCATCAAGTATGCCTCAGATGCTATTACAGACAAAAACCAATAAAGCAAGGAAGAGAGAAGCTTAGAAGCCTTCCATTCATGCCACTCCAATCCATTTGTGTATCGTGACAAAGAGCAGTTACTACAGAAAATCGTGGTTCATAGAGCAGACTTCAGAAAATAATCTATACTAGTGAAAATCGAAGTCAAGATCTTTTCCAAGCCACCTGATACACCACAGCTCACACCCACATGGGTGAACTCTGTTACAGCCCAAAAGAGGCAGGCTGCACCTCTCCAGCCCCGGGGTTGCTCCTGAGCTATGCCACCACCCAACAGAGTGCCAGTTGAGAAGAGCCACAGCAGCCAGACCACCCTTGCTGCAAAATGCCCCTGGGGGTTTATGGCCATGGAGCATCCTCAGGTGCCAGGCATACACTCAGCACTGCCTGTACCTCGTTACAGGGCCCCAACTGCTCCAATCCTAACTCCTAAAAATGCACCTTCCTCAGGCTTCCCTGAGGGCAACAAAAGGTCAACAGCAAATAAATGTGGTGAGTGCTTGGGCTGGGATAATTGGGGCACAGTAAATGCCTTGTGAGTTTTTAGCATGCTCCCCGGTATGAATTAGGCCCAGGCTAATTATTGCTTTCCCAAATGATGCCTAGACAAAGTTTAGGGATCAGTACAAGCTTAGGGGCCCTTCCTGTTTTGGACACAGCCAGCTTGCTCTGGGGAGCAGAAGGATTTAGCTGTTGGACAGAAGCTACTTTATTCTAGTTGGCAAAAGCAACGCTACAGTTCCTCTCTGCTTTTATTTACTAGTTTAGCCACAGCCAAACCACCTACCAGAGCTGTGTATTTCACTGTTGTAATAAATTTTACTCCCCCTGTGATCTGGATATGACTGGGCATCTCAGGCAATATGGAAAGAAAGGGTTTGACTCTTACCCAAAATGTACAGAAGGTAATGGAAAGCATTTCTTTTGCTTCAATGACAATGGTCATTAAGAACTATCTGAATGCCACATTTCTGTGCAAAGGGAAATTTTTCCCCAGGCAGATCTATAAAATCAGTTTTATTCCTTTTACTAAAGGGATAATGGAGAAACCTAACTTTTAAGTAGTGTGATATGATCCAAGAAATTCAAGTGCAGAATGAAGAGCTGCTGAGTCCCAGATGCATCTGTCCTTAGGACTGTTCCTTTTTAATTGATTCTTCAGATGATTCTAGACCTGGCCAAATGCTGCAAGGCGCAAGTAGTAAGAGATATGACCCCCCAGGTGTGTTAATTAGTACCAGCCTATAGTTATATAGCTAAATCATGCATTTTTGGCAAAGTTTTACAGATGGCTTTCAAAAATGGTATTCCAAAAGCTGATTCTTTGATCCTTTGAAATGAAGACAGAAATGTCTGCAGCAGGTCGAGGGGGAAAATGGAACAATGGTTTTAGTAAGTCTGCTGAATTAGGAACCTGACAGCATTAGATGAAAGGAAAAGCAAGTCTCCCATCTCGACTTAAACTGAGCACACATTCACCCCACAGCTTGTATGGCCAGAAATTCTGTTTTACTCAGTGAACAGTAAAGCAATAGGGCAGCTCTGAATCCATCCTCATTAGCAGTCTGTCTCATCTATGAGCAGTTCCCTGCATCTGTCGATTAAAGATTTGTCCTGCCTTGGTGAAAGGAGCAGGCTCATCGATGAGGTAATGCTTTTTTATTCTAATTAAGGACTTGAGTCATCCTATTATTGTAAAGTCCATGAAACAAAACACGTTTAAATCTGCCCAATTACATCATGTTCAATCCTCTTCCAAAGGAGAAGTAAAAAAAAAAAGAACTTTTGATTCTGTGTAGTTATAAATTTATCCTGTAGCCTCTCTAAAGGATCTCCTGCCTACTACTCCTCCTGTCTCAGTTAAGTAATGCTGGATACACCTGCAGAGCGGCTCACAGTAGCTCCTGCACACCTTCAGTGCTGCCCAGCTCTGCTGCAAATGCCTGTGCGTCGCTGCCATACGGGAGGGGGAAACCAAAAGCCATGAGTTCACTCAGAGGACTATGGAAATTATTTGAAAGCTGGTGCCAGCTAGTGGCAATGGCATTTTATTCCAGTTCCCTGGTATTACTTGGCTCTACAGTCCTGTATACAGAAAAGTCCATGTTAAGTTTTATCCCTTTAGTACATTGTAAACAATGAACCAGGTCTGTTACAAATCCTGTGAAATCTTTCTTAAAAGCAGACAATCTGCTTTAGCAATCTGGTCAAATTCCAAGCTGGGTATTTGCATTTACATGGGTGCAATTCCCTCTGCATTTCCAGTTGAATTAAGTGTTCTTCACTTACGGCCTGATGCTGCAATGAAGTGTTGCATGAAGAAATTAAGTCCTTGCTGCATTTTACCCCAGGTGTAGTTACATTTGTGTTCTGCTTGAAAACACCACCGGATGGTACACACAGCTGCAACACTACACAGACAAGAGAGCTATTTTCAGCCCTTTGGGCTTAGGATGATGGCATAAACACAAATTAACTATTTATAAAACCCATTAAAGTATATTCTGTGTTCTAATCAGAAAGAAAATGAAGCACATTAAAATAATTACTTAAACTCTTTCCCAAAGGATCCTCATGTTCCACCTATGTATGCACTGGAATCACTCAAGCCAGTCATGACAGAAACTCACCACTGAACTTTAAGCCAGGCGATTGCTTAAAAACCTGCGGAAATAATGACTGCATATTCTCGTGGGACCAAAAATCCAACACTAGACAGGGAAATATGAATGCAGATAAGGACAATGCTGGCAGAGGGAGGACTCTCACAAGTTTTCCTTAGGCCAGGGAAATGCCTATTTCCAAAATAAAAGAAAACACAGAGCAGCCAGCTTTAGAGCTGTGAGTTGTGTATCTACTCCAAACCCCACCAACAGTGCGAGTTCCCTAGCTCTGATCCCAAGGTACAGTTCTTTCTGATTGCCAGGAGCAGACATAGCAGCAATTACCTGTGCAATATAGAGCTCTTATGCACAGAACATATGTCAACTACAGGCCCGGGGGTACCCAAAGATCTGTTTTCCTGAGCATAATTCTATTCAGTCTGCCCTCCCAAAGAAAGCCATGAGAGAAGAGGGCCGAGACCTTCACATGTCCAACTCAACTCCCCTGGCTGGACAGTACAGCCAGGAAAGGGTCTCAGGTCCACTGCCTGGAGCCACACAAGCCTTGGTAGAGTTATGCCAAGAGATCAGGCTTCTCCCACTCAAAAGACGTAACACAGGATTAATATGGATGATTCCGTGAGATCCAGCAGCTAAACGTGGCTTAATTTTCCATCGTTTTCTTTCAATCACCCTCAACCTTCCATTTGTGGGGGAACAGCAAGATTTGCATTAAACAAACACATTGGAAGCTGTTCTCAGGAGATGGGATTGGCGGCAGAAGAGAAAGGAAAGCCCACTGCATGGGAAAATACCACTCACAAAGCATCTATCAAAACAAAAAGGTTCAGGAGAGACAAACTGGAGGGACTGAATTCCTGCCGACCTGCTTTACTCCCTAGTCATTCACTTAAAAACAACCCCAAGGAGAGGCTACAAAGTTGCCCCTAAAAAAGGTTGAGACCAGACAATTTATGAAAAGTGAGGCTTTTCCTTTAACTGGGTAGGTATTACAGAATTTTTGCTCCCTTTTCTTCTTTCTCCTCTCTTTGATGGAGAAGAACACTATACCAGACTATTATCCTTGGTTTTCAGAAAAATTTCATCTGTCAGTAGAAGACCAATGGGGTTGTTTACTGGGATGTTGTGAACTGCCAATCTGACAGCAGCTGGATGGGAATTGTGACAAATACTTGTGTCACTTGGCAAAGTGATGGTCAAACATGCCTTGCAACCTAAGCTTGTGACTCAACAACTGACAGAAAATAAAGATTTGCCTGTTTAAATCTCTGAAGGCTTCACAGCTGTGAGCACGAATACACACACTGCTAGGAAAACAAAGCCCTATTTTCTCGTTCATTGTTTTGACTATCTGAATTTTATTAAAGAAAAAATAACCAGTATCTTCTCTCTTCTTTGATGTTTTGACACCTTCACTCTCTCTTAGCTGACCAGGACAAAAAGACAAGTTGTTTTAATGCTGTGTATAAATCCTACTGAATTCAGAGGGGAAGGCAAACACGTACCTGGCTGGACCAAAAGGCAGCTGTGAATTTGCGAGTGGCTGAGGAGTAGGATGCCTGAGGAGTGGCAGGAATACAACCCTGCCAGCCAAGGACCAGAAGGCACAGCAGCTGAACACAAATTTTGACGAGTTTGCTCCAGACCATCTGTCCAGCAGACAGCAGCTGTGCTACAACACCATTCCAGCCTGCAGAAATTTTCTTCCTTGGAGGGGAAAATCCATAAGAAAGTACACTGCCCTCACCTATTACAGCTCTGGGCACTCCACCAATAAAACCACTTGGAAAGATGCTAAATGTAGGATTCCCCTTAAGCTGACTTCTGCCTCTTCAACAGCCACTCTCAGCTGCCCAAGGTTTCTGGCAGAGGAAGCGAGATCAAATGTTGCCACTTTGAGGCATTTCGTCCCTGAAGACAAAAGGCTGAGGCCATTCCAGGGTCTTCTACCACAACAGGGAAGAGCAAAGGAAAGGGAGCACTGGGATCAACAACTGAGGAGTCAAACTCTAGCCTGGCTGCCATTAAGGGGCTGGGAAACACGAAGGTGTAGGATGCAACCCAGAAACAACTGCTGGCTTGTGTGCCAAGGTATCTCCTCCTGCAGCCTGCCTGGCTCCGCAGGCTCTAGCAAGGCCAGGGCTGGCTCCTGGCTGCTCATTCCCTGCCAATCTGCTGCTCCAAGCCATCACTCATTTCATCTGCAGCCAGGAAAAGCACTGAGTGCTTTAATAATCTCCTCACCAACTAAACCCAGCAACAGCAAACCTCTAGCACTGGAGGTGCTTGAGCTTGACCCCAGCAATAAACAGCTACACAGATTGAAAAAACCTCTGGCAGAAGACACCCAAAAGGTCAGCCCTAACCAGCCCCATCCCTTCCTAACTATTGTCAGGACTTAGCTGTAGCTGTGTTTAAACACAACAGATGCAAAGCTTCCACCTACCCACGTGTCTGTATTCCTCAGGAGAGGCACAAATCTGGATGAGGAGAAGCCACCAGGGGAAATCCTGTGAAACAACAGTAAAGGCACAGAGTCGAAACTCTCCAGGACTCACGAGGAGATAGAAGAACTCTTTCCTAGGGAATACTCACCTCTGTGCAGTTTGCCAGGAAAAACCTATGCCTGAGGAAATATATGCTGACACTGAAAGATTTAGGGAGGCAAAGGAAAAAGGACAGAAGGGAAGGAACTGTGTGTGGAGGAGAGCCTCCTGTGAGAGCTGCAGAGAGCTGATGAAGACAGGAAAAGAAAGCTCAGGAAAAGGTGGGTTCTCCCAAAGTGGTGAACAAATATTACCTCAGAAGTTAATTGCAGCTGAAAAAATGCATGCACTGAAAGGGCTGCTGCATCTTTTAACCCATGAGGCAGCCACACTCCTTTTCCAGAGTTGCTGCTACTTTGTTCAGAGGAGCTGGTTTGCAGTCATTTTAATCAGCTGCTGTCTGATGTTTTTTGGAACGAACTGAATACAAGTATTAAATTCAGTTGTTGTTAACTCCAAAGTGGGAGGAGAGGGATGCTAAAGCTCTTGGCTTCAACATACAAACAGTAAAACTCTGTATTTCACCCACAGAGGAAGAAGAAAAACCCAATTCAGTTACTGTGATGTGTTTTTTAACTTGCTTTAAGATTAAGACCTAGAAATGTGAACTTGATCTTGCTTGAATTAAGTAAAAAATCCACAACTGGATGCCTGAATTCCCTACAGAAAGCCAAGCCCTAGAGAACCTTGAGGGCAGAGTGGAGCAAAGATGGCAGCAGGCAGAAAGCTCTGTGGGTAGAGGAACATAGGGCCATACTGGCTTTTTTAGTAATGCCTTCACAGCCTGGGCCTGAGCACAGGAGCTCAGTTCAACAATTCAAGCTGTTAGATCAGTCCCTGGTACCCCCCTGGCATGGGACAACCTGCCTTCTGCCAAACCATCCCAACCACAGCCCAGGAGGCAGCACAGGCCAGCAGCCACTTCCAGTGGGCATTCTGGACACAGCCAACCTCACTGAGAGGACAGGAGAATGCCATGGTACAGCCACGGCCAGACACAGCTCAGTCAGCCCTGGCCAAGGCACCCTGGCACGGCCGAGCTGGCTGAGCACTGCTGCTGCTCTCGATCCCTGCTTCACACAGCTCCCCTCTCTCCATGCCAACCTCCCTCAAACCACTGGCAAATCACACCTTTTTCCATTGCAGAATTTTCAACAGTACCATCAAGTTCAGGTGAATAGCTAATCCAACTTGTGTCTCTCTTCCATGCCTTGCCCTTCAGAGGATTAGCCTCTTTCAGATCCATCGCTCTTGTTCCTTTCATTCCTAAAGGCATTCCAGTTGGAGAACTCCCTGCAACTGAGACTAGCCACACAGTACTATTTTGCAATTTATGAGGAAAATCCTTTAAAACACTGTTAAAAGATACTGCAAGCTCTAAAAACCCAGATACCAAAGCACCATGGTAGCCTACTAAGGTTTTAAAAATATGTATCTGCAATGGATTTAAAGAAGATTTAAAGAAGAGTGATAAAGAGTGATAAAGAGCAGTGACAAAGCTAAGTCAATATACCTAATATTGCCCCTACAATGGGGAGTTAAATATGTATCTGATTTCCTACTTATAAGGGAATTAAAACATTTTAACAAAGGAAAATTATAATGATTGTGGCTTGAGAAAAAAAATGAAAAATGACCCAAATCCAAGAGATGCTAACTTTAAAAGAATGCTATGAGATCCTTACAGCAACTTACAAGTCACTGTATACTTACAGTGCTAAGAAAAGTGAAATAGAGCTAAAAGTGTGCCACTGCTACAAAAGTGAGTATACTGTAATTCATTCCCTTATGCACAGCTGATATCAAGGGATCATCTTACTCTGTATTAGGAGTGATTTTTCTTACAGGACATGTAGATTCTATCCGAAGCTGAAAAGATTTCTACAAATGTCCAGGAAAACTTGCAGAGTAATTGGTGACAATACACTGGAATACCAATATTCCAAACTATCAAGAAAGGCAGAGGGTGAAGAGAACATATTTAAATGAATTTCAACACTGCATCCCACAAATGTAATTTAATTTTGAGCACCTTTTATTCTAGGAAGAACCAGGTTTCTGGGGCAAAAAAAAAAAAAAAAGGAGGAGTGTTAAACGATGAAAATTTAATCAGAAATATGTATTGTTTTTGACATGTTCCTGATCTGGACAGCAAAAACCCCTGTCTTTCTGTGGTTAAGAATCCCAGAACCACCCTGCTAACACAGAGAGAAAGCTTTGAGGCATAAGAACCATCAAGCAGAGAAACACGAAGCTTGTAGATCATCATTAATACCAACAAAAGATGAAGAGCTGAATTGGCAAGTGAGTTTGCCCACCTGCCATCAGAACAACTCAGACACAGCCTTGAACGCGAGGCAGAGAATCAACAACACTGGGATGTCTCTTCCAGGCAAAAGGAACCAGACCATTATGAGCTTCCACCTAGATGATCACCAGCAGTACAAAACTAGAAAAAAAAAGGCCCTAGTTTAGCATCTTACCCCTAAGGCCAGATATTTAAGTGGATATTGGGTGGTTCAGCAGCACAGCAGCACTGCTGGGCCAAATCCAATTCACAGCCTTCTGGCCCAGGAGGAGAAGTTGTTACCAAATGAAGCGTGCTGACAGCATATGGAGGCCTGTGCTACTGGAGCAGTTTCATCCTCATCCAGAAAGCAAAAAACCTGTAAGATTATGCCAAACACATGATTCAATTTAGGTCAGAGCTCTGCTGCTCAAAGCACTCTGGCCACCACTACTGTATGAAATGCACTGGCTTGTTTCAGTGCTCATCCTACATCTTTTCAATGGTTTTTCAGAGAGGAAAGGAACATGGATTTTTTTTTTTTTTAATTTTTAACCTGAATTTACTAGGCACTAGGGGACAATTTACTACTAAACACATTTCTCTATCTGCATCATCTCCTGTTTATTCATTCCCATGCTAAAGTAACTTAAAGCACATCTGAAGCACTAAAGCTGTGAGGCTGCAGCTACCTCTTCAAAGCATGTAAGCACCAAACATTTTAACAGGCATAGAAGACACCCTAAAATGGTCCCCTGAGAGCTGCCCATCCACTGACCACTAAGCTCCTGCCTTTGGCCTTTCACCCAGACACTTCTTAATAGATGGCACAGAGCTGGGATACAGTGCTGATGTCCAATCTGTTCTCCATTGATGTGAGATGAAAATACCTTCCATGGAAGCAGGATGAGTTACAAGAGAACAGAAACAATGTGAAGTCCAACCCAGGATTCTCGTTTCCACTTTCATGTTTCTGCCCCAACACTGTACATGTGAGAGTTAAAAAATAACAATAAAGAGATATGGAAGTTTCTTTTATAGATAGCCAGCCACTCCTTCAGAGTGAAAAACATCTGACTGCATAACATGTCATGCTGCAGCTCTGTCCCAGTGAAGACCATACTTCTTATATAAATGAAGTTATTTTGATTCAGTAAGAATTCTGTACTCAGAAGGAATGGAAGCAATAAACTAAATGAGGATTAAATACCAGATTTTGTCAT
Organism: Corvus kubaryi; assembly: GCF_017639235.1. Classification (NCBI taxonomy): domain Eukaryota; kingdom Metazoa; phylum Chordata; class Aves; order Passeriformes; family Corvidae; genus Corvus; species Corvus kubaryi. The sequence continues at coordinate 7,428,508 of NW_024581116.1, read as the reverse complement.
TCTTCAATGCATTAGAAGACCAAAATAATCAAGACTTTCAAATGCTATGTCAGACCGTGCAGAGCAGAAAAGCAAACTTCTTGCTTTTTTTGGCATAGCAAGCTCTTTGCAGCTTCTATTTGTTGTAAGTTGGAAAATATAGCATTGCATTTGCTAACCCAATAGATCATTTTCCTATCCAAAAATGGACAGCTGCTTTCGTAAACATACAAACTAAGGACCATTTTGTGGAAAGTATTGCTTTATCTAACTGTTCATTGTGAATAGTTATTTAAATTTTTAAACTCTCCTTTAACATAAGAATAACTTTGATGCTGGGTAATTCAGCATGTTTTGTCAAAAGAGTAATATCCAATGTTTTCTGGTGATATTTAAAGGATTAAATATTTCAAGTATAAAGGGACAATATCTGGACATCTACAGTTAAATAGTATTATAATGGCAGGAGCAAAGTCCAAACAGTGCTTCCAGTGTTAATCATCCTATTTGACCAAACTTAGTGTAGGCGACTCCAGCTTAGAACCAAGAGTGAATGATCCCCTGGAAATTATTTAATGTCACTGGGAAGCACCTAAGAGGGGTCTGGCTTGTTACTATCAGTTACTGCCTATTGCTATGCAGAAGCATTTTGAAAGCACAGGCTAGAGCCAAGACAAAGAACATTCTGTAGTGGCTGGTGACTCTGGGTGGCTGAAACAATCCAGTTGGGTCAGTCAGTGCTTACTGAAGATCAAGAACAGCTACACCTTCTCTACTTGGACATCTAAAGCCTGAGACACCCTAAAAAGTGAAGAAAACTGTCTGAAAATTACTGGACAGGTAAACAAACCCAGATACTGATATCAGGAAGCTCTGATTCAATTACTGTTTCTCAAGCTGTTACTGCTTATGCCTTAAATGTCATTTAGCATGTGACACCTTCAGACAAAGGAAAAAGGAAAGAAAAGCGCTCAAAAGCGGCTCCAGACAGTGTAAACAGAGTCCAGTGTACTCCAGAACAGCACATCCAGTGGATGCTGGAGGGTTGATGTTTTGTGGTAGAAGCCTGCAGTGCCCAGCAAAGAACCTTCTGTAGCTGGGACTGTTATCAAGGCATTCACGATGTCCCTGTCACTTGGATGTCCTGAGGAATGCACTGAAAAGGCACTACAATGTTTCTTCCCTCTACCAAGGCACCTCATTCATGAAATGCAGAGGCCTCTCCTCCTCTGTGAAATTTAGCTGAAAGTGGTCAATGTAATAAAAGGCCCAGATGAGGGGACAGTGACATACAACAACTTTATTAGAAAGGCTAAAATTTAAATACCTAATTTATAGGATTTTAGCCATACCTGATTACACCAAGAGGGTCTAAAATTTCCTCTTCTTCCTCATCTCCCTCTTCTTTTTTCTCCTCTTTTTTGACATTTTCCACTGTTAAAAGCTGTGAGATTAAGTCAGGTGTCTTCTCCTCTTTGAAAAAATCCAATGCCTCATTTTCTTCATCTTCTTTCTCCCTGTCATCAAGCATGTTTTTACCCTTGAAGTCGACGGCACTGGAAGATTTTGTTCCTGCAAAACACAGTAATGGAGGCAAAACTGAGTACATGGTGTAACAACTACAGGTTTTTTTATACCTTGCACCTGTTCCTGGTGGTTTTGTTCTGAGGAATGAAGGACATGATCAGCTTCTGTGAATCTCTTTCAAAACACTTCCACTGTTCCCTTTATGCACTGTCATTATGCGTCTGATCTGTTTACTGGTTTAAAGTAGTTAAGTAGAGAAAGATAGAGGAAATTAACTTTATCTGAGACACAGCAGCACATTTATTATTATTTATGTTCCTTCTACAGTCAACAGAAACAATAGAATTTCCACATGGTGATTCATCCCATCCAAATAAAGTCATGTGAGAAGTTTCTCTCTGAAGTGACTTTTTCTCTCCACTAGCTACAGAGAGACTGTAAAAACTCTGCTTAGATGTAGGTAGCTAACTTTCACATAGCTAGTTGAGATAAAATCCACTTTTTGATACTATTTAATTAACTTGGGCTAAAATTAGAGCACTGGACAGCATGTTTCTAGAACAGCTCTTCAGTTTACACTGAAGAATGACGCCTGGAGTTCTAACACCCTTCAGTATGCAAGATGCATCCAACTCAGCAAATTCACCCAACTGAAACATAAAACTGTCTTCTCACTGTACTTGTTACATGCAAAGGCCAGCAGAATGAGGAGAGAACGGTTCCTTGCTGCAGAGTTTCTGGATGTCCAGATGTCTGGAAGCAATTTAAAATAACGAGACTAGCTAAAAAAAAGGCTAATGAAAACTGTTGTGGATAAAATTTATGGTTACACCATTTTGACTACTGAAGTAACATGGCACGGGAGACTCATCTCACCCAGCTTTTCATGTCTGCATCTGCCAAATCAGGGGGAGACTTACATTATTCTAGGGCAAATTCTGATGAACAGGTCGCATTACTTGCACCCAGTCTGCCCACAGAATGCAGCCCAGCCTAGTTTACCTGCAGATGTACACCATGGTTAGGTTAACCAGCAGGCAAAGATCAATCAACATAAACTCTGAATTCTCAGTGCAAGGGGTCTGCTTTCAAGAGAACACTGCCAGGGTAAAAAAGCCCCAAACCGAAAACCAAACAAAAACCACTTGAAAACCTTACTACCTGGATCTTTCCAGGCATTAAGCAGCTTTGCCCCCTTTGACTTTAGGAAGCTGCCAATTTCACAGAACTAATCTGGCCACACTTGACACTTCTGCAAAATGGGCTGTTCACACTTGTTAGCACGTTGCAACTGCACTTACTTAAAACTAACCGTCCACTAAGAATCCTGCACAGCACCAGGCTGGAGCATTCCCTGCTTGGCAGCTCTCAGCTGAATTAAAAGCAGAGAACTCGTATGTTCCATTCATTCAGTAACTCCCTACTACACCCAAGGGACGTAAGAACGGAGCTATACGAATCACTAGAAAAAACAAGAGCTGGACATAAGGCTAAGGAAAACTAAGAAAAAAAATTTAAAAAAATTAAAGAGAAAAAAAGCTAACCAGAGAATGCATTTAACTAATAAAGAATCTGTCTCCTATTTAAATCTTTCTCAGAGTCAATAATTTGCACAAAAACCAGACAAAACATGGAAGAGTCGCTCACTAAAAGGGAGACCCTGCACTGTCCCTTTAGGGTCCACCTCCCCACTGACAACATATGACTATTTAGCTTTCTAAACTTATATGTTCTGAAGCACAGCAGGACATCAGAGACAGGACAGTACATTGCTTGCTTTGGAGGTATCTATCAACAGCTCTGAATGAGGCGTGTGTCCACTGAGAGGAGGGAAAAACACTAGCAAACATGACTGTGCAGCACTGTAAATGCACATGAGGATATTTTCAGTGACAGCCTTTATTCTGGCATTCTATAGTTTTTGGCTACCTATGGAACTTAACACTTCCATAAAGCACATTCATGGGAGACGGGACACTCACATCTCTTAGTTACCTAAAAATTCCAGTAACTCCGGACTCGTTGCTAGACCCTCATCCTTGGAAATGAATTTCATTATATCATTGAACATAGCTCTTCGTTCAGAGATGTCAGATTCCCCCACAAAGAGAACTTTTCTAGGCAGGAGTGGAAGAGAAACCTGTGGATACCGTGCTGCCAGTCTCTGGTAGAGTTCTTCGATCTCGCTGTACTTCTTAGAAACCTGCAATGAAAATGTGTTGCCTGGGTTAATTTCTTTGCAGGAGAAACAGGAGCAGCAAAGAAGCAGTTTAAGTGCTGTGAAACATTAACTGTGGAAACTGAAGTGGAAAACCATGCATTAGCAAGGAGCTTTATATATGGCCTAGCAAAAGCCTGTTATGTACCCAGCGAATCCTCAAGCATTGCTGCTGGTCTTCTAATTGTGTTATTAAAATCCACTGCTTAATGAAATTAAAGTTCATTGCCAGAATCCATTTGTCTGACTCATCAGCTAATGAAATACTGGGAAGGTCACTGCTCCAGATACTTTTCTGACAGCAGGAATCCTTGTCCACTAGAAGTGATGCCCAGTCCTGAGACAGGAGGGAAGAAAAGCCCTGCCTGGTAGGTATATATTGGAGAAGGCTGCCTATGTCTTTGCACTATTGTCCCATTCCTCACTCCTGGTGGCTTCAGTGCCCTTTGGCTGCTTAGGCCTAAAAAACTGTCGTGTTTGCTGCCCTGCAGAGCACATAACACAAAAAACCTAAGGGGAAAGACCTCAGCTGACCCCTATCTATTCAGTTCATCCATGAGAAAATAAAAATCAACAACTTGGCCATGGCCTAAAAGGTTCTTATACAGGGAGATGCCAACAGTGAATGGAGTAACTCCTTCTGCAGACAAAGACAGGAGAAATAAGGCTCAAGATATTACAAGAAAAGCAACAGCTATGGGAATGTTGGTTAGAAAAGGTGTGGCTTCTATGCCACATTAAGTACTGAATTCAGTAGCTTAAACCAATACACAAAACCCGCACACAAAACTCTGATATTACAGATGCAATGAGGGTGACTGTCATGTTCTGCAGTATTATACAGATAATATATTTGCCAAGGCCCCACATGGCCTCATAATCTACTAATGTGTTTCAATTAATACAGACATTAAAAAAACAACCCAAGAAATTGTGCTAGTGGAGTGCATAGGACACAGATATTCTTTTAGGGTCCAGCTCTTATCCTCCTATAACACGTGTTTCTGAACTCTAGTGGAGTGAATCCTGATTAACACTGCAGTATGTGCAGTATTGCACATACTGAGATGGATAAAAAAGATGGAGACACACAAGCACCACATCTTGGAATGCAGAAATGCAGAGTTTTCCCATCAACACAGTGATAAAAGAAAGTCAACCTAACAAAATGCACAGAAGGGAGATGAGCTACAGATTAAAGCAGAATCCCTACACTGCACCTATACAAGCAAACTAAACAGCATCAGGCACATTCCCAGGCACTGGAACCTGAGACCATCTACTAGAAACCTCATTTATAGTGTCTACTAGAACCTGACAATGTCTGGCACAGTTCCCACACTCTGGGCAGCTATCATGCACCCAGGTAACTCTTCAGCCCAAGATCTGGCCCAGTGGAGAGACCTCTCAGCAGCCAGTTTGAGTTCTGATGCACACTGCAGATGGTAAGAAAGTTTAATCCTGCACATGCAGCCAGACTGTGCGAGCTGCTCTCCAGGCCAGGGAACAGGCCCTAACAATAACAGGCACACCTCGACCAGTTCACTGATTCAGATCTGGGCACAAACAGCAATAACCACCTCAGCTTTTACGCTTCCCTGCCTTTTGCAGTAATTATCAACCTAGCCAGATGATTTGGAAAAGCATTTGCATTTCAGCTGTACAATGTTCACTGTGGGTTCAGTGTCCAGTCACAAAAGGCAAGCAACTCTGTAACAAACATCTGAAACACAACACCCAACCTGAGTTGACAGGGGAATGAAAAACAAGAATTTTAGACTTGTAAAAGCAACGAAGGTTAAGTGTGAGCAACACTGTACTCCACATGCGGGATCTGAAATGCCATTCAGCAACCAAGTATTAAAGTTAAGGGCAATAGAGATGTTCCAGAATATCGGAATCTTCCCATCTGAAGACACCCAAAAAAAAAGAGGGGAAAGCAACTCCAGAGTTTCTGAATTGCTGTACATTTCTAGTTTGATAGATCCCAGTAGCACTCTGAACAGGGTATGATGCCTGAGCACCTCCCAACAATACTTTGTAAGGTCAAATGTAAGGGCAGTAAGGAATTCACTGGTGCTCTTTCAAAAGAATAAACACCACTACCCTCCACCCAGGAAAAAAAAAAATTAAGTCTGATTTGTGAAAAACATTTAACATCTAATTAATTTCAATAGTAACTACCAAATTAATTTCTGAAAGCATTACAAGACAGCAGCAAATCAAGGTTATGCCAAAACAGTTTTTTAAAATACTCTAACACTGAACTGAGATACACAAACTTATTTCTTTCCCCACTTAATTTTCATTCCTTCTCTATCAAAGTCTGTAAATTATTCATAAATCTCAATTTATGTCTAATTACACCACTGAACCTAAAGCAAACGCACACCCTCGCATCCCATCACTAATTGCGCCTTTGTGGATCTGCGTGGGCTTTGAACAACGCCGGGAATGCACACGCGACATGGAATACCAAGTGCGACAGCACTGTCTCCAAAGCATACTAATGTGCTTCCCAAAGCCTGCAGCACACCGTGCAGGCCAATATCCAGCAGTGCCGCGATGCCCTCTGCTGGAACACCCCGCTGCACCAGTGAGGTGTCAGACCTACAGCCAAAACCATTCCCCTAAGCTTACCTAAGCTCAGAGGGGGCCCCTGCAAGCCCCTGCCAGCTGGGGGCTCCTCACCCACTGTCCCTGTGCCTCAAGCCCAGGCAGCCACAGGCTCCTTGACACCCTTGCTCAGCTGTGCTGCCAGATATACCTTGGGTTTGGTGCTGGGAATGCTGTGGTAAGGCTGGCTGAGCCCAGACTGGTGCACTGAGAATCACAGAATGGTTTGGGTTGGAAGGAACCTTAAAGATTATCCAGTTCAATATGGGAGGGACACTTTCCACTAGACCGGGCTGCCCAAAGCCCCATACAACCTGGCCTTGAACACTTCCAAGGATGGAGCAGTCACAACTTCTCTGGGCAACCTGTTCCTGTAACACACCACCCTCACAGTAAAGAATATTTTCCTTATATCTACTCTAAAAAACCTTCCCTTCTTCAGCTTATGGTCATTCCCCCTTGTCAATTCCAGGCCCTTGCAACCAGTCCCTCTCCTTCTTTCTTTCAGCCCCTTTAGGTACTGGAAAGGGGCTCTAAGGTCAGCCTGGAGCCTTCTCTTCTCCAGGCTGCACAGCCCCAGCTCTCTCAGACTCCTCACAGGAGAGGTGTCCCAGCTCTATGACTACCTTTGTACCCTTCCTCTGGATCTGCTCCAACAGGTCCATGTCTTTCCTGTACTTGGGACCCCAGAGCTGGATGCAGCAGCACAGGGGCCTTACACAAGTGCCAGCCAGGTTCCAGAGAGTGTATTTTCTCAGGTCAAATCCCAGACATCACACAGAGCATTCTCACACCTTTCCAGTCAGAAAGCACTGCTCTGCCGTGACAATTCTGGACCTTTTCAATTTGACATCCTCTGTCAGTTTTCCAGGAGAAAGGTGTACCAGCATGGAATAAAATTAAACCTTGCTTTTTCCTGGTTATCACTTACAGCCCTTTGAAAATCCTTGATGGATCCTATGGCCCAAAATGTCAGGATGACAACTAAGCGCTACTCTAAACCCCATTTTATCAATCCTATTAAGTAAACAAAGTTCCATTTGATTAACATCCAAATATTTTTCTTCTGCTGCCTGTAATTCCTCCAGGTCTTGATCCTGCAGCTATCCTCTCCCCCTCCATGCCTCTAACTGAACTCTGTGAACACCACCTGTAAGTCAGCCTGAGTGCACACACTTCAAGGAGCTCTGTCAAGTCACAATATCAAAGGCTCAATCTGTTTCACTTCAAAAGAGTTAATCATGCAAATACAGCAAAGCATGTGCACATTTGCCAGGTCAAGACCCTATTTGCCTGTAACAATTAACATCCAACACAGAACTTAAAAGAGAGACAGAGATGGGTTGGATATTTTTTTTTTCACTAGGAACAAATAAATAAGTTGAATGTGATCAAGTATCGCTAGAAGGTTAAGAAAACCAACGGGAAGTTCAAAGTGAAAGCCTGAAGTTTGCTGCTAATCCCTCAAATCTCATGCATGTGCCTTGCCCCCCTCTTCCCAAGGGCCTCACGCATGAAAGTACACACCGGAATGGCTGCAGGATACGAGCCTGGGACTCGCAGTTGTGCGCAGAATTTGATCCCACTCAGTATTAATGTGACTTAATGCCTCCTTTCCCTTTAAAGCTCCTTTTACTGCCCCATTTCTGACCTCAAACTTGTCACCATATGCTTTGTATCTACTGCAAAGATTTCAACAAAATGGAGGTCTTAGAGCTAACTCAAACCCTTTGCCAGCCAGTGCACACCAGCAAAGAGCACTCTTGATTTTACAGTATTTCATGAAAAACAGGGCTACTGTGACTTTCTTCTTACAAAGCCCACTTCTTAACACTGTCAGAAAATGGAGATCCAGCAGCTCTGTCCTTTAAAAGAACTAGCTTTGGGTACAGGAATCAAAAGCATCCCTTCTTCCAGGCAGCACAACCCAAGCTTTCGCTTGGAAACTCCCAATTCAAGCCGTACCAGAATTAATGCTGCTCGGTGACCCCGTGGGTATGCATTACGGTAGATTTTAATTACATGACCACATGCTGTTCTCCCCATCTGTTTTGCCCAGCAGAAGAGCAAAAACTCTAATATTTCTTTTTAATCAACATGAATCCTTAGTGGCTCCTGAACCTATTGCTACACTGAGCATGGATTTCTCCCCCCCCCCCACATCACAGAAGTCATAAAGTGGAGGAATTTATCTTCACAACACACCTGTATGGTCACGAAAAAGCAACTCCAATGCACAGATTTTGAGGCCCAGAAAGAGAAGGCCAACATATGCAAAAAGGCAATGATGAAAACATAAATGAAGATACACCCATGTACTCATACATCCCCACATTTTATGAGAGGAAGACAGTTCTATAGTAAATGCCTCCCTCAATTGTGCTATGCCTGTCAAACACCAGTAGTTATTTGTTCAGCTTTGAAAAAGAAAAAACTTGACTAACAAATAACTTGTACAGAAGAATCAAACTGGATGCAGACACAAAGAGAAGGCACTAAAGGCTGGGTGGATTTTTAATAAGGCTGGGAAGGGAGAAGTTAATTGCTAAAAAAGCTGAGGTGTGGCTAAAAGAAATGCTTCTAAGAAAAGTAAAGCCTTTTCTTTTTATCACAGAAAATGGCAATTCTACAGGCAATAATTAAGTATCACCTTGGCAGCAGTACCAAAGAGAAAACCAATTTCCCTCTTTCGATAGTACAAGAGTATTGTGACCTTTGAAAGAAATGCAGCTGACTTTTCCTTTAATTACCAAATATAACCTTAAGGTTAAGCAGTTCTACAACCTTAATTTAGCATTTTTTAAAATTAAAGAATCCCTCCAGTTTCTAAGAATTTAGATTTGAATGTCATCACAGAAGTGAATTTCTTCTTCTGTTAATGCTTCACAAACATTTTAATTAAACATGCCTGCCGTGATGCTGATTTTGCATAGTCCTATTAAGGCTGGGGAATAGGGCACTCTGGATTGCTCAGACCCACAGTAAAGGCTCCACAGGTCAGATCTGGGATCTCTTTTTCATGTTCATCTGTTTTTTGACAAAGGGCTTTAATACACCTCTCAGTCTTGACAAGATGGGAGGACAGAGCCTCACACTGCGCCAGGGCAGGTTCAGGTTGGACATCAGAAGGAATTTCTTCTTGGAACAAGTTGTTAGACATTGGAATGGACTACCCAGCGAGGTGGTGGAGTCAAGAAATGTCAGGACACGGCATCTGGTGCCTGGTTTAATTGACAAGGTGGAGATCGGTCAAAGGCTGGATCAATGACCTTAAAGGCCATTTCCCACCCAAATGATCCTGTGATTCGACCCAGTGTGGTTTACATCGCATCCCAGAGATCACAGCTAGCTTAGAGGACGCTTTTGCCGTGCTCACCATCATTTTCCAGGGAGAAGAGGAGCCGCTGGAGCCGCTGGAGCCGCTGGAGCCGCACACGCCGCTGACCCCGCTCCCGGCGCGCTCGCCGCTGCCGCCCAGCGCCCGCCGCGCGCGGTGCAGGCCCTGAGGGCAGGGCGGGAGCGGCGGCGCCTCCGAGGCCTCAGGGACCGGGCAAGGAGGAGCCACAACACACGCACCTGGCTCCTCCCCAGGTGGCCAAAACAGAGACAATCCGAAAATCCGTATCCAGAGACAATGAAAACCCTACCATGCCTGCCTGCCTTCTCTAACCTACCCATCACCTCAGCGCTGTGACATTGGCTCCTTCCTCCAACTTGACAGTTTCAACAAAAGCAAAAAAGATGTCCCGTCTCCCATTCTGCTCCAGAACAGGCACACAGTAGTTTCTTCTTCTTCCTTCAGATGTCTCATCTCACTCTGCTTTTTGATACAAATCTGATGTGTTAGATCTGCTGCCCAGTGTAACCTCATCATTCTCTGCTGTTCCCCAGGTAGTGGGGAAGGGTCACAGCTCTTGTTTGTGCTGCTCCGGCATCCAGCAGAACAGGGCACTGCACAGACAGTCCAGGTGCAACCCACATTCCCTGGCAGCCACAAGACTGGGACTTCTCTCCAGGTTAAGCTGTCTGTCTCAGCTCCCATGACTGTGAGAATCTTTTGGTAAAATGTGACTGAAGCTCAACTCACCCGAACATAGGGTAGCCAGTGGTACCTTGGATGCTGTACTGTATTCTCCTCACTGTTTCAGGGCAGTGCCAATGCCTTCATGTCCTCTGTCACACCTGCCAGCCCTGTGGACACACCTACTGTAATTTAGGGTTTCTCAAATGGTACCACACATTTATGTTATGCAAAGTGAGCTCCCTCACTCCACAGATGCTCAGCTACGTCCTTTTCTGCACCGACTGGGATGGGAATTTAGAAAAGCAAATGCAGACATCTAATCATAGAGAACAGATTATTCTGCCCAGAAACAGGCATCCCATGCCATCTGAGAGGCTTTGGGGTATCCAACAAGCTTGTGTGGGGCAGGCAAATACCACACAAAAATCTATGGGAGACCCACAAACTTCTGAAGGCCAAGTGAAAAATCCCAGGGCACCGCCAAGTGCATACAGTGACTTGTGTGCAACTCTATTGACCCTCAAGCATTTTAGCCTGTATTTGAAGCCCCCCACTGCAGCTGTCTAAAATGCAGATGCTTTCCCTCTATGGTCAAAGAAGAGAGACATTTCCAGAGGATGAGTCACATCATTCCCCTTCTCCCCACTGACCATACAAGCAGGGACAGACTCAGATTAAAATATCCAACTTAGAGAGAGCTAAGTTAGGACAGGTGAATCCCTCTGTTCCTTCCAGTAATACATACAGACAGGACTCATCGGAATGAATCGATGGAAAACATCCATTCTCAACCTCCCAGCTCATGGTTTTAAATTACTCTCACACAACAAACTATATAATATATCATATTTAGTCAGCTGAAAAAAATGTAACTGATGAGATAAATGTTATTCTCGTCAGGCTCCACCAGTTTTCTTCTTCATGAAGAATGAAATGTCAGGAGGCCTCACAAGAGGAGAAATCAGGAAGGTTCATTTCACTTGAGAAGAGCAACTGAATGCTGAAAATCCTCCCAGAGAGAGCAGACATGGGAACACACAACCCCAGCAAGCAGGGGGGCCTCAGTACTAAGTCTGTTTCTCCTCTTTTATGGACAATCTGATTTTATCAACTTATTCTTAAATGACACAAAATGAAGTTAGATGATAACAGCCCAGTTTAACACCTCAGCTGTAGTCAGATTCTATCTTCCACATAACTGTGTGGGAATATTACATAATATAAGCAGGCATTGCTGCATGAAAAAAAAACAACTGCACATCCCCTTCTCCTATCTGCCCATGTCTGGCCCTTCCTTGTCCTAAAACAAATTTTAATGAGGCTGTGCAACTCACAGGCTCAAGGAACAGGTGTAAATCAGTACTGAATAACAACCCCCAAAATACCCATTTTTAGCTGGGAGCAGTTCCTCAGCTGACGTTATGGAATAGCCACATGACACTGGCACACAAAGGGAAACGCTGTGGGAGCAAGAACAAGCAGCCAGGGATGAGGAGGGAGACTCCTATGCCATCACTGCTGCTTTATATATAGCATAAGGTGTGGGATAAATGCAGGAGATCTCATCAAGCATCTCTTTACAACACTGACAGATGTTTATCTGCAAATCAGACGTAAGTTTAAATAAGCTTTTATCAATCATCTTTCATGGAGTGTGAGTTACACTACAGGTCATGGTCTACCAGGTAACCACACACTCACATCACTCTGACATTACAGTTATTGCAAAGACATCTGAAAAGAGCAGATGTTCACAGGATGCAAGAGGGTGTGTCCTTTTACAGTCAATGGACAGAGAAATGCACTTCTTGGGAGTGGTTCAGCAGGCAGCTAAAAGAAGATCAAATAAAACACCCTAAAAGCATCTTTTCCCATCAGGTTGATAGACAGTCCCAGGTGAAACAGCTTAAAGTGGATGTGCACATGCCATAGATGACATTAATTTCACCTGTTTTAAGTCATGTGCTGTGTTCTCAAACCTTTACTCTGCAGGTATATTGGAAAAGACAATCCAGCTCAGTAATATTCTATATGGACACTTCCTTGTAAAACTCTCTTACCACGGATTTTAAAAGCCATGTCAAGGTAACGGGTCCTTTCAAATAAGCTGTTATATATTTATTTCATGCTTATGGACCATGGTCTAGTATTGATACATACATTAGAGAAACTAATTAGTAGCAGAACTTACAAAAAGCTTAATTGGTTTCTATTTGTTGATCCATACTGAAAAATGCATTAAAGGCAACAACAGTCATTGCCACTTTTAGCTCCTGGAATAAAAAGTGCAATTACTGTATGTATAATGGAATATACATAATGGAATAGGAATTGGAGAAATGGTACAGACTGTGTTGTCCTACCAAGGACCTTGACCCAGAGAGGCTGTGATTGATGACAAATCATCTGCTACATCACGACAGAAATAATCAAAGCTGATTAAGAAAGTGATCACTAACACAGGTCTGATTAAATATTTACCATAAATTGAACCACATCTTCAGGCTTGTGCTTTGCTGATTTGAAGGCAGCCAACCAGGTAACAACGACAATGTGATACTCGACATGGCCAGACATCATCTTCCCATGGATTTCCTGGTATTCTGGCACTGACAAATCCAGCCCTGTGTGTGTATTCTGAATTTGCCTAGGGAAGAAAATACACAGAGTTCAGGCATTGGCACAAAGATTTTTAACTGTCCCTCTCCCAGGATCCGATTAAAAGCCCAAGAAAATCAGTGCAAAGGTTCTCATTGGAACAGCACATCAGATAGACCCAATACTGTTCCTACTCTACAACAAGACAAATTTGGACACGGCCTGTATTCCATGACAAAGCACCTGCCACAAGCCACTCCAGGCAACATGCCAGGAACACAGCATTTCTCTGAAGAGATGCAGATTCATTCAGAACAGGACTTTACTCACAAGAATTGAAAGTGCTCTTACCCAGCATGGCAGGGAGAAGATCCCATGATCTCTCATCAGGTTTCTTTTGAGAAAAAGGTCTGCTCATTGTGACTCATGCCAAGCCCTATCCACCTCTCCTTTATCTAAGGACATTCCCAGGAATGACAGAGACAATAGCTGAAAGGGGCCATGAAAGGAAGAAGCAGCTCCCTGGAGCACATGGACAACTTGAGGTCAACACCTTTGTGAAGAGCCAACCAGGGAACTTGTTGTCAAACAGTCTAAATGGCACACTAGCCAAAACATCTTGGCTTTCCCACAAAAATCCTACTGGAAACAGAACTACCTGTCCTTTCATACCCAGTTAAAGAAGACAATCACAGCATTAACCTCTGAGAGTTGCCAGCAGTCAAAACCACCCACAGCTCCTCTTGAAGGAAAATGCAACAGGGGACCTGCTGCTGCAGTTTACTCAATGCATTTTTTTCCTCCTGCCAGCTTTAGATCCACAGAACTGTGGTGTTACCCTCCCCCTGAATTGCCATCCAAGGAAATATTTATGATGTTTTTGCAAGAGGAATGCCAGGATCGTATTGGAGTGCTCACACATCAATAGGAAGACCAAGCAGCTGCTGTTGGAGCATTAAACAGTATGTTTAATGAACTAAACAGTCTGTTTCAATAGCCTGAAAAACAAAACTGATCAGAGATCCATCCCTTCCCCAAAGTTACCCTATGCCAAGCCACAGCACACTTGCTATCACTGGAACCGAATACTCTGCCAGAATCAGAAGTTTATCATCCAGAGGACTGAATACCCTCTGAACAATCTCTGAATACATCCTTCCTATGTGTGAGTGAGTGTTTTTTACTGAAATCAGAAGAGACTGATTAAAAGAAAACCAAACTAGGATCACTAAAGATTTTTTCTGCCTTTTTAAACCTTAACCATGAGGATTATCAAGTCCCACCTACCCTGGATTTTCTGTGGATTGCAGAGGTGGCTTGTGGAATTATTACCTCCTCCTTTAGGAAGTTTAGCTACATTAACACAGGTGCCTTTTCACCTAAGGATACACAATGCATAGAACTTAATATACACTTCAAGAGGCTCAAACAATCTAGTTTCAAACGAAGTTTCAAAAGACTCCTCCTGTCATGTCAAAACTCAATCAGTTCTTATGAAACCTGAGCTTCCCCAAGAAGGCAAGCTCTGAATCTCTAATGCAAAGTTTGAATAAAAATCCTTTTAAAGAGAGTATCTTGGGAGTTCTTGATAAATAGGACAACAATAAACAAGGGCACAGACCCAGTTTTGTACCCAATCCTCTTTGCAAGCCATGTTTAAAACATTAGGGTTTTAACAACAGCTCTACCGTCTCCAGTATTTTGACGATGCTACTCTGTCTGCTCCCATTCTGTTCTCATGTTCTGCCAGCCAAGAACTTGACTTTACACATCCAGACAAAATTTTGTTCTCAGTTACACACGGTTGGCTCTCACACAGGACCAACAGTGCCTATGTGTGAATACAGAGGTGCCTGGCTTTCACACAGCAGCCTGTGGTACCTGCAACTACAATCATCCGGAGTGCTGCCTCCTTCAGTGGCAGCCAAAATGCTGACTCAAAGGGCACCTACCAGTAAAAGCAGCTGGATCTGGAGTTTTTTAGAATATACCTGCAGCAGAGGATATGCTCTTATAAGAGACTTACAGATCACAACTGCCTTAAACACTGTTAAGATCACCAAAGGACTTTGCCCGCTATGGCAGACTGCATAAAGAAGCAACCCCACCCCAAATTTGCCCCTGTGAATTCCTGAAAATATGGAAAGTAAATTAAGCCACGTGATGGGGACTTGAGATAAGATAAAGGTGGTACTATTGATCAAATTATCTCAAGCCTAAGAGAGGCAAACAAGGCTGGGGGAGAAGAGTGTATCACTGCAAGGAGTCCACGGGGAAGACCAGCTCAGCAGCTGTGCTGAAGGTCAGCTCTGACTGGAGGAGACCATAGTCCACTGCCTCAAAAGAAGAGACATACTGAGCACAGGACATTCACACTCACATGTGGGCCTGAAGGTATTTATCCCTTCTGATGGGGCATAGCAAGCTCAACTAGAGGCAGCTGTCATGTCTTAAAAGGTCATAAACCATCAAAGACACCCAAAGCATCCCAGACTTACTTCTGGGGCCTTCCACCAGAGGACCATACATGATTCAAAGTGTAGCAAAAGACAGTGCAAAACTTCCCCCTGCAAGGGAGGTGCTTGGGCATTCCCACATATTCCTAAATGTATATTAAACTCTATGTTTTGTGGGACCTCTACCACCTAAAAGGATGAAGGACCAACAGAAGAACACTGCTGGATCCACAAGGTGAGTGATTATCTTTCTACTTAATTGTTCTCTCTACTTCTCCCCCCACCCTCTTTTCTGTGTCTTTGTCTCTCTCTCTCTCTCTCTCTCACATTTTACTGTTAAATCCGTATTATTGATTTTGGCATATGGTCTCATTTGCACATTAATTTGGGTAGAAACATCTCTGTCTAATAATCACAATAATTGGATCTTAACAGCTCTCCAGATGTGCAACCACTCAGAAGTTGTGACTGCAGCTAAGGCAGCTAAAAGGTCTGTCACTTGTACTCAGGACTTGTACTTACTAAACCAGGGAAGTGTGAGTTACCAGTCCTTGAAAGGATGTGTAGATGTGGCACCTGGGAACAGGGTTTAGTGGTGGACGTGGCAGTGCGGGGTTAATGCTTGGACTTGATGATCTTAAAGGTCTTTTCCATCTCAAG
The DNA here is from genome assembly GCF_017639235.1 of Corvus kubaryi. Classification (NCBI taxonomy): domain Eukaryota; kingdom Metazoa; phylum Chordata; class Aves; order Passeriformes; family Corvidae; genus Corvus; species Corvus kubaryi. The sequence goes on along the minus strand of NW_024581116.1, from coordinate 7,412,430 downwards.
TGAGTCTGTGATTCTACTTCTGTTAACATAGTGTATAAATGACGAATTAACCTGCTTTTCACCTCTAATATAAATAAAAGGAGTAATGACCAGTGAACCATCCTCAATTGGCCTTGTTCAGCTGAAAAGACCAACCAAGTACAGAGACATTTTTTTTTTTCATTGTGAGATGACACAATAAAAACTTCACTGGAAGAGCTGCTGCATTAGAGAGTTCTAAAAATGTCATGAAGTTAGTAAGTACCTTATCTATACCCAGGGTTTTTCTTTTAAAGTTGTTAGAAGTCTGCACTGAAATGTCATGGAAAACGATTAGAGGGAGGGGGAATAGCTACATTTTTGTTTGTTTGCTTTAGGCCTTATGATCACTTTCATCATTATCTCCTACAGGAAACCTACCCCTATTATCTCTTCCATAGCAACAGGATTTCTTTTTAAATATAAAACTGAATCTAAATGAACAGAAATCAGCCGGGAGGCTGAGGCAGACAGAGCGTACTATCCAAAGTGCTCCCTACTTCTTCTAATGCCTTCAAAATAAGAAGCCTTAGTGATTGAATTAATTAAATATAGTTATTGTTATTGTAACAGAACCAGCATCTGCAAATCCCAAGACAAAGTATAGTTTCACTGCATTTTTCACATCAAACAAAATTATTTTTACACTTGTAGCTTTAAAAAAGTGCAGCAAAGGAGAAAACTGGTTGTTTAAATGGGACACACAGGTTTACTGCTTCTACTCTTTATTTGAATCTAGCTTATCTCCAGTTTACACTTTTGTCTACCATACAGACAGTTCACCAGAGACCTGGGCACATGGTTAACCTCCCTAACAGGAATCACTTCACCCAAGTACAAGGAGACCATTCATACCAGTAACACTGGTGTGAATCAGATCATTGCACAATCAGATCATGCAGGATTGGCCCGGGACAGAGGAAGTGGAGACAATAAAGGTCAGCTGAACAGAGCAGCTTCCACAGTTCACGGAAGAGCCAGTTTTTCATTCCTGGGTTTTTTATTTGCATATAATAATTAAATTGTATTTTAATTATTCTGCTTTCTGTGCTGAAAGGCCAACATAGAGGGGTTGGGGGAGGGGGGGGAACAGCCACCTCAAGCAAGAAAGTAAAGTTAGAGATGGAAGTACTGCGACCAGAGAAACATTTATTCCAGTGTCTGTGTGGCCAGGAGAGCAGGCTCTGTGCTTCCTGCCTTGATAAAGTCAGCCCTGCCAGCAGCACCCAGCTCCAACAACCTCTGTCCACAGGAGACCAAACTGTGACATCCCTGGTCATAACAGAAGGAGAAAGAAAATTATACAACTGGTTTTATTTATTAAGTGAAGGCAAAGTACTTACCAAACAATTTATTTCTCTGTATAGTCTAACTAGAAGCATACAGATTTTACAAGCTCTCCAGAGCAGTGGTCACAGCACCAAGCCTGGCAGAGTTCAAGAATTGTTTAGACAATGCTCTCAGGAACATGGTGAGTTCCTAGGGGTGTCCTGAGCAGGGCCAGGAGTTGGACTCAATGATCCTGATGGGTCTCTTCCAACTCAGCACATTCTATGATTCTACAATATATATTATCACAGCAACTAGGAATCCTATTCCCAAAACAAGTATGTATAAAGAGTGGAAAAGGTCACAACTACACACCTATTTTACCTCACAAGCTAGAAAATATGTTCACTTGCTACAGCCTGAATCCCTCACATACATATATACCCGATTTTATCACTGAAACCATTCCAGTTTCAGTGGGATAATTTGCAAGTGGGTCTTTTTACTGTCTAACAACTGTAAAATAAATCCAGGTGTCTGGATTTCCATTTCCAAGGCTAAACTTAATATAAAGTCTGCAAAACATCTTAGTCACATCAGATACATTTGAAGGTTCAAGACCACTGCTCCAAAGGAAGCCTGGCCCTGATACAGCCGAATATTTAAGGATTAAAATAATGGCTTTGAAGTTAAAGTGACAGAAATAGTCATTATTTATGTCCTAGGAGGTAAGGAGCTTGCTGAACCAACACTTTTGCTTCTCATGTCTCATCTGATACGAAACTGCTTTCCTGTGGTCTCAAATACCTTGTAGATTGAAAGAAAAAAAAAAAGAGAAATCTATCAATTTCCCTATAAAAGACTGCCAAAAGCATTTTCTTCTAGAGGCATTTCTCATGAGGGTTCCTTTACCACATCTAGGAAAAGATAGGATTTGAACATTTAATGCAACAGAAGACGGCACAGACTTCCAGACAGTAGGGCAGAAGAATAAACTCATTTTGCCCATCCCTGTGCTACCATCCAGAGCGGGCACGAGGACCGGGATGCAGGGCACGGCAGCAGGAATGGGCACCAGCCGAAGCACTGGTGACACCGCGCCTCGAAGAGGCCGCTGCACGCCCCACGATAAATCCTAATTCTTTCCGACCCACCTCGAAACACCGACAAGGAAAAGATGTGCCTGGAGGGCGAGAACACATGCTGCGCCAGTGTGGACGGGAAACGACCCGAAGTTATCACAAGAGGAAGGGGCACACAGGACGGGCCCGGGATCTCCCCCGGCTGTGAAATGCGGGAAAACTAGAGAAGATCTGAAGTGTCCCGGGGCAAGCCCACGTAGCACCACCCGGCTTCCCCTCCTCTCCGCCAATTCCTCAGCCTCCGCCGCCCCGCGCTCCTTCCTTTCCTTTCCCTTCCTCCCCTTCCCCCGCTCCCTTTCCCGGGCTGCCCCGCCGAGGCTGATGCGGGAGCGCGGCCGCTCCCCCGGCCCGTCCCCGGTACCTGGTGGTGACCAGCACGGCGGGCGCCGGGCCGCGCTGCTCCATGGCCGCGGGAGGAGGTCCCGCCTCCCTTCCCGGGGCTGGACCGGCCGCCCTGCCGGATGTCAGGCGGCGGCTCCGGTGCAAAATGAGGGAGGGGAAGAAAACGTCCGCCACGGGGAGGAAAAAAAACAGAATGTGGTTCGTAGTCGGCAGGATTCGAACCTGCGCGGGGAGACCCCAATGGATTTCTAGTCCATCGCCTTAACCACTCGGCCACGACTACACCGACGAGCGGCCCTTTTTCCGGGGGAACCCCACTAATTCATCCCCGCGCTTCCTCTTCCTCCCGGGACCGAAACTTCCCCCGAGCTTCGGTGCATCCCTGGGCTCTTCTCTTCCTCCTCCTCGCTGGAAACAGCTCGCACACATCTTCCTGCCTTAAAACAATGGGCACGGCGCTGCTTACCAACCCCATGTCGAGGCAGCGCCAGCAAAGCACGGCCACCGCACAGCCCTGGCCATACACCTCGGAGCGGCTTTGTGCCCTGAAGTTTTTATGAGGAAAGAAGAGGGAAGCAGCTGGTCCCTCTGCTGCCCCTCAGGCACCCGCGGCCGGGCTGGGCAGCCCTGGTTTGGTTGCAGGCTGCTGGGCGCATCTGGGCGCTTGATTATCCCAGGGCTTCTCTGCGCTGGTGTGCAGGGCTCCTGCAGGGAAGCACTTAGGAAAAAACTTCGCACCGGGCACAACTTTGTGGAATCACAGGCTTACAGGGTCGTTATTGTCGTAAAAGACCTCGAAGATCATGGGATCCAATCGTTAACACATCCACCATGCTCACCACTAAACCATAACTCTTAGTGCTACATCCACATGTTTTTTTAACACTTCCAGGGACAGCAGTTCCACCACTTCCCTGAGCCGCCTGTCCCAATGCCTGAACACCCTTTCAATGAAGAAACTTTTCCTGATATCCAATTTAAACCTCATTTGGTACAACTCGAGGCTATTTCTTCATCTGTCACTTGTTACCTGGGAGAAGAGACCAACCCCCACCTGGCTGCTCCCTCCTTTCAGGTGGTTGTAGAGAGCAATAAGGTGTCCCCGAGCCTCCTTTTCTCCAGGTTAAACACTCCCAGCTCCCTCAGCTGCTCCTCATTATATTTGTGCTCCAGAACCTTCTCACCAGCTCTGTTGTACTCCTCTGGACAGACAGAAACCACAGGAGATGCCAGGGAATATTATAAACGTGACAAAAACCAGATGCTGACGCTGTATCAATGCAGCCAGTCCCCAAACAGGCTCAGCACCCCAAGTGGGTGCGCAGCAGTGTCCCCAGAGAGGAGCAGCCCCTCAAAGAGGACCTAGTGAACAGATTAGGACTTTTCACCCCAGAAAGGAACAGCTGGAGGAGTTTGGGATGTGATGGAAATCTGTCAAAATCAAGAGAGGCCCAAAGTGGCAGATACAGAACAGTCTTTTAATGCTTGTGGTGAAACAAGAAATGTGGAGCATGAAACCCATGAGTCAAAACACAAAAAGGGAGACTTCATAGGTGGGGTTCCTTCCTAAATCCCCATTGTTTTCTCTCCTTGCCACTAAAAACCTTTTGTTAAGCAGAGTGTAAACACCACCACCCAGCTGCAGTCTTTCTGGCACAGGAGTTGCAGTTGCCAGAAGTGCTGCAAGCCACTGGCAAGTGCTTTTGGAACATGAATCATTCTCATGTGGACTCTGAAGGGTTAAAAGGCCCTGGGCTGCAGTTCCTGAAAGCATAATGAATTGCTTCTCTCATGGCATTTTTATCACCATTTGGCTTCCTGGATAGTCCAGTTTATTCAGATAGTAACAAGGAGTAAGCAGCTGGCAGTTTGCTGTCTGAGACAGCAAAAATAGAGCAGGACCTGAGCCATGAGTTCCCACTGAAGCTTGTCATGCTCACTGAGCAGTGCCTCTGAAGGTACTTCAACAGCTGGGGATTTTTTCCCCAAAGAGAAGAGTCTGCTTGGCCCCAGTAAGCTGCCCCTCTTTGTCCTGGAGAGCTTGTGTGTACTATGTCTGTGTGCTCATGAAGAAGTCCAAGCACTGCCTGTTTATCTGATTTCCTAACAAGTCTTATCACATATGGCATTTTTATAACTCCACAGCCTCCATCATCATAACAAATGAGTAAAACAAGTGCCTCAGTGGTGCTAACTTCTGAAGTTGTGGAAATAATTGGGTGATTTTTCCATGAGGTTAGGTCAGGGTCTTTCATCAGATGGTGACTGTGAAGAGTGAACCTCTGCATAAAAGGTGCACACAAATCAAACCTATTAGGAGAAAACTAATATGCCAAGAGAGCTGTCTGCAGGAGCTGAGCATCAGCTTGCCTCTTTCAGAAGCAACCACCTAAAATACTTGGAGTTTGATTCCCGTGTTGCTTTGGATGCTACACAGAAAATTTTTCCATGGAACCCATTTTTTGACTCAATTATCCACTAGAAACCTGCAGGGGAAAGCCTGTGGGAGAATGTGCGAAGAATCTGAGAGCCAATACCAATAGTAGTCATCACTTACAAACTTATGTTTTCCTAGCTACTACTTGGGTTACCCTCAGCTGTTGCTCTCTCCTCCATGGTCTCCCTTGCCTCCGTTCAATTGTCTGTGAGTGAAGGAAAGAAAAGGTAACTCTGAAGTTTCAGGGCTATATTCTTTGGGATTTCTGGCTTTTTTCCCTACCTCTTAACTCTGCAGTACTGACTGGTATGGTAGGTTTCTTGACTTATTGTTACCCATTCTTTTCCTGGTTTTTTTTTCCCCTTCTTTCTGTACCCTCAGCAAACTGAATCAGCATATTCATGCAGTCAGTGTTTACTAGCCTAATTTATGCATAGCTTCTGTAATAAAACTATTAATTCATTTGCATATAATAACTGCATAAATACAAACCAATGTTCTTTTACTGCAGGTATGTGTGGTACTGCATTAGAGCCTCAGTGGTTTCTGCTTAGATGGGGCAAGGCCAAAGATGACTGCTCCAAGTGGGAGAAGATACTCAAAAAAAAGGAGGTCAGTCTGATTTCAGTCAAAAGTCTCTAGAAAATGAAGGAAAAGAATGAGTGGGAGACAAGTAATTAAGCTCAGTAGGATGTTGAAGGAGTTTTATTTGTGTTCAAGATGTCTGAGCATTGGGAAGTGTCTGTGTAAGAGGAACTCATGCTGGAAAATGGTATCGTCCAGGAAGCCTAAGACAATAGATCTCCCAACATAGAGGTAGTGGAGAAGCCAGGTTTTAAACAGAGTTTACGGAGAGATGCATATAACCTCTATAACTAGAGGTGTAGTTGTTTCATGAGTCAAGTGGCTGTTTCTGGTTTTACTATCACCATCATAAAAAATCTTTTAGCTGTCATTTCGCAGACATAAAAGGAAAATGAGATTAGTTATTCTCAGAACTCAAAACTCAGATACCTACTATAAGTAAATCCCAACTGTAATACAATATTCTTATAAATTTCATGATTCTGGGACACCTTTTGAACATTTGGGTTCAGTAATATGGTTCTGCTGATCTGGGATTACCTACTACATAACTGTGTCCTGAGCTGACTTCCGTAATAACCTTGTTTTTACACTGACATAGTCTGGGTTTCCACTTTACCCAGTGGTTTATCACTTTGTCCTATGAAACAAGAATACTTTCCCTCAGAGCTACTATGTCCAGCACAGGCAGGGCTTTGAGAGCAGAGGGCTCCTGGAGGCTCAGCAGCAGCTGGTAAATGAACTCATATAATTTTTCCCCATTTCTTTCTTCCCTTCCATGACCAATGTTTCTACTCTCCTTCCACAGTACCTCTCTGCTCTTCTACTCACTGACTACACACAGGAGCAGGAACTGCAGGTGTTTTCTTCAACACAAGGAAAAGCACTGCAGAATAGTGTAAAGGGGTTGAGGTGGTACTTGTGCTTTGGAAGTCAGCTCTTACCAGGTGAGGTGGGCATCCCCTGCCACCCTGCACTGCTCTCTCATCAAACCTCTGCCCTGCAGTGTCACATATCAGGAAGACCCAGCTTTGAGCCTTCCTCCCAAATCCTGCTCCCAGAGGCTCAGCACAGGCCCATGGTGTGTGGATATTACAGACCTAATGCCTCAGACACTCAGCTGAGGGTGACTTAGGCTCAGGGACTGCGCATCAGCTTTGTTCTGGAGTAGTTTTTCTGTCCACTAGAGAGCACTCAAATACCACCTATAGACCCGGGATGGGCCACTGGTGCTGACTGCAATCCCCAGCGGTGTCTCATAGTGCTGGTTTTGCCTGCAGTAGAGTTAATTGTCTCCATAGTGTCTGGTAAACCATGACACTCACCCTCTGGGAGCCGAGTGCCCAGCTCCTGTCTGGCACCATTCACTCACACACACAATCCCGCCAGCTCCAGTGTAACCCTCAGCTCGTGCTCAAAACCTGGCTCTGGGGCCAGTTACACTGGGATTTTCTATAGAACTGAAGTCAGTCAGTGATGTGTTTGCAGTTAGGACTGATGTTTGTATTTGCTTTTGATACAAAGTTTACTCCCTATAGTTAAACTTTCACTGACACATAGCCCAGAGGAGTTTTCTCAGCCACCTGCCTCAGCATGCATGGAGGGGACCAAGTGGTATGAAAAAGGGGAAGAATCACCACCTATGCTCAAGGACTGCTCACAAGCCATCTCCTGCAGGCACTGAGGTGCCACAAAGGGTTAAAGGAAGGAAGAAAAACCTCTCAGAGACTGTTAAAATATTGAGTGATTTGTGGCTGGAGTCTGTTCCCTCTGTTCGATGCAAACGGACTGCAGCCCTACAGTTTAATCCCTCTCTGTTCTTCACAGGGGCACAGGGAGATGAAGGGTCTCTATGAGGGTCAAGGTGTGACCCCTTGAACTCATCCTAGGGTCATGTCTGTCTCCTGTACACTGAGCAGGGACCAGCTCTCGCAGCACCGCATCCCTGCCTGGGTGTGATTCTTGGCAGCTCATGGATTTGCTTTTCATCTCCCCCAGAGCAGCAGGAGAACAACAGTGAGTTTATAAGCCCAGAGGGAATTGTCCACCAAGTTTTGAATCCCTGGCAGAGGACTCTAGCTGTAATCATGGCAGGATGAGGGGAAATCAGAGCCCTGCTTAGGGTATAGTATATAAAATGTGGGGGAAAAAAACAAGGGCAGAGGAACATAGTTAAAAACAAAATAAATTGTCTGTGGAAATGCAGTTTAAAAGCTGAACGTAAAACTTTTTTTCAGCCTTGATTTGGGAGAAATGAAATATAATTTCATTACTGGAAAAGGCTGTGCTAAGATTCCAGTGAGATGATCACTCACTTATCACTCCTAACACTATTTGTTTTCAGATGACAATTACAAAACCCAGATGTGAACCACTAGGAGATTTTATATTAGGACTGGGCTTCTCAGTGAGTTTCAAAGGTAGCCAAAATGGTAGATTTAAAGTTCACTCTTGTTATATGATGGGGTAAGGTTGTTGATAGCCTGTCATGGCAGTCTTTTAATCTACACACCTCCTAAACTCAGTATAGATTTATTCTGGAGAGAAGGCAGCAGAGTTATAGAGCTGTTATTCATTATGTCTCATGCTTTTCTCCCTGCTTTAAACATTTAACCTGTAATATGATGAGCCACATGTCAGGAATAATCTAGTAGAAACCATAGGTAATCCCTGCTGAAAAATAAGCCTGGCTCTTGACCTGCTGCAGCCTTGGAATTAAAATTCCACCTCTCTTAAGTTTGGGGGTCCTAGGTAAATCATGGATAAGTTTCATGGTAGCCAGTGAGAAGAAAATATGAGATTTCCTGGTTTGCCCCAGTTTAATAAAGCTGTGCCCTAAAATACAAAAAATTGTCTATATTATTCAAAAATCACATCTGCAGTAGACATATACAGTATTTTTTTTTTCTTTCCCCAAAGAAACAATAGTTTTTGGGTAGTTGAATCTTTACATAGCAGCAATGAAAAGTACTTCCCCAGTCAAGGAAAGGTGAAGGAACAGTCAATAACTGCACAAGTTTCCAGGTAGGCTCCTAAATATGTTTGCCAAATTTTTCAGGTCCATCTTCACCACACACCTGACTGAAGCTGGTGCTCAAGGATTTTACTTTGATTTCCCTCACTCCCACCAAATAGGTTCTGGAGGTGTTTATGTTTGTGCTAAGTTATTTGGTAAGAGATGAGCAAGAGCCCAAGGTCTGCTTGGTTTGAGTGCTGGCTCCTGGTTGCTCATTACCTGAGTGAAATGTGAAAACTCCCTTTATGAAGATTCCTGACTGCAAGAGTAAAGGCTGAGATTCATGGAGACCCAGGCTTCTCTGCTGAACTACCCACCAGAGCACAGTGTGAACCATTCAGGTTAGAGCTGGCCAGGTTTTGTTCCTGGATTTCCTTTTAAAATTAGGAAACCTTTCAGGATCATTGTTGGAACAATTCCTCTATTTTATGAACGATCCTGGACCTGACTAAAATTCTCCCAAAAGGAAAAATTTGAACTTTCGGAATTAGCATGGAAAAGAAAGGGCTGGGAGGTGAGGGGGTGTTAGTATGTTATTCTTCAGCACCTCTTCCTGAAAAGATGTATGCAGTTGCTCCATATATCTGCCAGTCTCACTGTCTGCTCCCCACTGAAAAACTCTGCAGTAACCCAATGACCCATTTTAACCAAACACAACAGAGGAGGAAATTACTGGACAGCTTTCAGCTCCTCCAACTATTGTAAAAACCTGGCAGCTTGATAGGTGAGAGGCCAGGATTTGTGTCCCTCTAAGGGAAAGGCTGAGGCATAAACTCAGCAGATACTTGTTTGATTTGGCTCAGTCGCCTCTCATGTACCTCCAGTGTGTGATGGAAATAAAATGGAAGTACAATGCAGGTTTTTTGGTAAACTGAGTCGCACTGGTTCTGCTGCACTCTTTTCAATCCAAGATAACTAATTTGGCAGATGCCATGAAAGAGATTTCAATGGCCCAACCTTTTCTAGGTGACAGCAAGCCAGGATAGAGTGACCCAGTTGTCCAAGGAGATCTGCAAGATGCCTCTGTCTCACAGCACAGCCAGTACAACCCATCTCATCAACCAGTCATTCATACACAACTGTGGTCAGAAGGTGAACATCCTTCCAGGTGAATGGTGTTTCTTCCAGGAGCTGAGTTTAGCTCACAGATGTTTTACAACAAGTATTTTAAGTCAGATGCTTAGACTCTTACCTAGAAAGTGGCTGAGAGATTCTGGGTTTCACCAGGTCATGGACATGGGTATTTAAATTCATGTTTTTTAATGAAGATATTTGTGGTTGCAATTGTAAAGGTGTTATGAAGCAGTAACAACATGACTATCCAGTTTCACACAGTGAGATTATTCTTGCTTAAAATTAGATTTTGACCTGCTCAGCATCTTGCTCTGTGCTGTGATCTGGTAGACTTGCTTTGTAGTCAGTGGACAAAAGGAAAAATTCTGGCCCAAAGAGTGGCACAGCTGATATGTGTCCAACAAATCTCATGTTGTAGGTCAAGTGAAATGAATCTACCCTAAATGCTTCTTTATCACACTCCTCCAAAACAGTAAATACTAAAGTGGCACTGTATGGGTGCTGGAGATTTTAGAGAAATGGGTGATAGTGCTTCAGAAAGACAGAGGAAATAACATCCTCAGAGAGATATGTAGCTATTTATGGTACAATGGTGTAGCAAACATTTTGGATATTTTTCTCATGAGTCAAGTTTTCAGCTTTCTGTAGTGCTAGAAGAAGCAACCACCACCTGGTGAGAGAAACAATCAGCCTAGGAGAACGGAAATGAAGTCTCCTTGGGAGACCACATTGTTCAAGCTGGTCCTACAACCAGCTGTATCCATTCCCACTTCATATGACTGGAGCCTAAGCTGGAATCAGTCACTCGGATGTTCAAAGCTACAATTAAAAAACCAGAATGGTAATTGCTACCCAAGCATTACACAGTCAGGGGAAGTGGTTTGGGCTGTGCTGAGTTGGGGAGTAAAAAACGAAATGCAGGAATTCAGGAAAAACTGGTTGCATGGAAGATACTCTTCCTTCCTGAGTCTCCAGCAGGAACATCCATATCAACCCTGTGCAAGGTTGTAAATACACCTTTAGTATTTCCTTAATCCCTTTCCCAAGCTGCCCACAAGAGCAGCCCCCAACAGGGACCTGCTACTACAGAGATGGAAAAACTAAGATGTGAAGGAGAGTGGCTGTCCCAGGTCCCAGCCAGCACTGGCTGAGGTCTCTCCCCAGGGCAGTGTTCTTCATTGCTCTTGCTGCCAACTTCTTAGCTGACCACCATATATCAAAGGCCCAGACTTTTCTTCCAGGAGCTGAGTTTAGCTCACAGATATTTTATAACAAGCATTTTAAGTTGGATGCTCTGACTCTTACCTAGAAAGTGGCTGACAGATTCTGGGTTTTACCAGTTCATGGACATGGCTATTTAAATTAATGGTTTTTAACTAAATTTTTTTTTAATCGCCTTTCTTCCAACAAGAAAAGCCACTGTTTCTTGGCTGGCAAAGGTCCAGCCCAGCCATGCTGGAATAAGCTTTTGAAGGAATGAGGGCAAGGCCACAGACAATCCTGACAATGACCTAGGTTTTCTACACACAGGCCCATTGGGTACCCCGCCCTGATCTCCAGGGTCTCCAGCATTTCATTTACACAAGTAAATTAAGTAGTGCCAGGGAACCAAGTCAGCATTTTCACAGAGTTAAGAAGGTCTCCGGTGTGTTTTTGGACTCAGACCCTGATGAATAGTTCCTGGGGCAGTTCAGTTGCTAACACAGGCCAGGGACCTTTCTCAGCTGACAGCTTGTGCATGACCACCAGCCTTGGAGATGATGGGAGTTTATCCATGTGGACATGGGCTGATTGCACTTGACCTTGGTACCAATGAGTGGTACCAATTTAATTTAGTCTAGATGTAGCCCAAGTGGCTACCTCTACTTGCACAATTATGTCCACCTGAAGAGCTCGTGAGTCTTTACATTCACAACCTAGCTTATAAATACTGTATCTACAAGCCATTACTGTACAAAGGAAAAAGCTATGGGGAAGATTCAGGGAAAAAAGGTATGGAGAAGATTCAGATTTGGCTTCATTTGCAGTTTCCACATGGCTTATTCGTCAAGGCCAGGACAGCCTTTGACTGTCCCTGTGCCTTTGACTCTTATAAAATAGAACTGTCAGCCCAGACTGAGTCTGCGTGCAGGGTGAGGCCCTACAGAAAGGACAGTGGCAGAATTTAACACCTCCTTGTTCCAAGTGTGAAGTGTTGGTTAGCAAATCAGCAGCTGCCCTCCCAACAATCATTTAATATCATTTCATTTCATTTCATTTCATACAGGACCCAGTCATATTACATCATTTTGAGCTGCGCTTTTCTTCTGGACACAGATGAAGGAGCCCAAAATGGCATATTTTGACTTACTAACCTGGTGAGATCAATGTGTGAACTGTAGAAACAGGCAGAGCTGCCTGTACGCTGCTGAAGTGACCCACACACAGTGCTGTGCTCTTCAAGGATTTCTTCAGTATCAGAAAGTCACATCTTATTTATTTTTTTCCAACTAAATTCTGATGATCTTCTCATAAAGTCGTGCTCAGGTGCTAAAATAGGTACCTGGGGTTTCTCTGCAGACTGCAGGATACCCAGGACACCCCTGATGACTCACAGAATCACTTAGGTTGGATCATTTAGGAAAAGATCTATAGACATGGTGCTGGTCAATGAGGCAGGTTAGAACACCCCCCTCTATTCTGAGGCAGCAGCTGGAGGTCTGGATGTCTCAGGTGGCACCATATATTCCCATTAAAGAATCTGATATTGTCTCAGGTGCCTGAACCTACACAAGTGTTCTGGTGTGTAAGGACAGACAAGTGGGCAAGGCAAAGCAAGCATGTTGCCTGCATTAAATATAAATCATAGAATCATAAAAATGCCTGGGTTGGAAGGGACCTTAAATATCATCTTGTTCTGCCCCACCTTCCCCCCACCCCCTTTCCCCTCCCTGTCATGGGCAGGGGCACCTTTCCCTAGATCAGGTTTTTCAGGCCCCATCCAACCTGCCCTTGTACACTTTCAGGGACCGGATATCCACGGCTTCTCTGGGTAACCTGTTCCAGTGCCTCACCACCCTCACAGTAAAGAATTTCTTCCTAATAGCCAATCTAAATCTCTCATCTTTTAGTTTAAAACCATTCCCCCTTGTCCTATCACTATCTATCTGTGAAAAGAAAATTGTTCTGCCTCTTTTCTATATGCCCCCTTTAAGTACGGTGAGGCTGCAGTGAGGTCTCCCTGGATCCTTCTCTTCTCCAGGCCGAACAGCTCCAGCTCTCTCAGCCTGTCTTAATAGGAGAGGTGCTCCACTCCTGAGATCATCTTTGTGTCCTTTCTAAATTACAGATCTGTGCCTTTCTTGTTGAGGCAGAAACAGATGCTACCTAAATACTGATGTCTGTACAGCCCACACCAGCTTGTCTTCAAAGAACTGAGATAGGCAGTTGTGAGCACACACCACTATGATGTGTTAGGAAATCAAGGTTGTCCCTAATAGGGCACTTGACATCCCACACTGGAATGTGTCAGTGGCTCCATCCATGCGGCTGTCCCTGCCCAGAGGCATGCCTTTAACTTTAGTGGGAGAACTAAATAAATATGCAGGGGCTGCAGGATGTAATACATTGCATATGTCTCCTTCTATTGTGTTTACCAATGGAAAGATATACAGGCAGAAAGCTTGTTCAGAGTTACACCTCAAAACTATGCAAAGAACCCTTCCTTAAGCAAGGTATGATTTGCTCTTTGTGTTAACTCGATGACTCTTTGAGACAGAGTCTAAAATGTGAAATAAGATGAAACTTCACCTGATACACCCGTAGTAAAAATTTTAACACCTGATCCTGCAACTCACGCTCAAGTCTGTTTAATGCACAACACAGAGAAAAAGGGATGTCCCCACAAAATGTATTCCCATTTTCAGCCAGTTTTCCATCTCCCTCCTCTGTACACAGCACACACTTGTACTGGGTTGCTTTTCGTGTGTTTCACAGCCTACAGGGAGAGAAACCAGAGTGGGTGCCTTCCAAACTGCTAGTGCCTTCCACATTCCATCTGTGCTGCGGGAAACACCTATATGGATTCTCAGTGCTATAAATCCCTTCTCCAGGAGATGGTGCTCCTGCCCTGGGAGAGCCGTGTCCGGGCGCTTCCCGAAGATGCTCGGTCCCACCGCAGCCACTCGGCCCCTTTGCTGAACTGGGACGGGGTCACCCTGTGGGATGGGTTCTTCTCTGAGCTTCATGTGCTGCTCAGCGGATGAAGTAGAAAGAGGCCCACGGCAATAAATGTTTACAAAACAAAAAGTTGGAAAAGGCAAGATGGAAAAGGAAAGCAGAAACTATGGGGTTAAAATGCAGAACTGGATAGGAGACCAGAAGGAACCAGTGGTAAGAATTAGTTTGTGCACTGCTCAGTTTGCCCCATGCTCTGTGCTGGTTTCTGTGGGGCCTTTCAGGTGAGAGTCATCTCTCCTCTGGGCCCAAGCCACCCATGTCTGTCATGAAAGGACATGCTGCCCTGGCAGGGAAATCAGGGACAATCTTTGACAAAGGTGATGCAGACCATGCAAAGTTGCAATCACACGGAACTTTGCGCCACATCTTTTCCCCCACCCACACACCCACCTTCCTCCATCAATTCTCCTCCTTCTCACAGCCCAGCACAGCAGCAGGAACGGAGGAGTGAAAGGAGGAGTGCTGGGCTGGAGCTGAGAGGTGGAAGGTCTTCTCTGGCCCTCCGCACATCTCAGCTGACCCCCAGGGCTTGTTGGTATCCCTGGAGTAACTGTCCAGGAAACCAAATTTGCCAGAATTTAGTTCAGTTTGTCAGGTCTATGGTGGAAAATAAAATCATGGGATTCAAGCATTGAAATGAACGAGAGAGAAAAAGTAGCAACAATACCACAGGGATCAAAGATAACTTAAAGGGAAAAAACACCCCAAACACCTTCCTTCCATGTTCATAGTGGTGAACAGCTGCATCCAGAAAGTTATGAGTGAGATAACCAGTTATTATTGGAGTTATTACCAATAACTTCAGTTTGCGATAGAAAGCAAAGGACGTGGGTTTTGTATGGAGTAATTCTGTCTCAAGTGGCAGAGAAGTGAGCATGACACAACAGCCAAGAGCAGCACTGGCTGGGAAGGGATGGGGAGAGGGCAGAGAAGGAATCTCCTAGGAATAGTTGGGAACTAGAAAGATCAGGGTGAGGTACTCTGTTCCTTTTCTGGTGTTCCCTTGGGTGTCCACTGGCAAATACTCTCCCAGACAGGTCTCCCCTTCTCCTCCCTGATACCTCCAAATCTCAGGAGCCTTCACAAAGAGACTGGGAGCTGGAGGACAAGAAGATGGGGAGGAGCACAGTGATGTGGGAAACTGGTAAGAGAAAAAAAGACTGAGTGGAGATCTAAGGATTTAATATGTAAAAATAAGGAGTCATGGAGCAGAGCTTGAGAAGAGCTGTAGGACAGTGCTTCCCCTGGTGACATCTCACATGTTCATCCAGGGGTGGGGAGGAGGCAGCTGAGGGCTTTCTTCACCTCTGCAACAGCTGTCTCAGCTGGGCTCTGTGTTAACGCTGTAGGAACTGCTTTCTGGAGGTATTGCTCTCCCTCCAGGAACTAGTAATGGGAAGAAGGTGATTAGTTAGGCTGAGAAGGAAGCCAGAAAGCAGGGAAGTGAATCCCACCCCTTCCAACTAGATGCTGGCCTAGACTACCACCATGAGGACACTTGGGGTGAGTCATCACCATGACCCAGTGTCTGTACTTGGTGCATTGACAAATTACTTGCTGACTCTGCACTTTTCAAAAAACAAATGGGCTTTTTTTTTTTTTAATTGACTGAGTGCTCAACTGTGTTTTGACTCACTATTTTCAGGTGGCTTATGCCAGACCCTGTCGACCAGATGCTGAATAGAACAGTTTTCCCTGAGGAAAGCCTTTTTCAAGAAGCTTTTTTGTTTCCAGAAAGATTGAACTCTCAGCAAAGCATTTCCATAAGTCTCCTGTCCCCTAGCTAGAGCACAGTGCTCAAATAGAAAGTGATGAGAGACAATCACGGCTTTAGGCAGCCAGACTAAGCTGACCTCAGGTCTCTGAGCCTGAAACAAAGCAGCCTACGGGGTCCTTGAATCCATCTGATGTTTCATGCATGGAGTTTGTACCTTGATTTTTCTTGTCTTCCTTGTCTATCCCTGTGCAGACAATCAGAAAGAATTCAGTTTGGCTTCAGTTTAAGTAAGTTTTGGAAGGAGTTGCTGGAAGATTTGGAAAGAAAAAGATGCTGTTGCTTAGCTACTTGCTGAGCTGGCCCTGCCATCACTTGTAGCCATCTCACTAGAAGACATTTGTTAAGAGAAGCCCCAAGAGGCTTCTTGTGTGGTCACTACATGAAAACACACTCTTCCAAATAGGCACTGGCATCAGTATTCTTATCACTCTGAACTTGCTCAAGACTTGAAAAGTTGGTGGAGCCCTACTGGCTCAGCTAACAGAAACAGCCACAAACACCTCCAGTTTTGAAGCATGGAGGCGTTTTGTCACTGTAGCTTATTTCTGTTCCATCAGAAAGGGCTGGGGACAGGAAAGGTGAGGTGGAGGTGCAGAGCTCTGCGAATGGGCTGAGACATGAGGCATATGGATATTCCTTGAGGATTTCCCTTCTGCCTCAGTTTCCTCATTTGAGAAGTGGTCTTCTACGCCTGGTGGGGTTCTAGTTAAATCAAATTCATTGCTGTGCTGAAGAGCATCAGCAGGGCAGCCCCTCTGCCAGGCTGGGACCTTACCTATAGCTGCACAAGAGGATGTAGCCATGGTAGGGTGATTCACCCTGACCAGAACTGAACCCCTGTGCATGGAAATGATTCAGTGCTCCACACGCAAAGGTCCCCATCTGCCATGGACAATGCAGAAGGGCAAGCAGGGCGGTGCTGGGCACAAAAATAGGGAGCGGAGGAAGGGGTACTGCAACAGAGGGGACAAGCCCAAGTGTCAGCCAGACAGGAATGATTCCTTCCTGAGCCTGAAGCAATCAGCATCTGGGAAAAATTTTTCCCAGTGAGAAAACTGGCTTAGTGAGATGACTGTCCGCTTATTTCCAAAAGCCTGACCAGAAGGGTCTATTAGTCAAGGAAGGGAGAAACTGTAGTGGGACATGGTGCAAGCTGTTTCAGGAGTCAGGATCCCTCCTGGGCATACAGCCATTGGCTTCATGTTATTTGGGGCTGGTTCTTAGGGAAAAATTAGAGGCAAATGTGGCCCTTCATCTTAGGTTTTGGCTCACTTCTGAATTAATACGTGGTGAACAGGGTGTCAGGACAGTCTCAAATCTGTGTTTTTCAGCTTGTGATAGAGATACCCAGAGGATCTGTAAGAGCAAAGAAAGATGGAGCAAGTGAGCAGGGCTGGATCCAGGATCACTACATTGGCTGAGGGGCCCCATGTGCAGGAGCACATCACTGTGCCCACAGCAGTGGGGAGTGCCCTCAGGAGAAACAAGTCTGTTTGCTGGTGAAGCTGAATGGACATAAAATCTCCCTCAGTTATGTGGGTGTTTTTTTCTGTATAAACTTGCTAATTGAGTTGTAAAATAAAACTGCAGCCTTTCCTCTCCAATTTCTGCTGCTGCAGCAGCGTGCTAATTTGGGTTTGGAAGGGGGCTGGTAGAAGGTGGCTTTTTGCCAGCGTGAAATTATGCACAAAAGTTTTGCAGTGGGAGAGAGGGGAGCCTGTCCCCGGCACAGGGAAGGACTGGGGGCAGGAGCTGCTGTGCTGCTGTGCAGGGCTCGGGAGGCTTGGGAAGGTCTTGCAGCTGGGCTGGGCTGGGCTGATGGAAATTCAAGAAAGCCCAAAAGGGTTTAAATGAGGCTGCAATGGAGAACAGATGGGAAAGTCAGTGCTCGCGTGTCTCGCTAGACACTGTGTGGTTGAGAGGATGGGCTGTGGGATTTCACATCTACCCTCCGGCACGGCCAGGCAGGATTTGCTGCTTGGGTTGGTGTACCTGTGTGTGTGTGCATGTTCATTCATGTGCCTTCTGGTGTGGGCATGTGTGCCTGGTGTGTGTCTGGCTCACAGATGTGTGTCCATGTCACTGGGGTTGTGTGGGTATGTGTGTGCCTGTGTCTGGGTCTCCATACAGACTGTGAGGACAGCGATCTGGCTCTTGTCACCCAGCAGCACAATGCTCTGTCATGGGGACAGCTGTGCACAGGGACAAGGATGGTGTGGTGCAAACCCATTGTTCAGCTCAGCCAGCTTGCACCAGGCAGGGATTTGGTGCCGGTGCCACACTGGGGGCTGAGAAGAGGACTGGTCTGTGGGCAAAAGAAGTGGTGAGGAAAGAATAAACAGGAGGCACAGCTGTCTGTTGTATCAATGTAACTTTAATTTTTGAAAGATACACATGAAAAATGCAGTGACAGTTCCAGTCCCAGGGTGAAGCTTGGGGTTCCACATGTGTGGCAGGTACATGCACCCCAACCTGCAGGAGGATGTACAGTCTTGGGGGCTCGAGGCTAGGCCTACACTCACCATTTTTGTACCTTGCACTGTTTCCCATAAAACTGACTGTGTGAAATGATTCCAGGCAGGATGCTCCAGAAAACATTGCAAGAAGACCAGAGGTTTATGGATACACTTGTCTGCCGATTTGACAGTCCTTCCCATCCCATCATCTTTCCACCCTTTTGCTGACCCTTTTGATCCCTTCCTTGGGCAGCATTGGAAGGGAGTGCTGCCATGCACTGCAGCGGGAGCATCAGGAGCATCAGCAGCAGCATCAGCTTGGAGCCTGGGGCTGCTCTTCGAGGTGGGGTTGAGTGGAACAGGACTGGACAGTACTTTTCAGCCTTCCCATCTTTGGGAAGAGACGCCCTGAGCACTCAGCCCTACTGCCATGTTCTGGTATTGTGGGGGCTCCCGAGTGGAGTCTCAGCACCCTGGCCAGGGGGGAGTGAGGCCTCAGGGGCTGGAAGGCCTTGTCAGTCAGTTTTTAAAAATGACCTTTACTCTCTGAAGAGCATCAGGTTGTATTGAATAAGGGACTGACAAAAGAATAACAGTTAGTGAAGCCTTCCTCTTGCTGGCCCTTCCTCTGCCTCCTGCCCCAGCTGGGTTAGGGCTCCCGGGGGTCACTGACTGCTGGGGGGCTGGTGTGTGCAAGGCCCTGTGTGAACACGCTGGGTGTGCAAATGCCATGCAAGCCATGTACACTCCATGTACAGGCTGTGCAAGCCCTGTACAAAGGCTGTGCTAACTCTGCAAGTGCTGTGCAAGGTGTGCAAATGGCTTCAGGCCTGGCCATCCAGCACTGCATGGGACAGGGATTTCTTGGGATGGTGTCCTGGGAGCAGCGTCTGTGTCTCTGCACAGTGTGTGTGTACATACCGAGCAAAGCCGCTGGTTGGCATTAGAAACCCGCTCGCGATACTGTGACAAAACACCTGTAAAATTACAGCAGAAAGAAATCCAAGAGGCTGCAGTGACAAATGCTCGTGAGAAGCAATTGTTTCGGGGGGGAGAAGGGAAAAAAAATCCGTGTTTGTTTTGGCGAAACACCTACATTCCTTCAAATAAATCATCGCAGCGCTTGTTTTTGTATTTGCGGAGAAATCGCAACAGACATAACCAGGGACTTAAGAGACTTGAAATAACATCCTAGTAAATACCCCACTTTGTTATTTTAATCGACACCCAAGGAAACATCTGAATTTTACCAAGGAAACCCTCCGTGCGAGGGAAAACATCAGCCCGCAGCCCGGCCGGGGCTTTGTTTTGCTCCGGTGTCGGACTTCCGAGGCGGAATTACCGGGGCCGATGGAGGCTCGGGGCAGCCCGGGGCATCTCGGAGCGGTGCAGGAGAGCCCGGGGCCCCGGGGCCGCCCCACAGCGGGTCGCTCCGGCTCCCCCGGCCGCTCCCGGCCCCGGCCCCGCCGGCAGCATCACCCCCGCGGGCCAGTGTCGGGGGAAAGCGGTCTGCCCGAAACGTGGTTCCTCCATTCGAAATAGAGCCGGGGCTGCCTCATCTCCAGTGTGGGACCGGGACCCCCGCCCCACTACGGGGTGGTGGGTGACACCCTCCAATAAGGGGTGAAGTTTCTCGGTCCAGTCATCGGTGGGGGGCTCCCCGCTCCGAAAAACGACCCCTGCACACAGAGGTGGCGGTGCCCCCCCAACTTCTCGCCATCCCGAACTGGGGCAGCCTTCCAAAGTCGGACACAACTCCGTCCCATCCCACAGTTAGGCTGGGGTGACGCCGTGGCACGGGGCTGTGGGACGCAGCTCTCCCCGCCAAATGAGGGGTGTGGGTTGTCCCCACCGGGTGGGGGGGCCGGAGCCTGGAAGGTTCTCTCTCTTGCCGGGAGAGCCGGGGCGGGGTCCGAGGGGGGGCCCGGGGGTCTGTCACCTGCCGGGACAGGCGGAGCGGGCTCCGGGGGGCATCCGGGGGTCTCTCACCTGCCGGGACAGGCGGAGCGGGCTCCGGGGGGCATCCGGGGGTCTCTCACCTGCCGGGACAGGCGGAGCGGGCTCCGGGGGGCATCCGGGGGTCTCTCACCTGCCGGGACAGGCGGAGCGGGCTCCGGGGGGCATCCGGGGGTCTCTCACCTGCCGGGACAGGCGGAGCGGGCTCCGGGGG
>NW_024581116.1:6468070-6665438 GCF_017639235.1 Corvus kubaryi | reverse complement strand
AAAGAAAGAAAGAAAGAAAGAAAGAAAGAAAGAAAGAAAGAAAGAAAGAAAACAAACTGTTAACTTACCACAAACTTCAGAAGTGGCCTTTCCCAAATCCCCAGCAGGGTGGTGGGAGGTGTCTTTTTCTGTGATTAGTGTTTATAATGCTTTAAAAGTTGATTAGAACAAAGAATATTAGGAAGTGTTTTTCCCTTGTAGCAGAATGAGCAGACAAAGAGAGGGATTTTGACTGTGTTGATCTTCTATTCATTGCCCAACTGCGTGTGATCTAGCAACATAAAATGCAGACATGACAAAATAATAAGCAGCTTTGCCCTTATTTTCCTTTTTTTTTCACCTGTATGATTTTTATATATAAAAATCAAATTAAAGAATCTGTAGGACAACATTAAATTAAAAATGTATAATTGGAATAATATTTTAACTGGAGAATTGCCTGTAATGCCTTGAATAATGTTTCAGCTATCATGGCTCTATACTGTTCATAGGAAGCAAAATCATAGTGAATCTGCTTTTTGAAAACTAATTATTTCTCTCTTATTTAGTCAATTGGTAGGATCTGTTTCTATAAGAATATGGTTCAGTTTAACCATAACATTCGGTGGATGGAGTATACAGAGGGATCCAAAGGATAACAGTAAACAAAAGCATAGTTAAAGCACCCTACACAAACCAAACTGATACTCCTTTGCTAATGTCTGAAATCTGAAAAAATGTGCAGATTAATCATTGCTTAATGCCTGTTTACCAGCAGCATTGCTCACAACAAATTGCACACCAATTTAAAGGCTAATGCAAATGCTTATCTGCAGTGTTCATTTCTAGGACTGCAACTTATTCCATCATTGATTTTCACAATGAACTTAACAGGCACAAGCTTCATTTTATTATCAGTAAAACCTGAATTATTCTATATAATTAGAAGGCATCTTATACTAGTTTGGTTTTGCATGCACTTTTTTATTTTCCTTGGTAACACGAATGGTCAAAATCTTTATTGGGTCACATAAGCCCTCAGGTCTTGGCACACCATGCTAGTCCTCTATGTCCCTATTAATTACCAAAACCTATACCCAAGAGGTAGCCTGCAAAACAACAACAGCATGCTCATTTAAGACAGAAAGTCCAGCAGCAAAAACCAGCCCATTTGACCTCAGCAGCTCTGCCTATTTTTATGTTATGTACTCAGTCAGCTCTTTCACTAAGTTTACCCAGCTGAACTGGGAGCGTGGTGTTCCGGGCTGTACGCTCTGGTATTACAAGTGTAATGAATTTGACCCACTTAGCTAAATTGCATTCATACCCTGATTGAATGCTTTGGTGCCACACTCCTGCTAAGACAACTCTCACCATGAAACTCATCAGGTGATGAGTCTTATTTACTACCCATTTTGGCATTGCACTGGCACTTAGCACCTTTGCTGTTTTACGAAAATCCCTGTGATCTTCAATGCACTTGAAATTCAGGGTTTTTTTTCTACTGAGATATCTATATATGAATGTAAGAACAAACTTTTAGCCTTCTTCACCTGTAATTTTGAAAGAATAAAATTAATTGACTGCAATACTTTAAACAGAACATAAATTAGAATTGCAAAAATAGCTTCTTGGCTTATGAATGCTCTGTGTGACTGATTTTTTCCCCCTGTTCTTATTAGTGTAGAGCATATTGTCAGAACTTAACTTATAATAAATAACAGATAATTAAAGTATGCTCACTCACAGCAAGGATAAATTTGACCCGGTATTTATGAACTGACAAGTCATCTAGGCAGCTACTGTGCCTCAGGTGGTGCTATTGTATTCCTAATCATACTTACTGTCAATTTAAAAAAAAGAAAAAGTAGAAGTTGCTAACATAATTATTACAATGAAATGAAAATTCGTTCCCACAATAGTATTGAAACAGCTAAAAGGTCACAGACTGTCTTTCATTAAGAGTCTTTTAAAATATGATTTTTAAAGCACAATGAACATAAATATCCATTTTGTTCTTGAACAAACTCCCAGATCACTGGAAAGGTGTTTTAATGAGATACTGTTTTAGTGCAATATATTTCTTCAAAGCAATAGGCAGTAGTTACTCCCATCTGTTCCTGTACTGGGGACTGTTACATCTGCATTTTTTTCACAGAAAAGAAGGATTTTAGAAGAGGCTAAGGAGTCAATAACAAGGTATCCAAATACTTCCTATTGTCTCTAATTTTGCATTTTTACTGAAAATATGTGAGTTCTATATTCTTTTAGTATTTCAAACATGCCATAACTTGAATTTTTTTAGATTTTTTTTTTAAGCCTGAAAGCCATTACATTTGTCTTTAATTATTTGAGAGGTCAAACACAGCAAGGAAGCATACAGACAGTGGAAGCAAGAATGGGTAACCTGGGAGGAATACAGAAACATATTCTGAGCATTCACAGAAGAAGTTAGGGCAGCGAAACTACAAACAGAATTGAATCTGACCAGGGATGCCAAAGGCAAGGAGAAGGACTTCTGTAATTACATAGGTGAAAAAAGGAAGATTAGGGAAAAGGGCTGGGGAAAGTGGGGGCCCGTTGCTCAGTGAGGCAGGAGAGCTGATGACAGAGGACATGGGAAATGCTGAGGTACGGAGCATGGGGAATGCTGAGGTGCTGAGCACCATCTTTGCCTCAGTCTTTAAAACAAGATGAGCCTTCAGGAATCCCAGGTCCCAGAGACCAAGGGGAGCTGCTGTAGCAAGAAAGATGTACCATTGGTGGGAGAATCAAGGAAAACTTCAGCAAATTAAATATTCATAGGCGCGTGGGCCCCAATGGGATGTACCCACGGGAGATGAGGGAGCTGGCAGATGTCATTGCAAGGCCACTCGTAGTGATCTTCAGCCAGACATCATGACAGGGAAAAGTGCCCAAAGCCTGGAGAAAAATGAATGTCACTGCTATTTTCAAGAACTGTTAAAAGGAGCTCCCAGGGAAATATAGGCTGGTTAGCCTCCCCTCAATCCCTGGGAAGATGTTGGAGCAGCTAATCCTGAATCATGCCAAATTTCCAGGAAGTTCATCAGGAGTAGTCAGCATCTCTTCACCAATGGTCATGACAGGGCAGAGTGTACCTTCAGCATGTTTGTCGATGGCACAAAACTGGGAAAAGTAGCTGATTTCAATGGTGATCCCTCAAGCAGCAACCTAGTCCATTTTATTTATTTATCTTGAAATAAGAAACCGAGACTGAGCAGAGCAACTACAATTATAGGTAACAATGTAACATCAGGGAAATAGAGATCATGAGCTGGCAGCTTTGTCACACAAGTAGAGAGGAAATATTTAATATTTTCTTCTGTCCCCAAATCTTTATCTAATTATATATTTTCTCCTATGCAAGTGATGCACATTAACAATTTTGGTTATGTATATCACTGTAGCTGATGCATATTTTAAAGAATGAGAGTCAAGTTTACTTTTGGTTCAGGTCCTGTGTTTTCAAAAGACACGCAGCATGGACAAATAAGATCTACCCCTTTCTGTGCTGCATTCAATGTTGGCATTTCATCTGAAGCACTTCTATTTACAACTGTGCTGCTACTCATGCAGAAGCTGTAACATTCAAGGTCGTGACTCATAACAGAGAAGATCAAATTTCCCATCAAATCCTTTACCAGTGTCTGCCAGTAAGTCCCATTACTTGTTTTAGTGTTTCAGAAGCTCTCTCCCTTTCTAAGCACAAAGGAAATATACCTCAGTCCTTTTCAGGCCTTTCTTCTTTCTGCTTCCTCTGAGATCTCTCAGACTTCACACAGCTGATGATATCTTTCTCAGACTAGCAGACACATATCTCTTAGCAAAAGTGCCAGCAGCAAATGTCAACTACTTTCTTTTATCAATACTAAGATGGTCCCTAACAGCTTGGTTTAGTTTCTTGGTTCTTAGTTGTAGTTGAGAGCTGTAGCAGTTAATGATAATGATTTATGTTTGTCTAGTGCTGTTCATCTAGCTGCATCTAGCAGGATCCAAAAGTGTTTTATCTGATCAACAAAACGTGTAGAGGGAGCTCTGTGCCTACTACTGAAAGAGAGAACACTGAAACTAAATGAAAGTAAGAAAGAATTCACATAGGCACCTCGTACCTTCCTCTGTTTTGATAGCTGGGAAATAATGTGGATCACGGCTATCACAGGCTCCCAAGAGCTGTCTCATGCAACTATTATGTACCTTTATAGCATCTCTTCATCATTACTGAAGGAACAAAAGCCAGTTAGGGGAAGGAAATGTGAGGCTGAAAAGAAAGGGAGAAAACAAAAAACTAGTGTCAAGAGAAACTTTCAGTAGAAGAATAGTGGGTATTTTGTTCAAGGCAGTGGAAAACTTGCCACTGTTATTCCAGCTCTAGGCTGGGGTCTAAAATTCAAGAGAATGATTAGATTATCAAAGAATATTCTCAGTTGGAAGGGACCCAATAGGATCATCAAAGTCCAATTCCTGGCCCTGCACAGCACCATGCCCAAGATTCACACCATGTGCCTGAGAGCATTGTCCAAATGCTTCTGCAGCTCTGTCAGGCTTGATGCTGAGGCCACTTCCCCGGAGAGCCTATTCCAGTGCCCAACCACCCTCTGGGTGAAGAACCTTTTTCTAATGTCCAACCTAAAGATGCCTTGACACAGCTTCAGGCCATTCGCTCGGGTCACCAGTCACCAGAGAGAAGAGATCCATGTCTCCTCCTCTTTCCCTTACAAGGGAATTGTAACTGCAATGAGGTCTCCCCTCTGCCTCCTCTTCAGGCTGAACAGACCAAGTGACCTCAGCTGCTCCTCATACATGTCCCTCTCAAGGCCCTAGAACATCCTTATAGCCCTCCTATGGATGTTCTCAAATAGCTTTTATCTTTCTAATACTGTAGTGCCCAAATTATCAATAAATATTCTAGTGATAATGACAAAAATTGTCAGACAACATTTTTTTAAGTACAATTATTTGTATTTATGAATTTGGCACAAAAGGAGAAGCACTTTAGTAGTAGTTATAGGTATTATTGAGTAATATTAATTCTAGTCAGAAAGTCAAGAGACAATGCAGAAGAGAGACACCAGGTACTCAAAAGGCCATTTAAAAGGAGCAAGAAACTATTACAAATGGAGTAATAGAAACAGAGGGAGAGTACAATTCAAGTCCAATGTCTTTTGGGTACATAAGGGAAAAATAATCTGTACTACCATTTAGAATCTCACCTATTACTACTGTGAGAGAAGAAGAAAGGTTATTGGGTGGATAGAGTGATTATGGGTGAGTAACATAATGTATCCCTGGCAAGATCAAATCATCTCTCAGGCTAGTTCTGAGGAAGTATTTCCAACAGTAATGTGATTGCATGAGGCACTGCTGAGACCATACCTGTAGAGGCTCACCAATGCTACAAAGGAAAGTTGAAACAGGACTGAAACTTTGCATCACTAGTCCAAGAGGACTTTAAAGGGAGCATACGGGCTCCTTTCTGAGGAAAAATAAATTCACTTATTTAGCCTAAAATAACTCATTTTACTCCACTCAGAGGAGTCTGAAAAAAGATCTCCTTTGTTTCAAGAAATGGAGAAAGGAAGAAACACCTAGGAGAAAAAAAAACATTTAAATAAAATGGATCCAAATCAAATACTAACAAATGCAGTCTCTGAATCAGAAAAAAAAATTCTGAAAACATAGCAGACAAAAAAAGTTTAAGATCAAGAAAAAACACTTCTGAAAGGATAATACCATGTAGCCATTGACCTTAGCACAGTCTGAATTCAGTAGTTCAGGATGTCAATCCCAATAGTCATTACCAACACTGCTGTTATAGAAATACAAGCTGATCACCAGGAGACACAGAGACGAAACGCAAAGAAATTATCAAAAAGCTACAAGTGGCCACATGTCATAACCAGAAATCCTCTATGTCCCTGACCTTTGCCTGCAGCAAATGCAAAGCTCCTTGACAAGTGAAGCCTTGTTTTGTCGTCGTGCAAGCCACAAGCCAAGTATTTCACTAGATGTGACCATACCTCTCAAAAGTCAATGCAGTCACAGACCCATAGCACTCATTTTGGAACTGCCTACCTATTTTCTGCTCAGATTTTGAGGGTTCTTTTAAGCAATTTTTGAGTTTTACTCAGGAGTACAAGAGGTTGGGAATTTTTAATGGCTAAAATTAAACATGTATATGGTCAAAATGAAGTATCTAATAATAGCAGTACTATCAATTATAACAATAATAATTCAGTTGAGTTAATGTAGATTTGGTGGAATTTTCAGGTATTTTCCAGTCTGAATAAGGATTAGAGATAGATGCTAGCTCTGAGAAAACTGTCATGGGCCTGCAAAGTTTTCATGACCATCTCTGATTTACCTTGATCTGAAGTGACCATTAAACTACTTAATTGGAACACTAACATTTAGCATCCTGCTTGCTATAATATAAAGCAATACCGAAATCCCAGGGCAAGTTTAAACAAACCATACATTTACAGTTATTTCTCTCAGGACCAAAAGCCCCCAAAACCCAACAACATTAAGCTGTGGGGTTTTTAACCTGAATTAGCATGTCCGATGTTGTTCACAGTGTCACACCAGTGTTTTCTCTGGTTTGTCTGAGGGAGTGAGATGAGACAGTGATAATCAGTGAGGCTTAGGGGATGAACTGGCAAACACTGATGCCAAAACAAATACTTGTGAAACTAGAACCTCAGACTCACTCTGAAATTATTGGTTTTTTCCACTGCTGCTTACCTATCCCTTTAGCTTTTTTATCTCTTTCTGTCTTATTTGCTTGAAAGTGTTCTTCAGCAGGACTGAGGCATATGCAATATTTATAAGTACATCTCTTCTTTAAAGATAAAATTTTGTTTCCATTAGGGGGAAAAAAAATATGAGCTGGGAATACTTGTGACCATGAACAGTTGTTATTTCGGAAAAGTACTTCTTTCCTTGAATGAAACAACCAATTATTATGAAACAAAATATCTATCTGTGATTTAATTTGTTAGCAGGTTAAATTAAGAAAAGTGTATGCCCATCTAATGTTTTTACAGGGTGTAAACACACATGGGTCACTTGCAATTGTTATTGGGACTTTAGAAACTTACAGTCAATATGTTTTTTTCCAGTCCGTGGATTTTATTTAATGAATTGAAACCATTTTAGACAAGGTAATGTTAGTCTCAAGACAGATAATTCTTCTACTTTAACCAGCATAGGGAAAAAAAAGAAGCAAACATGTTAACTCTCAAATCCATCTCTATTTTGCTCACTTCAAAATGAAGGTAGACTGAATTTCTTGATACTTTATCTAATTTAAAGATTAAGTGTGAAACATGAGTTCTCTGTAGGTATAGAATTATTGTTTCCTTGCAATGTACTCTTGTTGCTTGCTGAGTATAAGGTAATTTCAGAATAGCAAAGGATTGTTGATTTGCAAGCTAAATAATTATTTTTTTCAGTCCTGTATTTAACAAAAAACAAGCCTGAGTGATTACATTCTGCCCACTTAATTTTCCCCTATACTTATAGTAATAAGGAGTTTGAAGCTGATCTTGCTCATTCAAGTGTACATCAAGATAGCAGTGACTCAATCTGCCCATGGAGTTAGGCAAAAGAATAAGTTTTTGTAAAGGATATTTTAAAAAGCTCTTTTTTTTTTTTTCCTTTTCTTTTTTGAACATTTGCCTGAGAGGTGGTTGCATTTGAATGACAGGTGATTCACTCCTCCGGTTTTAATCATTCTAATGAGGGAAGGACACCTTCACTGTTGCTATCACAAGCATGATTTTCAGTTACTGTAAACAGATAAATACATGAATATTAAATTATCTTTTTAGTGCACTTTCAGAATGAAAAGCTGATATCTATAATAGGGAAATTTTACTTTAAGTCTGTTATAGCTACCTGAAATGCCTTACTTTCTACCTCCTTAAATGATTCAGAGATGCAGTTGCCTCTACCATCGTGCTGTGTATCCAAGTGCATTTAACAGTTGTCCCAACCTACCTTAAAGCTATTGAGATCATTTCCAAAGACGTGGGGTGAAGCACAGTTCAAAGAAAGCTACTCTGACTTATTCCCTTTTCCCTTACCTTTAGCTCAGCTGTAAGTAAACGTGACTTGACTTAGAGAGGAGGGGACAAATTGTCAGATGGTCTTTCCTGTAGGGGACACAGAGATCAATATGTGAGAGTTCAGATCATGTGATTTTTTTTTTTTTTTTAGATCTTTAAATAATGTAGTCTTGTTTTACTTGTCTGATTGAGCACAGCACACTGACAATCCATTTTCTCCTTATAATAGAGCTAATGGCAACTGGAAATGACAACTTCAAAGTTAAGTTAGTGTAACATTGTGTCACTTTTTGTGAGAACAATGTTAATTAACACATCACTTTGCACCATGCTGGAAAAGTACTGTTATTAATTTCAGTAAAACCTCAATCCATGATGTTAGCTAAATACATAAGGTATGTCCTTTTTGGTACTGATTATTTGACAAAAGATTAAGTGGAAAAGAGGAGTTCTTCATATTTTTGTTAAAATTCTTGGAAACTGACCTGGATTTTGACTGAAAGATTCATTAATATTCATTTGTATATAATTGCCTTAATTTTAGTGATAATGACTTCAGTTACCAACTGTGTGATTGATGGGACTTGTGTCTTCTCTCTGAAGGAGATGAGCTAAATAAAAAAGTAGAAACTTGCCATTCATGCATGATATTTTTAGCTGCCTTTAATTACAAGCTAGCTAAATAAGCATGCAAACCTTGCTATGATTGATAGGATCTCTATGCTGTAGTGATTATTTTACTTGAAGTTAGAAGGTGCTTGAATCAATGGAGTTCTAAAATTAACTGGAATCTCTATCTCAAAGAAGCCTCAACTCTTACTGAAATTAGGAATGAAGAAACAATTAAATACTTTGGCTGTTCTAAATGCATATACACACCCTCTCTCACTCAGACAATAATCTTCATAGTCATCTGTAAAGGCACCACCTAGATAGGCTTTGTGTATCCCAACTAGATAGTAACCAATTATCCTTTACTGCAAAGAAATCCCTGTGTTTTCAAAACAGTCTCATTCTTCCCTGGAATGAAACATGACCTTCTAAGCTTCTAGCAACAAAAAGCAAGACATACAAGACACACTCAAGATTCTATTTGTTGTCATGCCAGGCAGTCAATATCTCTGCTTTGGCATTGTCCCGTGTTTCAGAGCAATACTCAAACAGAGAAATCTAAACCTCATAACCCTCCTCTTACATTTTCTGTTATCAGTTATATCTTCCCTAAAGCAAGTGCTTAGCAGAACCAAATCAGCTGAGTTTGCTGCTGTTTATTTCAGTGCTCTGGCCAAAAGCTATTTGTCATTTAGAAAAGAAAAAAAAAATTTCTTATATACTCTCAACAGAAACTCTATCATGCTTCTGAAGGAAGTGTTGAAATTAATGAATAACCTTTCATTACATTACACACATATGGAGTGAATGTATGATGGTCTTATTATCATTTGTTAGGCTCAGTCTTTGTGCAGAAGGTGACTTAAAAAAGCACACTGAAACAGAGTGTGGTATCGTAGAAAACTGAAACAATCTCTCATAGTAATGATATGTTTTACTGAAATTATTTTCTTGGTGATCAGGGCTATTTCTCATTATTCATATGTCATTTAAAAACATATCATACTGTTCATAAAGTCCAAACTAAATTTATGTTGAGAGTGGTGCTAGAGAGGGGATTAGAACTTCAAAAGAGTGATTTCTTAATCCAGAATGACCTACATTTTCCTTCACTTACTTTAGGGAATCTATTCCCAAATAACGTTATTTAATAACCTCTTAAAAATTATATTTCTCAGGGAGCCTATGAATAGTTCTTCCTGTGAGTTCCTTGACTGGTGCTATAGTTGCTGGAAGACAGATTTAGGAAATACCTTTGTATGTGCAGTGTGGGTGTGTCTTATACCAAATTTCTCGTGTTGTGCAGTAGCTCTTTCTCTGGATGTGTTCAAATCAGCAGAAGGAGGATGACTGCAGCCTGCTTTTGTCCATAGCATGGCTTTACCCCAAAGTTTTTGAAATTACAGGCAACCACCTACAGACTGGAGTAAACCCATTCAGCCCTGATCTAATGAGTGGTACAGGGGGACATTGCAACATCAACACTGTATTTTGTGATCAGCAAAACCATATGTTGATGAAAAGACTATAGAAGCATTGCACAACAGGGAAAAGGCAAAACACCCTTGTTCACTTCTCTGAATGGAAGAACTGACTACATGAACTGACTGTATTGTATCAGAGTGGTGAGAGTTGATTGATGTACATGGCACGGAGAGTTCACAGCCAGCACAGGCTGTATTGGGCAGCTTCTCTTTTGCCATTTGCTTTGTACAGAGTGCCCTGTTTTAGCTGTTTTTATTATTATTATGTAGTGATAAACCTTCACTTTTTTTTTCATTTAAATAAAGGCAGAATGAATGGGTATAAGCAGCTCATAAACTATTTGTTGTTTTATCCTTAAAGCATTTATTTATTAAAATTTTAATTTATTAAACAATTAAATAAAATATTATGTTGCTAATAGCCTCAAAGTCAAGAACAATTAGCAATGAAGGCTGTTTACAAGCTGATTTATCTCAGTAAATACCAGCTTGATATTCAACTGGAAATGCAATTATGGCATTTTCATTTCTCTTCATTACTTCTTTACCTATCACTTGCCTGTACAATTTCAGATATATTCAATAGTTGTCAATGGAACTCTGCCAATTTATTTCAGCTGCAGATCTGTCCCAAAATATCTAATACTGACTCACAATAGGTCTCAGTCCTTTGAAAGACAGAAAATCAGCTGTCAATGAAACTTGAAGCCAAGTGGTACAAACATTTTACACTTCTTGGGTAGTGGCCATCAGTATGGAAATGTCAGGGTTTGAGCAGGTACACCAAGGAAGGTTTCTGAGGGTGTCTGGACAGCTTCTGAACAGTTCCACATTCTCCTGAGGCTATCAAGCTGAGAACCTTCTGTCATACTACTGTTAACATTTATTTCAGTTGGGAAAAATAAGACAAAACATCTAGTCTTCCAGGAGTGAGGAAAGTAATTCCATAAATATGAGCCTGAAGAGATTTCAAAAGTGTGTCTGAACATACTGAATTAATTTTTTTCCTCTCTGACCATTTTTCACCAAGTCATCATAAACATATCTAAGAATTAATATTAAATAGAAGATTTAGATGGCTGAACTGAACCCAGTTAAACTAAAACTCACCTGATCTAGTTATATAATTGGCTTATGTCCAGCATCTCATCCACCAGCAGCTCCAAGTCCTTCCTGGCAGTGCTGCTCTTTGTTTCCTCATCCCTCACCCTGGATTGGTACTGGGTGTTGCCCTAACTCAGGTGCAGCACCTTGCACTTGGCTTTATTAAACCTCATGAGATTATTCCCAGTGGCCATATTTTTTATTTATCTCCCCTTAATTAAGACACACTATAAATGAATAAATATCTATTAATAAAGCTGCTAAATGAGTGTTATGCAGTCTGAAGGTGGCTAAAATAAGTACATGAGGCAACTTCAGAAAATTTTTCCAAGAGTTGCTCCAAATATTTCATTGACTTGACTAAGATAACGGCTTCTAAAGATAAGATGGTGCTGGGTAGGATAGCCACAATGTGAAAGTTGTGTTTCCTTCACATTGTGAAGGGAAAAAATAGTGGCATCTGTGGCTGTGCAAGCTTTACAACATGCCTATTCTACCTTTTCTACAGACACAGCTGCAAGTTCTGAACTCATGACAGCATCCTGATCCTTCAGTCATGAATTTTCATATCCTGGCAGATCTTTCTCTTCTTGTAAACACATAAACACTGTGCACAGTCTACCACAGACAGTGAGAAGATGAAAAATGCTGAATTAAATCATGAAACCAAGAAGAATGAAACCACAGAAGGTAGGATGTGCTTGAAACTAACTGAAATTTTTCATACATATTATGTGCCAAGCATTTTCACAGACTCACAGAGGGGATGAGAAGGTAAGGGACATCTGGAGTTTATGTTGTCCAACCTCCCTATTTAAAATAGAACCAGCTAAAGCAGGTTGCTCAGAAGTGGACCTAGTAGGGTTTTGAATATCTGAAAGAATATGTGGAGATGACGCAACATCTCTGAGCTGTCTGTTTCAGTGTTTGACCACTCTTACAGTAGGAAGTGTTTGCTTGTGTCTGCACGCCATTCCATGTTTCCACAATCTTAAGTTTCATTCTTGTCTCTTGTAGCTTCATTTGACAAACCTTTGTTGTACTAGAAAAGACAGTAAGTGGTCAATTCCTGCTGTCCTCTCATGACACTCATCTCTCAGATGCCTCCACCATTTTCCCCAAAGTCATCTCTTTTCCAGGATGATAACACCTACACTACTCAACTGTTTCCCTAGAGAAGATATTCCATACAGCTGTGATAAGTTTTTTTTTCCTTTGTACTGTTCCACTTCTATCATATTCTGTTCACACCCCCAAGTCATGGGCAAATGATAAATTTATACAGTGGAATATTTTTTTCTATATAAATTTATGAATAAGTCCCATAGTTGTCTTTTCAAATGCTTCCAACACTGGTCAGAAAACCACATTCTATTCATAAATCAAGCCATAAATCTGAAAAGCAGTAACACATCAATTTCAGATTTTAATCTAGAGGATTTTACTCAATTGAAATAATAAGTTAAATAAAATTGTGATACACCAGAAATATCAGTGAGGAAATATTTTCTTCTTTTTTTCTATTATTTTTCACAATATTTCTGGTTTTCTCTCTGTCCTCATATAAGAACAGAACGCATAATAAAGAGCAATTCCTCAGTAAGTTTTTTGTGTTTCTTTAGTCATTATGGTGCCTGAAAAAGGTTCTTTGCTGACTGAAGAATGTGTTTATTCATGAAACAGTTAAAACCTATAACCCCTTGTCTTGTCACAGCTTTTTCACTGCTAAGGGCAAGGCAAACCCTCACAGGCCTCAAATTTTATGCTCGTCTTTATACATGACTATGGGTCAGCTAAGAAACATATTTCATATCTTCTTACCCTCTGATCTTTGATCTTTTTCTCTTTAAAGTGTGGTGCAAATGATTAAGATCTAAGAGAAAAACCAGCAATTAGATAGAAACCAAATGTCAGTCAAAGTGAAGAGGGAATATATTATATATTTTTCAGCTAAGAAAAACAGCCTTGATATATCACAGAACTGTAGCATTATGTTTCTGGAACCTCTTCTTCTTAAAGCAAGCCTGCCTGAGGTGCTTGGTTAATTATTCTGCTGGTTCAGAAAGCCTGCGGAGAGCATGGGTACTTGTGTACTCATTCATCTCAAATTATTAGATTCAGAGTTGGATGCTAGCTCATTCTATTTATGTACAAATCCCTCCAAACAGATTTGAGCCCTAACACTATATAAAAAACCACAAGGAACACATAAATAAGCTGCCAACCATATGCAAGTCAGTGGACCAGGAGAGTAAGAAGACCAAAACTGGCAACACCGCAACATGAAGAGCAAGATTTAACTGAGCACCCAGACTGGAATTCTGCAGCTAAATTGATGGATTCTCTGGGAAAGTCAGAAAGCAGAAAAACAGACTGCAGTGGGCTGCATAATGCCACAAATACCCTTAAACTTTGAGACCTAGTTGCTAAAGCTCCATTCAACAGCAACATAAAAAGAACTTGCATGATACAAAGGGGATGCCTTGCTGTGGGAAGATGCTCCATGGGTCAGTGGAGAAGTTTTACCAGTCACTATTGTAGGTATTATAGATAAGGATGGATCTGTGAAGTTCCATATATGCATTTGTAATCACTACTAGCTTACCAGGCACATTCCTTCTTCCAGAGACTAAATAATTGTAAGAAAAACCCAAAACGGAATAAAATCATAGGTCCTGGTTCATTCTTCTTCAAATTTTGAAACCTGTTACTTAACCTATCCATTAACAAAGATTCCCCTCATGGTCTAGGGAAAAAGATGAGTAATTGAAGGGGTCAGTTCAGTCCATCTAGGACCTGGATCAGCTCCAGAGAGGTTTTCTACTTGGGGATGTAGGAGGTACTGACAGTGACCATTCATCTTGGTTTGTCTGCCTCAATGCTTGAAATAAACAGAGCTGCATGCAGAACATAGGCTACAGTCTGAAAAGAGCATCCACACTCATTTCTTTCTTCAGAGTGAATTAACATTTCTTTATTTTCTCACTGAGAAGATTATTGAAACTATTAAATTTTTTGGTTTTTTTCGAAGGATAATCAAGCACTACACCTAAATCCACCAGCAAAAGGAACAGGTTTTAAGAATAAGGAGCAACAGCAACATTACTGCTTAACGTGAATTGTAATTGAAGAATTAAGTAGATAACAGCAGCATATGAGAATAGCATGGGATTTATTTCCATTTTATTAAAAAACTAAAGAATTCCATCTGATGAAGTACCAATAGTTCGTAATTTTGGTCTTAAAGTCTTCAGCAAAATTGAGAAAGCACTCTCTTCCAGCTTATAAATATATATAAAACTTAATCCAATCCAGAGGAATCATGCATCAATTTAGATTTAGTTGGTTGTTTTTTTTTTTTTTTGCATATTGGAAAAACAGATTTAAACCAATTTCCCACTGTAGCTTGAAAGTCAAACTATCACATTTTAGTCATACACACAATTTTAATGGAAAATTCCTATAGGAACTATTGAATCCTGTCCTGAAATTTGTGTGGCAATGTAAATTTTACAGAGAAAAAATACAATACTAAATAAAAGACAAATAAAAGTGAAAAATCCAGGTTCAAATTTACTTCTGAAAAATGAAGTCTAACACTCCACAAATGGAGCCAGAGGTCTGTAGCCATGGCATAAATATCTGTCTGTTAGTGCTTGCTAAACTACAGAGAAACAGATAAGGATAATTGGGGAAATAAGCAATATAACCATGCACTTTTCCCTCTTCATGAATACACACGGGTGATTTCACCTGAAATATTTTGAGTAGCAGTTGGATGTAATTGTCATCATAAAGCTTTCAAAAAGTAAAAATGTCAGTTTGCACTAAATGGAAATAAATAACTAGTTTACATATAAATATGTATGTACGTATTTGGAATTTTATGAGGAGAGATATTTTCTAAGAGCTCTGCTTTGAATAGCATTATGGAAAGTTGTTCTATATTGGTGTAGTTATACTGATTTATGTCTTATAAGAACCTGTTATTCTGTTCTATTCTATTCTAATGCATACATGGAAAAAGTGTACAAATCAACTTTTGCTATCTTTGGAAATAGCCTGTTCAGCCACAGGAAAAAAGCTATCACCTGTCAAGATCAGATTTCTTATCACGGATTTTCATAGTATGAAAGTAACTATATAGCTTAATGTATATTTCTCACTGAATCAGAAGCCAAAGAACAATTTTATCATCTGTGTGTGTGGGAAGAAAATCTCTTCTCCCCTGGACCATGACCTCAGCCCAGACACCACTGTAGCATGCCCTTTGATGAGTGAGACTCCAAATGAGAAGTGCTGGAGGCTGTGTTGATGAGGATTGAACTCTGTAACTTATTTATGAGACTTTTTGTATGTAGTAAAGGGCAAAAAATAATGAAATGTAATGTTGTTGTGTTTCATTCATTTATACAGTTTTTTCATAGACTCTGAAAGAACTTTCAAGCAAAGGCTAAGCCTCACATCGGAAGAATGAGGCAATGAAAACAGTCAAAGCTGCAAACTAGGACCAACATTTAACAGCACTGCTGTAAAGTGGAAAAAAAAAAAAAAAGAAGACATTATTTGCTCTCTCCATCTTTAACCCTGTCACACTGAAACATCATAAGTACTAATGAGAGCTGAAGGTGTAGGCAGGGAATATGAAGAACATTTCCATCTGTTTCTCTTGCGAGCCTTCTAGCCAATTTCAAACAAGTCATCTCTCACTGTGTCTCTTTTTTGCATTTTTAATTTTGGGCACAGTGACACTAAATTCATTTTCAAGGTACTTTGAAATCTTTCAGTGAAAACTGGATCATTAGAGATACATATTCTTACTGTTTTATTCCTTTCTACTACTTCAGATTCTCCATCATCCAGGGTATCAGAGACCATTTTTTTTACATACTTTAACTCCACTTACCATCATTTGACTCTGTCTGCAGATTCTCCTTGTAAAAAATGAGTTGGTTGGATATTTTTAGCACAAAAATCTTAGCAAAAAATGAGGGAAAAATTCCATTTTGCTATTTATATATGTTTCTATTTGTCTATGCATAAGTAAATATATATATAAATATATATAATATTTTTAAATGTATATTTGAAGATTATTTTCATTGTTCAGAGAAACATAAAAATCTTTTTATGAACATGGAATATTGTTCATTACGTTTCTATTTGGTTCTTAGATCATAGTGTAAAAAAACCCAAACAATAGCACTGTAACAAAGTAAAATGAAATCCTCATCTGTTTTGCATGGAAATATTTTTTAAAAACTCCACTACTTAACTTTTTTCTTCAAAGGACTGAATATGTTAATTGTCTAAAAATGTAAAGGGTTTGATGCCTTCATTCCAACAGAGTTCCAACAAACATTTTCTCAAGTCCAGACCAAGTTTCTAAAGATGCCAAATTCCTTTCTTTTATGATAAACTTCTCTTCTGACTTTGGCTTCAAGAAATTAAGGACACAAATGACACAAATGTGAATAAGAAATAGGGACAAAACAACTTTATATTGCAAATACAAGTGTAGACATTGGTAAAAAGAAAGATGTCAGATCCTAATGTTGGAGTATTCATAATCACCTGAACTAAACCTGTAGTTTCAAGCCTTCTGGCTCAATGTCTCAGTAAGGCTCAGGATGAAGTTTCCAGTAAGCTTCACCTGTCATTTGTGCCCTGGGATCATCAGATAAACCAGGGCATGTTGTCACCTACAGGGTCTGTGTGAGGTTCTGTGGAGGAATTCATGGCACTGGCTTTTGTTTTTCATTGCACTGCTCAGGATGTGACATCCTGATGAATTCATCTCTGACCAACCTCATCTCAATGCAGAGTTTGCACTTTTTAAAAAGCCTCCTCTTAAAGATTTACATGGACCACATTCACAGCTGTGAAATAGTTTTAGACCAAATATAACGGAAATAAGGCACAGAAAGGCAAAATCTGCAGTATTGCTGCTCGTTCTCTCAGACACAATGGCTGCAGATGAGCAAACAGCTCAAAGTGCAAATTAATGCAGTGATATGTTCCATAACAACCATGTTAAAAACATCAGTGCTGAAGTTCTTGCTCTCATTTTAATAGCATAATATTCTGTGCAGGAGCACCATATCTTTTTCAGTGGACATAACCTCACATGTACATTGATCCCTACATTTTTTTAACTATAGTGTCAGTTCAAAAATTATTTCCTGATTTAATTTCAGAAACAGAATGACTAAAAAATACCATCTTGCAGATAATTGTGAGAATTTATTTGGTTAGGTTAACATTTGTGCTTTCATATACATGTGTGACAGAGACTTATTAGAATCAGCCCGACCGATCACATTTTTCTTTGTTTCAAATCAGCAAAATCACATCGATTACAGCCCTACTGATTCCAGTATTTTTTGGGATGTGACTATTGCAAGATGTCTTCTGTTTCACAATATCCATGTAAATGTTAAAAATTGTGGAATTTATTTAAGACCTCAGGATTTAATCACAATACTGGAAAATTCAGGGATGAAAAAAAGGGAAAGATGTAGGAGATACATGGATTTCAATAAGCAGGTAATTCAATAACTCAAGAGAAACACTTGATTTGTTTGGTAGCTCTTATGGAATACTTCACTCAGACTGCATTCTAATAAGAAAAAAAGAAACCTACCCACTGAACTAATAGAAACTCTGCTTTTGAATTACTCATTGCTCTTGCAACTGTAATTGAAGTTTCCTTCTCCTTCTTTCTTCTGTTCCTTTTCTTATATGTCTCCCTGTGATTTCCACCCACTTAGCAAGGTCATGACATGTGGCTTATAGCAAGACTGGAAATTAGACTCAGGCTGAATAAGATACTTGGAGAGGCTAAAAGACCGTTTTATCCTATTGTTTCCTTAAAGGGTATTCTTTAAATTTGACTCTGTAGATTTCACAGTATGTAGATAAAATTAGCTGCTTTCCATGATTGTACATAAAAGGACACACTAAGAAAGATGGCTAACCTTGTGTGAGAAAACAGAAAACTTTTGCAGAAGGTGACATAGGGCTTGTTCAGGGGAAAAATGTATGAAACCATTTAAAAACTAAAACCTGAGAAAGGGTAGAGCAAGCAGTTTTAAAAAACAAAAATCAGTAACTTTATGCAATGCAATGAAAATGCTCTTTCTGTTTCAGAGCAGTTCAGCATAGAGGCAAAGGGAATTTCATCATTTGAGGACATCACCAGCATTCAGGAATGTGAAAACAACCACGGGTCTACACTCTCTATCTAGTCTACAAGTTCCATCATCTCAAGTCCCTTGATATTTTCATCAGTCTCATCATGTGAATAAAAATGAGCAACGAGGCTACCAGTAGGTAACTGGAACAAGATATATTCTACAAAGAGGATTGGGGAAGAAAAAGAGAAAAGGGAACAGGTAGAGCAGATATTATAGCAGTCAGGTAGAGTAATTTCCCATGAATTCTTTTGTCCTAAAACCCCCCCTTTAAGTCAATCCTGCCTTTTAAAAATTAGCAGTTATACTTTTCTGTACAGTCCAACAAGAAAAACAAGTACTTGTCCCTCTTCCTAAGTTAAAGATTGTCAGAACTGGGGAAGGAGGAGGAAGAAATGGTCTTTGTAAAGCAAGCTGAGTCACAATCATTGGGAAAGAGAACACTTTGGTAACTGCAATGAGAAAGCTTTGCCAAGCAATAGGAAGGAATAGTCCACATTTTAAGCATTGCTCTAGAGCTCAATTAAAGGGCTTCTGCAGTTCTTTACATTAGATAGTTAACTTATCTGGCTTAGAACATTTACACATTTTTTATCACTATTCTCTTTATAAATATAATTTTTTCTTGTTTTCTAGATAACCTTTGATTCAAGAGTTCTTTAGATAGTTAACTTTTTGTATAGTAATTCAGCACAAGTTGCTTATCACCTTAACACAAGAGACCCCTCAGCTGAAAATGAATTTGAAGGAGATTGCCACCCTCTTTTTCCCTGTTCACCTGTTTGTAAATGATAAAGCAAATAAACGTTTCTTGAAATACCTGTGTCTAGCACTTAGTTCTCTTGAAACACTTTACACGCCTAAGCAGAGTACCATACATCTATGATTATGCATCATTTTAATCTAATGCATTCTTCCCACTGTGAAATTCAGTTCTTCCCAATTTAATGCACAGTTTGTTTTGCATGTAGAAGAGAGCATAGACTGAGCTGCTTCCTGTCTGACTCACAGTTACAAAATACCATTGTCTGTCTCCTGCTTCAAATGGTGAGAAAATAATCTACTTTAGCACAGATTCTGGCATGTTGACTGACTAGGAAGAACTGAGTCCATAAATGCTGGGACTGGAGTGTCCCTGGTCTCTCATATCAGTCACTATGAACAAAGCTCTTGGCAATGAAAAAACAAACATATATATTAAGCATGCCTTTTTTGGATCCGGAAGGCCATATAAAAAATTTGGCAGTGGATAACATTGATTAGCTGTATTAAAAGAAATGTTTTAATAAAATTGCTTGACTACACACATAGAGTATTTTATTGTAGGTGAGTGCTAAGCAAACTGGGAATTAATGAAAGTAAAAATCTAAGAGAGAGTCCAAAGGAGAGCTATGAAGAGAGCGAATGGCCTTAAGGGGAAGCCACAGAAGGAGCAGCTGAGGTCACTTGGTCTGTTCAGTCTGGAGAAGAGGAGACTCAGGGGAGACCTCACTGCAGTTACAACTTCCTCATGAGGGGAAGAGGAGGGGTAGACACTGATCTCTGCTCTGAGGTGACCAGTGACAGGACCCACCCAAGGGAATGGCTTGAAGTTGCATCAGGGGAGGTTTAGATTGGCTATTAGGAAAATGTTCTTCTCCCAGAGGTGCTTGGGTGCTAGAACAGGCTCCTGAGAGAGCCACAGCAGCAAGCCTGACAGAGTTACAGAAGCATTTGGACAATGCTCTCAGGCACATGGTGTGAATCTTGGGGATGGTGCTGTGCAGGGCCAGAAATTGGACTTGATGGTTCTTGTGGGTCCCTTCCAACTCAGGATATTCTATGATTCCATTATACCTTTGAAGAAACCAATTGCCTGAAAAAATTTTATCAGAAAATAAGTTTACTAACTCTCATTCCTGTTCTATTTCATAACAGTTTCTGAGAAATTTTGTGTGGCTTAGAGACCTAGTTTTTATAGAAATAATGAATAGCACATGCTAAGAAACTAGAAAAAATCGCCACCAAGATTTCAAATATTCAATTAGAAGTCCTTACATAGAAATAAAAACAAAGAGAGAAAAATATTGTGATAACATTTTTGTGACAATAGCAGCTAAAATTTAAACTTTGTTGAAGTATGCATGTAGATGGCCTTGTCCTGATGTTTAGCAAAGTAAATGCAATATAAGAAATTACTGAACTTGACATGAAAATTTGCTGGATGAGACAGCTGATGAATATTACAGATAGTGCCATGAGGGATGAATGTATTTCACAGATGGCTAAGGAGGAATTATGTGAGAAGTGGTTGAACTTCACAAATAATCGAAAGGGAGTTTTGTGAGCCTTTGGGGGACCAGTCTTGCAAGGCCAACAAAGATAACATAACCAATAAATATTACCATGTAAGACCAAAGTGACCTAGGTAATAATGTTAGAAATATCAAATTTGATATAGCCAAAATGGGCCCTTTGGGAAAAACTGATTAGGGACAGGTTTTTTTATCTCAGCAGAGACAAGGGTGAAGATGTAAATGATTAAGGTGTATAAGGGGAAAAAAAAAAATCATGGAGGAGAAGGGAGATTATGGGGACATGTAAGCAAGTGGTTGCCTCCCTGAGGCCTGTACTTGATCACTGTGCTCTGATCTCTCTTCCTGATGAACTCTATTCCAGCCTATTTGTTGTGTGAATGTGGTCTCTTGTTTGTGTGTATAAACGTGTGTGCACAGACGTACAAACATTTCCCAGCAAACTTTGGGCTGTGCAGGACAGCTAGCAGAGAAAACCAGACTCTGCTGAGAGCCAAGAGGAAGGGTGAAACTGGATGAAGGGGCCTTCCTTCACAGTGCCTAGATGGAGTCTCAATTGAATCCATCAAATCCTCGGATGACTGTGGTGTGCCTGTAGGTTAGGGGAGTGCAGGACCTGTGTGACCACCACCAGTGAACCATAAGTCTAGTTAGCCAGGAAGGAGAAACAGTAATGGACCATTTGTGGTGTTCATGGTTAATAGCAGTGTCTGTTAAGTGCATATTTCCTTTGTATCCGTGTGTATTTACACCTCTGTAACACAGGCTCAGCTCTGCTTTTCCCTGCACCCAGCAGTGGGGATAACCAGCAGATTCACATCTATGAAACTGACATGGGATGCATCACCTAGACCCTATACTGCAGTTGAACTGACCTTCCTTAAAAAAATTTCAAGAATGAAAAACTTACTTAATGTTCCAGATAATAATTTACCCAGGTCAGATAATGGAAAAATGTACACAATTAACAGAATGTGCTATGCCCTTCGGAAGAAAAGAAAAAGATGAGGAGTTACATGCAAATAGTGACTGATATATACATTCATATCATAGAAAAGAAATACAGCTGAAAAAATAAACAACTTTCAGAAGTCTGCAAAATTAATTCCAGACCCTATTTCTTTGTAGTAGATTCATAAATAATCACAGGTGTCAAGTACTTGATTCTCAGGAAGAGCAGCTAATATAAGCTAAGTGTTGAAATGAAAATAGAGCTTCACCTTTCTCCTACTGGTAATATATATTATATATACGATATATATAAAATATAATATATATATAATAGATAATATATAGATAATATGTGAGTTATATTATATATATATTATATATATAATATTTATATATTTTGAGAGGTGAAAACTTTGTATACAAGGAAAATTGAGCCATCTGATTATGATGTTCATAATATGACAATCAATATG
This sequence comes from Corvus kubaryi, assembly GCF_017639235.1. Lineage (NCBI taxonomy): Eukaryota > Metazoa > Chordata > Aves > Passeriformes > Corvidae > Corvus > Corvus kubaryi. The sequence continues at coordinate 6,643,261 of NW_024581116.1, read as the reverse complement.
TAATCACTGACCATAGGAGCCAGGGCCACGGATAATGAAAGTAATGGTGAAATAATATTTTTGGTGTTTTGATTTAATTAACTTAACCCCCTCTTGTATCATAAAATCACCCTGAGGGTTTTTAGTTATGTTTACCTGCACTGAAACAAACATCTTTACAAGGCTTTGAAAGCTGATTTTTTTCATAATTAAAATAAATTTTAAATTTTAAAAATTGTTTGATTTTTTTTTAAAAAGCACCAAATTGACCCAGCCTAAGTTTGTCCAAAAGGTAAAGTCCCTATTGATTACAGAAAATTTTATTAAAACCTATTTTTTTGCATTTTTTTTAGACTTCTACAACAGCTAACGTGGTCAGTCCAGAGAGCACAGACATGTACGGGTTTGGTTGTAACTGGTCTGCTTTTTCTCCTTTTGGGGTTTGCCATGGATGTTGGATTTTGGTTTCCACAGGCATGTGTCCTTACAATAAATTTAAAATAACTGAGTTATATTCTCAGAGGTATCTACTGGACAAACTCTGCAAATATTTTCATATTCAAAAAGGGACTCATGGGAGTTATGGTCTGGTTTTCTAACAACAGTAAAGTTCAATGAGTTTTGCATTTTTAATACAATGTTGAGAAAGCTTTATGCAATTTGCCTTCCCCTAGCTCAAGGCTTTATGAACTTTTACATGTATTAAGTTATTCTTTTCTGTAATGTTAAGATATATTCTGCTTGTGCTATTATTTATTAAATGCTTTCCCCTTTTTCTTTATTACTGCATTGTATTCTTCCTAAGATATTTTTAAGAAGGTTTTCAGGGTAGATCTCTTTCTCTCTACAAATACAGACAGGCACAGAATTACCAATAGGAACTAAAGGGATTTAATCCCTTCTACATTAGCATTGTTCCCTTGATAGCAGATGTAATTTAGCTTTTCAGCCTTCCCCTATTTGGAGCAGGTCTGAAGCATTCCTAGATTGTACTTACCTCTTTCTCTCTATAAATACATACATACAGATATATAATTTGTCCAATAACTGTATAAGATGATAATGATGGTGAGGCACTGGAACAGGTTGCCCAGAGAACTTGTGGATGTTCTGTCCTTGAAACTGTTCAAGGCCAGGCTGGATGGGGCTTTGAGCAACTTGGTGTAGTGGAAGGTGTCCCTGACCATGACAGGGGTATTGGAACTGGATGATTTTTAAGGTTTTTCCAATCCAAAACATTCTGTGATTCTATGAACATTTCAAATGTATCACCATCCTAACTAGTGACTGATACATATGAAAGATAACATCCTATATCTATAACCTCTAACAAAAATATTACTGTTTTAGAGGTCTGTGTTTTGAAGTTGATTATCTAAGACTATTTTCCTACTGCTATCCCCATATATAAATAAGTCTTCCACACACTATTGGGATATACCTTAAAAAAAAAAAAAAAAAATCAGTGTAATTAAAATAATGAATGCTTTCTATTTCAAATAATATTGGATTATCACTATAAAACATCTGAGAAATTACAGAAAATAAAACACAGTGCATAGGTATTTAACTGCACAACCACTGAATACAAGTGTGTTGCCTGCTTTCAGATTCACCAGTGAATTATTACTTTCCTTGTGCCAAGTACAGCTGAGTAATTGATCAATGAATACTACTGAGTGAATAAACAGAAAATGCTGTGTGAGCTGATGGGAAAGAAAATGCCTGAGGAAAAGCCCATCCTTTTGTATCAAAACCTACTAGGAACTGCTGTTTTACTGATCTATGCTTGTGCATCTCTGGAATTCTAGCTGGGTAAAGCAATTTTGATGTCTGTATTGCATAAATAAAGATTGCTTTTTTTCCCACAGCTATTTGTTTCCCTACCCTGTCCCTTTTGAAATGGTTAAAGGCCATAACTGGGAAGGGATTATGATCTCATGTTTAGTTGACCAGAAGATAAGGTGTATCCTGTTTCCCTGTGAAACATAACAGTATTAAAAAAAAACATAAAATCACAAATCAGCTTCCTCTATCATTCCCTCTCGCGACTGTATCTAGAAGTCAATAAGACTTAGTTTAAGGGTTGGATTGCAATAAGGAATTAAGTGGGTAATTGTCACCCTGCCCAGCCCCAGTACTGAAAGTCTATAGATATTTTTTCTTTTGTTTTTGTTCCTCTGAAGGCATGTACAATTTCCGGACATCACACCCATCTCACAGCTCAGTCCATGAGGGATTTGTGGAGAGGATCCTCCCTTATCATTCACAGCAGCAGATGCCCTTGCCACGATCAGATTGCAGCTGGCTTTCTACAGAGAGATGCTAGAGAATCCTACAGGAAATAGTCCAGAAGATTACCTATAAATTTTATAATCAAAACTCTAAAGTATTGGCATACAACATTTAGGTCTCAAAAGAAGGCATGATCACTGTGTCAGAACTGTTGCTGAATCACAATAATGCTTTATCACAATAAACAAGGACATGAAGTCAGCTCTCCAGACTGGTTTTAAAATGAGAGGATTCCTTCAACACTAGAGTAAGCAAAGCACTTTTTTGTTTTCCAATGCATACACCAAATACAAGTTTGGAGTGGAACAGTTCTGTATGAACACTTAATTACAGACTGTAAACACAGGTCAAGTTGAGAGATAATGCATGAATTCAAGATATATTTCTCCATGTGTCACATTCAAGCACCAATTCCTTGTCATGAGGTGCCAGGAGTTATTGTGCATTTACTGATTTGTTCTGTGCATTTCTGGAACTGGAGCTTTTTTGATTAGCTGTAATATAGCTGTGGGTTCAGGGAAGTAAAAATATATAAGCCTAATTTTAAAATCCTAGCTGTAGAGGCTGAAAGATATAGACAGGAAAAGATAATTTCCTTATGATATTCAAATTGCTGCAAACTTCCACATTTAATTTGCAACTACCATACTACAAGGCACTAATAATCTTTCCCCTGTAATATAGAAGTAAATGTGTGGAGAGTTTTTGCCTCAAAGATTGGTAAAATTCTATTAATTTTCAAGGATAAATTCAATTAAAAGGATGTATTAATTTCTGAAATTTGATTTATTTATACTACCTTACCTGTTCCATGGGCTGATAACTGTGTAGGTTTATAAATATTTCACTTGTTAGAATACAAGTCTAGCTTCATTTGCAACTCTTTTTGTGTCACTGTCCTACTTTTTGCCTAGTCTGCTTGACAAAAAGTTTCTGAGCCTTACCTACCTGAATTTTATAACAAAAACCTTTGGGACTAATTAAGATTTTTATAGTAAAATAATGAGAAAGATTTTCTGTCTCTGTATTTTTTTTCCATAGTTTTCTGCCTTGGGTTATTCTTGGGGCCGCCATAGTCAGATTCAATTTATAGAAGCATATTTGTTGCTCATCTGCATTAATAAAGCATAGTACAACAACAACAACAACAGCAGCAAAGATCTTGACAAGTTCTAATATTTTCTCTTAAGCTAAATAATTCCCCAGCTTCTTTCCGTGTAATACTCATAAAACAAAACATGTGCTAATTAATATAGGAAAAATCCGATTGTTCTGAAAAAAATGTAAATGAACTGAAGGATGCTTTTTTTAGTAGGAAAATTTAATCTGGCAAGGAGACACTAGTAGAACAGTCTAGACCAAAGTGCAGAGCTCTGCTGTATATGCCATAATTATTCATGAAGCCTTCAGCCAAGCAGGCTATATCTGGTTATAATTCTTGCACATGTCAGTGATAGGGAACATCCAGCTTTTATCCTTCAGGATGCTGACAAGGGCAGGAGAAGGTACGATCCCAGTGCTAGGAGGAAGCTTCCAGGCTTCTTGTTACCCAAGGAAATGCCTGAGTTAGCCCCTTGCCCCCCAAAACAAAGCACCAGCAAAGTTCAGGACTGAAGGATTAAATTCACAGCAGACATCATTCAGAAAGCCATTTCACAGAGCCAGGAGGAAAAGCCAAAGACTTCAAGTCATATTTCTGGGAGAAATCTTAACTAAGGAGATAATAGCTGTCACATCCATTTGGGAAATGGCAGACCTGAACTCAGGTTCCTCTTTTGTGCGCTTGTACTTAAACCTGTGTTTCACAGCTTGCATGGAGGATGGTCTGTCTTTAACAGTGACTGCAATGACTCAAGACACTCTCTGGCTCTGCAGGCAAGAGCCTCATGTCCGAGCAGTTTGTCTTTCTATCTGTGAAGTGGCACATCTCACACAGGCTGCCTTTGACAACGGTCCCACAGAGGTGACACCCAAACCTGAACTCCATATGGGAGGGCACGTCCTGACACAGACCACATGGCACCCTTCATGACACCACAGCATACACTAGCCACTAAACAAATCTGCATGACCACAGGAAAATCTCTTGCTACCCTTAAATTTTTCAAGTAGAAACATCGCTGATGATGGATGCGACAACACCTATGACTGACTGCCTGTTCACTGGTTTTGAGCTTGAAAGATAAGCACATACCCTCCTCTGCAGGCTTTGTTCTCCTCAGTGTTTGCAGTAGACACAGCCATGTGGTATCCTGCTGAAGTTTGGAGCACATCTGTCACCATCTGGGCTCACCTTTCTATCAGCAAACTCACTATCCCAACAAGCAGCCACTGAGCTGAGGGGCACTCTTTGCCTTCCCTTCTACTTTAATGATTCAATGAATATATGTCACAGGCAATATATGGGCAAAAAGAAAAATCAAGAAACAGTCTCTAAACCTTAGTGGCTAAGAAAAATTCATACAGGGTTCAAGAAATTTAGGAACAACATCCTCAGTGAGGGAAGAGGTTCACTGTATTTCGCTAAGAAATATCTAGAATAGACAGAAACACTGATGGTAGGAAGGTTTGTTCAGATATCTTCTGAGGACTTAGGTTTCAAATTAGATTAGATGGTGGATGAATGTAACTAATGACAATTGATCTCCCACCTGAAGGGGGACCTGTAAGATCCATAATTATAAACATCAAGGAACTGGGCTCCGTCTTTTGCAGCTCCTAATTTTAGGCAGCTTCTATGAGAGATCAGGGCCTCAAGTCATTCAGTACATGCTCGGGTACACAAAAGACACTTTGAGTAGCTGAGCATCTGGAGAATTTAACCTGTTTCTGAATTATCAGTGTTCTCTGGGATCTAAAACTTCAAGTGGCAGCTGGGCATGTGTGACTCCCAGTGAATTAAAAGGATTAATCAGATCCATAACAGCTCAATGCTATTAGACATTTTCAAATATGAGATAAAAAGGGTTGTCTCAAGATATTTTTACTACAGACTAGTTTAAGGTACAGGATTTGCTGATTGCAGCAGACAATAAAACATAAATACAGGAATTTCCAGCAGCTAACTTGGTGCTTAGGACTTTGATGAAACACAAGAATTACTAGACTCAATCATCAAATTCCTCCTTTAAGTCAGCACACTGTCTTACAGAAGTGCAATCCTTTTTAAAACTGGAGGTGCTGGCACTTTCCAAGGGCATCAGAAACTCCCAGTATTACTCTGTTTGGCACAGGATGGTACACATCCCACTCCATTTTACTCCAAATTTTTGGTAACTGTTTTGTCTGTTCACTAGTCTCCAGCCATCTACCTACCTATCTGCCATTTTTTCACTTCTTTTATAGGGCACTAATCCCTGTATGATGTAATGTTCTTTGCTGCCTAAGGACTGATCTGGGGTGTTTCCCTTTCTGTTCCTCAGGCTCCCTCCCATAGGAACTGCTGCATTCATCATGCTAAATTTTGTCATGATGTTGTGGTATGGACACGTACTCAGTGGGGAATAAACTGAAACCAACTGAGACATTTTCAGTCAAAATCAAACTTTCAGAGGTGCAAAGTTAGTTCCTTACTGTGTAATTAAACCCTCAGCAGGAGTCTGCTGCTAATTGTGACATTTTTCGGCAAGATGCTTAAACACAGGTCACTGGAAATTCATGTACTTCAGATCATTTTGATGGAACTAATATGGTATGCACAGAAGGGCTTGCCTTCTTAGCTCTACAGTTTCAGCTGAAAAGGCCATTTAACATTTTATAGTAAAACCCTTTATAAAGCACAAAATGTAAAACTTGAGCATATTCTCCAATGGTTAACGTAATATACTGTAATAGCAGGGCTTGGCTCTTAAATGCTCTCTCTAGTCCACTGAAGCATTTGCAGAAATAATCCCACTGACTTCCGAGCTATGGCTCATGTGTTTGAAGTTTAGCACACCATCAAGTGTTCTGTTCTATCAAGGCCCCTGAATGTTTTAGTTCATGAATATATTTTTTAGAAGAAATGCACCTTTAGAATAAAGATAGGAAATAAGAGGCAGATCAAGTTCATCTAATTAATTTCTTAGTTTAATTCTCCAAACTGGGGAATTAATCTAAAATAGGTGCTTTATTTTCCACTCTGTAAAATGGAGAAAAGTCAGTGCCTTTTGAAAGTTACCAGAAAGAGAAATTATTTGCTTAAGTAAGCTACATAGTCTTGAACAGAATTGATCCTTCCAGGCTTTCAAAATTCTTTCTACTGCTTAAAGAGAGTCAGGCTGAGGAAAACATCCTCTAAAATGAAGGTGAGAGCTACATGCCTAAATCAGAAAGGCAGCTGTAGGAGAAAACAGTTCTTGTTTTACATGAAACCAAAGAATAATGACAAAAGTAGGAATTAAACCTAGAGATAAGGAAGTTTGTAATCTCTCCTCTTTTTTTTTTTTTCCATTCCAACGAAATTGATTTACCCATAAATTTTGAATACTGAGATCTGCAAAATCTTGGGTTCAAACTTTTCTATGCCAAAGAAGTGCGTAGATGTTTTAAGGAAATTGTATTTCCTTTTCTCTGGTATCCATGTTCTCTCCCTTTCGGGACCTGTGTGGCTGCAAAATTCTCATGGTGTACTTTTGAGAGTGGAATAAAGAGTACCCCAGTAGTCTGTGAAACCAGGCCACAAATGAGCACTGGGATTCAAGGCAAGAGAACCATTTTTTATGAAGCAGTAAAATAATTCAACTAATACAAAATAAGCCATTAGGGAAAATAGTTAGGGGGTTTAGAAATGTCATTCCTCAGTTAGAATGTTTGTTTTTTAAAAAAAGAAATGGATGGAGAGTTTACAAATTACTGATAAAAACCTATTCCTAAAAAAAATTGTGATAAATACTCTAAAAAGTCTTTAAAATTTTCTGGCCTTGGTTTGTAAAAGGAGAGCTCCCAAGACTGCATTTCCCTTCTGTTGATTGCCAACTTCCCTGAAGACAATGATTAGCCAGTTACAGAATTTGACTCATATCATACCTTCAGTCATGGTTCTGCGGCCTGGGAGACTGAATAATCTCTAGCTGGTGAAAGATCTGATAAATCTGTTGTTAATTTGTATGTTAATGGACTCTTTCATCTGACAGTCACTTTTTAAAATTTATTTATTAATGAAATAACAAAAACATCTACAAAGGAGGTAGGCTAGCACAACTGGAATTTGCTTCTCTCTCTGTGGCCCAGGAGAAGTTGTATGTAACACTTTGAAAAATACTTAAGTGATTTAGGAATTTGATTTTTATTTTTTATGAGTGATGGACATTTGCAGCTGTGTGAAATGGTATACCTAACTTACTTTCTTTGCAGACAAATATATAGCCTTGAAGGCATCTTTGACACTTCCCCAGTATGTAGAGAGATCGAATCATTTTAACTCATAGCTTCAAGGAAAATTTAAAGAACACGACATATTCACATAGACTGCTAGTTACTGAGGAAACTGCTTTTCATCAGGCACACTCACAGATATAAAAAAGGAGTGCATTGTTCATATTTCTTGAAACATTGTTTTGGTGTGTATGTGAATATTCCATACATAAGAAAGGAGAAAATAATATGTTCACATTGCTGCAGCTCTGATAGCCTGTCTTACATAGTGGATAGACTTTTTCAATGTATTTTTAAGGTAATAATAATTTAAGACATGAAGGCATCAGAAAATATGGTAAAAATATGACAAGGGTTTATGAAGATAGATGGTGTCATAGTAAATTGATTGCTTTCTGTGAAAAAATACCTGATTTTCTAATTAAAGGACACACAGTAGATTTAATCTGTCTGGTTTTGAGTAAATCATCTGATATGGTATCAGATATAATACTACTAGTTAAAGCATATAACATAGGGATTAGAACAAAAATTGTAATATGAGAAACAGGCTGGCCAAAAGAGACTAAAATGGATATTATTAGAAGAGGACAGTTCAGAATGGGGAAAGGTTATTTTCAGATTCTTCAAAGACTGATCTTGGGATTAATCTTATTAAATACTTTCATTAAGGACTTTGTGCAAAATAGGTATAAATTCATGAAATTCAGAGTTGAAATGATGTTGAGAGGCATTGTGTGTGTAGTGGGGGGTGAAAATATACAGGAGAAACTGAACAACCTTGAGGACTGAACTTACAGAAAAGAGGCAAATTTAATATATCTATGTGCATGGCCATGCACTTTTACACTAATATCAAGATTACCTGCTTTACTTGGAGATCAGCCTTTGGAAATAAGCGAGGAGGAGAAATATCTGTATATGTTATTTGATCCCGAAATAATGTGCAAATGGAAGTGTGTGACTCCAAATGTGTAAGGCATATCCAAAGGAACTAAAGAAATATTCTTTCCTCCATCTGGAGAAGGACTAAAAGAGTAAGTGGAAGGACATTTTATTTTATGACTTAAAGCTGAAAATATTATGTTCATTTAGCTTGAAAATGGAAGAGTAAAGAAAGGTTTTTGTTATTTACAGGTGACAAATCAGGCTAAATGTGATACATATATGAGAGAAAATAAGCATAAATTTGCAATAAGCACATCAGCACAGATAATCAGAAAGGTGTTTTTAACCATATATAAACTGAGATTCTTCAACAGTCTTTCAAAAAGGCCAGTATGGGAAAAGACCTTGTTTTAAACTTCCCAGAAACACTATGTGATATATTTAAAAAAAAGACACAGGCTTGGGCTTTAAAATTCAAAAGGTGCCTTCCAATTCTGCCATTCAGTATTGCTGTAAATTAATGTTCTTAATTTAGTTCAGAAATTCTGTTTTTGTACAAACAATATGTATGCATATATTTCATATACAGTTATATTTACTATTAAATTTTCTGTATGCTGTGATTGGAGGCAGATAGAATAGGTCCTCCTCAGGGTCACAATAACAGACATAACTGAGATAAAATGCTACCTAAAAGTCTAAATTTCCTCTCATCTACTCCAGCTTTTAATTAAGGAGGTGTAACACCTTCAACATTACTGGATATTCACTGCAATAAAATAATCCAATACCAGAGTTTTTGACTCACTCTTCACTAGCAAAGTCAATTGAGTCCCTAATATATATGTATGTATATGTGCATGTATATACATCTCAGCCTTAGGCAGAGTATATATTTAAAATGAATTTACCAGAGTATTTCCCCAGAGATTTGTATTCCCTGGGTTTAGTTGTTTTGTTCATTTTGTTTCTTCTGATGATAGACTGTAGAAGATTAGCTAGATTGGAGGTGTGAATGCACCCCAGAGGGAAAGCCTTATTCATTTTTCAGAGTATAATTGATTATTTTGAATAATTTATGTGATGGCTGGATAATGAGTGGAAAAACAATGTCTAAACATGACTTGGTACTGTTTTCTACAGTGTCTGTGATTTGATGGCCTAACATACAAGGTTGGCCTTACAGGACAAGGTAACTGTTACATGATTTTCTGTAAAAGCAATTCACCACATTTCCCCTCTCAGTAAAATAATATGAATATGCAGAATTTCATTGTTTTATCTGAGATACTAGTATAAAAATTATGTACAGAGTTAAATTAATGCTGAAATTTTTTTTGAGAGGATTTATCAGACCTAATTGTGTCCTTCCAGGACCTGAAGGCAACCTAGAGGAACAACGGAGAGGGACTATTTACAAGAGCGTGTAGTAACAGGACAAGGGTGAATGTCTTTAACCTGAAAGAGAAGAGGTTTAGATTAGGTATAAGGAAGAAATTATTGACTGTGAGGGTGGTGAGACACTGGCACAGGTTGCTCCCTGGAAGTGTTCAAGGTCAAGCTGGATGGGGATTTGAGCAACCTCGTCTGGTGAAAGGTGTCCTTGCCCATGGCAAGAGGGTTGGAACTGATCTTTAAGGTCACTTCCAGCCCAGGCTGTTCTATAATTCCTTGAAACTGTCTTTAATAGAAATAGCATTTTATAAAAAGTTGGAATTATGACAGGCTCTCTGCTTGAATTCTTGGGGCTTACTTGAGCTGTGGTGTGGCTTGCAGTTAGAACAGGCTCATGTCATAGCACCAAAATTTTTCTCTGTCTCATCCTAAACGCACTGCAGTGACACATGGGATCTTTGCTTTACACCAGATTGACTTTTAGGTGTGCGTTGACTTGGAGTTTGACTTTGGGCAGCAGGTCAAGTCATAAAGTGTGTCTCATCTCAGCAAGACAACATTTACCCTGTGGATCCATATGGGCCTCTAAGAGCAGTCAGTGTTTAAAACAGGTGCATTTTGACAAATGTAATCTGTGAAATATCAAAGTTAATTTCCTTTAGCCCTGTGAGCAGTGCCTGTAGAAAAGGGACTGGAGAAGAAGTACACAGTGAATATATTTTTGTTACATTTTTGTGGTTACAGCTTGTAGGTTGCTGAAGGGAAAAATGAACAAATTGATGGATTTAGTTATGTGTGAAATGGATATGTAACAAGGGAACTAGAAAACCTTTAACATTTCCAGAGATCAGAACTTCCAACCTACTGTATAATACTTCATTCCAATTTCATTCAACTGGGATGGAGAGAAAAATTCCATAATATTGGTGTGCACTTAATTGTCACAGGGAAATAAAATTATGAAGTTTAGTAATACCATAAAAATGTGTGGTGTTATGCAAGAACTTAAAATTACATGCTCCCTAAAGTAAAATTATTATACTACAGAGGCTCACAAAAGCTTTCAAACTAAGCAGTATAATCTCACAGTTAAGAGCTTTAACTTCTGTTGAGAAAGGATAGAAACATAAATGCCATTGCTGTCAAGACCAAACAGTACAACAGACTCAAGGTGAATTTTTATGTGTTTTTCAAGCACTTTTCTTATGCTAATGGTGTTGATAAAAACATGACTATTTGTACTTTCCGTTCACAGCTGAGATATGAATATCAAAGTCGGAACAAAGGAATGCCCATTTATATATGGACACATGGAAACAGATATGCACAACCCACTGACACCTTCCAGTCAATGAAGGAACAATAGGAAAGGACAGATGCTCATTGTCCTGAATCCATCAAGCTGAAGCCATGTATCTCCCATCTTATCAAGAGTCCTACCAGACAAAGTTTATCTGGGAAAAGATTGGAGTGCAGGAAAAGACAGACTCTTCAAACACCAAACAAAAGGTCAAAGTGCTAATGGGTGGATAGAAAGGCTTAATCATTCATACTTTACCCTACCCTGAGTGTTCTTGCCTTTCAGCATGATGGCCAGGGCTTTTTGGCCAGCAGGGCCATTTCACACAGAGAAACCAGCTGATCAATATGCACTGCATGAGCAGACACTGGACTGGAGCACAGAATTCTCTAAATATCTCTCACTCTGTGTTGTTGAAAAGATTAAGCAAATTCATAAGCAGAAAATATGTATTCTTGATGATACAGACCCAATGCACTTTGGTCCTTTGTGGTCCCTGCTGTGAAATTTTTGGACCCCCCAGGATTAGCCACTGAACTGCAAAATAGATCCAGGGCTTTTTCCAGCTGATGCAAGGCAGTGAAAAACAACTATTGACTTCTGCCAAGAGAAGTTATATATGTCCCCTTGACAGAAGTGAACCAAATAGGTTTTCTGAAAAGCCAATATAAGAAAATGTAGTAGTCCAACATCCAGAAATGCAGGTTTGCATCTAAAAGTGTCTAGGTTTTTTATCTAAGTGATAATGGCATGCTGTAAAAAATACAGTTAGTTTTTAAACTTGCATGCAACAAGTTTTCAGATGGTGGACATGCACAAGGGTACCTAAATAGTAATTGTCTCCCAGGTAAAAAATTAAATCAAGTCCTAGGCTAAACTGTGAATTATGAAAATCTGAACAAGAAACTTCCATGTAGGTAAGCCACAGTACCAGGAGGTGCAGTTCACCCAAAAGATTGGTACTGAAGGCACCATCTGGCAACTTGTGTTTGAGGAACTTTCAGCATGCAAGTTGTTGAATCCCTATTCTGAAGCTTTGATTTTAGGGGAATGTAGCTGCTGTATTTTGGTTACCCTAGTGATGATTTTCTCTCTGTTTTATGTTACGGTTGACATAGTTTGTAATGACAATTGAATAATTAATACATGAAGTCTGTGGATCTGTTTTCTACATTTCAGGTCAATTCACTGATCACTGAGCTAAGATCAGCTACTCTCCCTCACTCAGTATTACAGTTCATTTTAAGGTGAAGAACCTCCACACATTTCCCTCTTTTATGCCTTCTTTTTTTTTTTTTTTTTTCAGGACCAGCCTTTTCAGTATCATTTCCTTTTGTATTAAACAACCCCTGATGGTATCACCTGGAACTGGGGCTTCACTGGGTTCAAGCAATGATAGACTCAGTTCACAGAATATAAAATAAGTGTTGTTTACTAAATAGAGACCATTCGTGGCTCAAGACATTCCTGAAAGACAAATGTTTGGTGCACAGGAGGGTGAAGCATTGTGTGTAAGGGCTCTTTCCTTAAACCTGCTGATTTTGGTCACTGTCAGAATAAAAACTAAGGTAGATCAGGTTTTTTATCACTGCTTTTGTATTCTCAAAATTAAGGTGGCAGATTAACCAAGACCACAAGAAGTCATCTAGTTTCCTCTGGCCACCCATCATTTCCAACTCTGTCTGAAGGTGATTGACCAGAAGACCAGAAGACTAAAGTAACAAGGAAACAAGACCACTAGAAGAACCTGAAGTGGACAGAACAGAACACTGTACAATTTAAATTGTTTTTCTAGAGCACAGCCAGAAACACTGATAAAGTTTACAGAAAGATTTTCATTGGAAATGGAAAAATCTGAAGTGAAGAGCTGGAAAATGTAACTTAACACATAATATTCCATTCCCAGTGCTCTGAAACTGTAAAAGCTTTTTATAAATGAATACTGAAAAATTTATGCTGCTCTTTTTACCTTTCTAGTGTCTGGATAATCTTGGCTAAGGGCCTGGAAAATAAACTGTAATTTATTATGACCTGGCATCTTGGATAGATAGAGTGCTTTGTTATTTGGCTTAGTTGTACACTCTTTTATTCATAAAAGACAAAGTAACAATTGGCTTCGTTTCTATAATATTTTTGGAAGAAGAAGAAGGTGTTTTTCTCAAGGTGATACACTTTGATTTCAGTCAGATGCCAAATTATGAATTGAGCTTGTTATTTTGTTTCATTTTGATTCATGATAAAAATATTTTTTATATTAAATACCACAGCTTTCTAGGAAATTTAATTTTTTGTCACAATATTTAAGCATTGCTATACAGAGTGCTTACCCTTATGAAGAAATTTATGGACTACTATATCTCATTTATTGTATCTACAAAAGAGGGATAATAACATTTATCTATGTGACAAATGAGATAAGCAGCTTAATTTATTAAAGTTTGTAAACCGCTTTGAGATCCTCCAGTAAAAGTTCCTGTCCAAGAAACAAAGTAATAGCAGTCATATCATAAAGGAAACTAAAGCTTTAATTTTGCCAAAGTTCCCTGGGTGAATAGATAACTCTTTAATGAGATTAAAGACGTGTTTGAGATTGGGAATTTTATAACAAATCCTCAGTGGATACAAACATTGCTTGGCATAACTTTTTGCAATTGCATTTGTAAAAGTAATTGGATATTACGAGACTGTGAATAGTGGAGAAATACAGCTGGGAGTTCCAAGTTGTGAATTATATGTCATATTTTATTGTATAGATGTGAGTGCTGCTGCTGTTGAATTTGAATGGGTTTTCTGTCAGATGATTTATTAGTGTAGAACAGTATTTGACTAGCATTATGCTTATTTATTGATACTCATAACAGCCATTTGATCATATGGTAACATGAAGAAATGGTTGCCACAGTGTAATTCACATATGTATTTTTTTTCCCTTTTTCAACTAACCCTAATGTGCCAGAACATTTGTAATCAATTTTTATATAAGATGTAAAGACTCAAAAAGATACTCTTGAACCTGGGATGAAGAAGAATATAGCTCTAATTGAGTATTAGTTTTCTCTGCATAGAAGGATGGAAAGAGCTGTACTGACTGTTTTCCTGTAAGAATGAAAGACAGGTCTCATTTGAAAGGAACCCTCATCATCTGAAGTGACCTAATATGTGTTTTGATTGAATAATTCTGTGCTATCCAGTAGAGAACAATAGCCTCAGAACAGCAAGATTACATCCATTCATGTTTTGACATTTTTCTTTTTACTTTTTTTTTACAACCCTCAGAGATAAAAGGAAACAATTTAAATTGTAATAGAATAAAAGTGTGCTGTTTTTGAGTATGCAACCTACATTTATTTAAAAATAAGCATTAAATATTTTCAAGCAGTGTTACAACTGAGAATTTCCTCACATAAAAATAATAAAATTAAGGTCCATGATGTCAAGAATGACTCAAAGCTGTATCATTTATACTATAGAATTGTGGAATACGTTGGGTTGGATAAAACATAAAACATTATCTAGTTCAAACCCTTTTCTGTAGGCAGGGACCATCCTGTCTTGGGGGGCTATAAATGAAGTATCTTCACTATATCTGATATATCTTAGATATGATTGCTCATGTGCCATAGCCAAATATTATTTCAATGTAGGGAAATGAAAATAACAAGAATCAAGCAGGATTCCACCACTATTATTATTATTATTATTGGTAGTCTTGGAATAATAGTCATACTAATATTGCTGGTTTAGTAGGAAACTAGTCCAGGCCTTAGGAATAGTTATACAACTCAGAATCCAGTCTTGTCCTCAGCAGCTGTCAGCATCTTCAGGGTCATCTGAATTGTACCCAGGGTGGATTTAATGTTGCATCTGACACAGCTTTGAGCAGCAGTAGTTTTTGTTCCTGTCCACGGGGTCATGTGCCCCAGATGCCTGGCTCAGATGCTTCTCCTGATGCTAAGCGTTGAGGTGAGGGTGAGGTGGCAGCTTGTCTCTTTTTTCATCAATCTTTGCTCTGTCAGAATTGTAGGAGGCCTTTTTGCCCTGTTAGTCTAGACACCAGAAGCCCAAATATCTTCTTACACTCTGCCAGCAAAAAATGACCTCAAAATGTTCTTAAATTACAGTGAGCTGTATATTCACTCACAGTTTAAGGCTCTTTGTAATGCTTGGTGCCAGAGTAGTGCCAAATGTAAATCAGAGTCAATATAAATCAGGGCTCCTTTAATGTACTATGCAGAGTAGGAACTAGAAAGTTTAGAATCAAGTAACAGTCTCTTTTCTCTGGTATGAGACTCATACTAATTTATGTTGTGATCACTGATGCATGGAATCATTCATACCCTATTATTAAGGAAATATGTCACCTCCTTAACATAACTTTTCCTCATTCTTAAGTTAAAACAATTTTCTGAATCATATTAATTCCCATAAAAAACCCCAAAATATCTATTTTAATGAAATTAAAGAATTACATTAAAAGATGAAAATATTTGGGATCACAGATGGAAGGAATTTCTTAATGTCCAGCCACCGTTTGTTACTATTCCTCCATCATTTACAACAAACGCAGTCTGAGTAGTAAGATCATGTTTTGTGGTATGACTTGGAGACTAAATTTAGCTCTTTAGTCTTTTGTTATTAGCAGCCTTGTTAATCTAGCTGAACAAAGAAGCTTAGATCCATATGACAATGGGATTTATTAGACACACATCAAAACTTAATATTTTCCTGTAATACCAGCTCACTATAAGTGGATCTCAACTCAGATTTTTTTCCTATCTAGCTACTCTAACTGGATTCCTGGAGCTAATTGCCAGGATTTACTCTTCTGTGGGATTCTGCAAGCCATGCCTTCTAAGACTTGCAGCTAGTTCCTTAAATATTTACCCTCCTTTCTTCTCAGAAATTGCTTTCTTCATGAGACCTGTGGGTATCTCTTGGCTTGGCACTTGGCATCATAAAAGAACAAACAACATTTCAAGACAAAAAAAAGCCCTTAAAAATGTGATTTTCTAACAATTGGTACTTTTGAAAAGTCATTTCACCCCAAGCTCAAGACTTTAAAAAGTGTAACAAAAAAAAGCATTTTAGAAGTAATTTTTATGTCTGATTTTACCTTTGCTTTTAGTCTGATAGGTCATGGTTGAAATTGGGAAGAGTTCTCTTAATCAATCTTTTTTTGTTTTTTCTTCTCTGGGGGTAATACATCCCTTGCAACAAAATACAGTGTGTCTTCTGTCTGGATTTGGTATCTTACTAAAATATCTAGCATTGCTTTTTAATTAAAAAAAAAAAAAAATCTCTTTTTTCTTCTGAAGGTTCATCAGCTGTTCTGATGCCTGATTCCAGTAAGACAAATTCCCTAGGCAGTAACCTGTAATTGTTTAAGGTTTTGTTCAGTTTAAATATGAATGCTGATTATGTTCAACCATAAGTCAACTGTCAGGTGCAACAATTTTCTCAGATATATTTGAGGAGAAAGCTGGGAAGGTTCAGCACAAGATGAAAGAGATCTGCCAAGGAATCCCCAAGAAATAATGACAGACAAACTGAGGCAGACAGATCTGCTTCATCACAGTACATAAAATTTAGGAAAATAAAATAAAGAAAAAGAAAAAAACTAAGGCAAAAATCACTTGGTAAGAACAACCTTCAAAAATATAAAGACTATATATATATTTTTTTTTTACCTTTTAAAAAGTGTTTTTATTCCTTCACAAACTTTGGCAAAAGAGTTTATTTATCATTTAGAAGACCCCCTTACTTTTTTTACATTTCAATATAAGATTGTCTTTTCCCATTTTGAGTGAGTTTAAAAGCTCCTTATTTTAAAATATATTCCTAAAGTATACCCTTAACTTTACCGAAATTCCCATTTATCCCCAGCAGATTTGGAAACATTTTCTTACTTTTCTTTTTCTACTACTGTTACATACTGAAGTCTGTTATATTTACCCTTGGTCTTTTCTACTCTCATCTAATCTGCTCTCTTCTGGTACTTTGTCATGCCTTGCTGTTGAACTCTGATTATGCAGAATTCAAAAATTAGGTCTTCATAAAGACCTGAGGAAATTTCAGGTCAGCTGTCTGGATAATCAACAAGTGTCTGGTACATTCTCTTCCAAAGTGTGAGGGAGACTAAGAAACAGCAATAACAGACTTCTGCATCTTCAAAGCACAGATTTCTCAGTTCTTTAACATTTTATTTTCTGAAAGCAGAGACTTCTTCTATATTTCAATATGTGAAGCTCTTTATTTTTAGGTTAAATTCATCCTCCTTGCAAGATGACCTGTTATTCTCACATTCAGAATCAGTTCAGCTGTCACAGAAAGCCAATACAGGCAGATTTTCCCCAGTTTATATCATCCATATTTTACATCTGAACAGTCTTTTTATAATTTGAAAATCAATGTTACCCTTTGCGGGTTTTTTTAAAAATCAAAACGGATACTAAAAGAGTTAACCCCTGTAAATATAAGTTCAGTGAGCACAGACAGAAGGCAACACCATTCTTAGATTTCTTTCAGGTGTATTGGCGATTTCCTATCATGCATTTGGCTTCATTCTCCATTATTGTCTTCCTTCCAATTCAAATAATTTAACCACTGTTCTCTTCCATATGTCTGCTAAGTAGCCATGGAAGGAGATTATATAAAATACAAAACCAGGCCTTCAGGTTTTTTTTCTTTTTCTAACACAGTGTTTCAAATCCAAATCAATTGCAATCTTTTTTCCAGCTATTTTATGTCTGTGACTCGTGAAATTATGACCAGAAATGCCATATCAGAATATTTGTTTCATAGCACAGTAGCATTAAACGGCCATAACATCAGCGATCTACCAACTGTGACTTTGATTAGGAAGGAATTTGTTATGGTAGTTATCCCAAGCGGGTCTTGGGGTAGACAGTAATTGCCAGTGTTAATCAGGAGTTAAAGTTCTTGTTTCCTACCTTCTATGCATAGAGCTTTTAACTCTATAAATCACTATTCTTTTTTTTTCTTCATCTTGTATCTTTTGTCTTTTTTTTTTTTTTTAATTTTTAGAGTACATTTGATTTTAATGGAAGCATTCTCTATCTCTTGCAGGAAGAATCTAGATGGTGATACCTGTCAGCAAGCAAGTTGTCCTCAGGCCATGATATCATACCCAAATGAACTATTTATGGAAGAACATGGACTAACTCACTACCTCCGTAGTTACACAGTTAATACAGCATTTAGCCTCACACATTTGATAGTTTATTCAGAAACATATTCTCTTTTCAGGCTCAAATGTTATTGACAATGAGGTCTTGGATGCCTTGCATCTGTTTATTATTCAACCACATCAGAGGAACTCAATTACTAATAAGTGGTTATTGCCTGTGAATCTCTCAGTCTCCTAATTTTGCTCTCCCCCTATTGAGCAGTGTTCAATCATGTGACGTTGTCTCTCCCCTTCAAACGCAAATAATGGCCAGCAAAAGTATATGACTAAATCATTACTAATTCTGTCATTTCTAAGAATGCCAAAATGCAGAATGCTGTACTTGAAGAAAATAGACAGGAAATGAGAAAAAATGAGTGGTCCTCTCTCTAAAGGATGGTGTTACAACAATAAACTGTATAGATACTGTTTGACTTCTCTTATGACAGAGGAAAAATAGAGATATGATAAATTTCATTAATATAAACAACTTTCCGTTTCCTTACTGCCGGCCATATTAAAAGCACTTAGCTTACAGCTTTCAGCGTTAATATCACACCGGTTCTTGTGCTGCTCAAGGCTTCAACTACCTTGAAAAACCCCCAGGAATGGAAACTGCCCAATGTCTCTGGGCAGTCTGCTCCACCGATTGCTCCAGCATTGTGTCTCCCTTCTCAATGTCAGCCCAGAAACTGTGCTGCATTCCCCCTTTTGTCTGAGGTTGGTGTCATACACCCAGAGAACAAAGGCACCTTACAGAAGCACTAATGAGAATGTGCAGTAGAAGAGCAGTAAATCTGCATTACGTGTCTAGGCTGGGATCTGACCTTACAGGGGTATAAGAAAAGGCTTATCTGATCCCCAGAGTGCCACGGCCACAGCTGGAAATGAAGTCTTGAAAAATAAACTTTATGATAGCTGCTAATATTACAAATTGTAGCACTATGGAATAAATCACAGGAGCCATGAAATGCAACATACGGTACCCTGTTCTCAGCCAAATGATTTATTCATGAATGTTCGTAATTCAAATGAATTGTCCATGAATATTCATGGTACTCCTTTGTAACTAGATATTGTAAGGGAATCTAGGCTAATTAGAACAGAGGCTCTTTGGTAGCATTTGCCTAGTGGCAGTGGGAACATTTTGGAAGTTGGAATTCCTTACTGAAGTCCCAGCTGTAACTACTTCATGTGATTGAATGAGTACAGAGGTCAACAAAGCAAACGTGCAGTACTGCTTGGATGTAGTCTGCTGGCATCTACCCAGTCTATTAGTAGAATATGCACCATTAAACCATGAATATTACATAACTTACTGCTAGTAAAACAGTAGACATTCATGCAGAGCAAGCCTTAAGCACAAGTAAGTCAAGTGGCTTTTGGGCTGTGTTCCAGTAGGCACAAGGGGTCAATTTCTGCTCACAGTTGCATTAGTGCAAATTCACTGATTTCAATTAAGTTCCATTGGTGTGAATACAAGACAAATTTGGCCCGGGCTACAGACTCATAACTCACAAACCAGCAATTTTCTTTTCCAGTAACAGCCCTGAGAAAAAAATTATTTTATGGTTTTTTAATCTATTTCCAGTGATATAGGCTCATGTTAAAATCTTGTAAATCTGGCATTACATTTTTAATTCTTTTCTAAGAAACATCAGCAGAAAAAGAATTTTTGTTTCTCTGTTCATGTCACTTAAAAAAAAATTCCGTATAGAATGTCTGCAAACACATATAAACAGATCTAGAAGAGAGATGTAGCTTTGCCATTGATGACAAAGAAAAAAGAAGTATGAAACAAACATAATAGCTGGATCTTTCTTCATCTAGAGAATGACAAGCAGGTAAGATCCTTATGGAGTTCTTACATTCATATCTTCGAAGTGCACACAACACAAGTCTGATTTGGTGTCCTGAATGTCACAAATCCTATCATTTTCTCCAAAAATTGTTTTTATCAAGACCAGATGTTCTGATCAACTGACTTAATTTAAAGATACAGAAGTGATGAGTCATTTGTCTTACAGTTGATGTCTATGTCAAATACACACATATGATCTGGATATCTATGCTGTAGGCACTGCAAGGGTGTAATGCACAGGACAGATTTCTAAACCATGGAAGATGAATCATGAATATGAAGAGTTTCTAGATAAAAAAGAGAGCTCAGATGTAGGTTGCTTACATTACATAGGCTTAATCGCACTAGAGTTCTTCTCAGCAAAAAATTTTCCCCAGGAAAATCCAGGATTTTCCCCAGAAAATGTCTCAAATATTCATTTCTCTGTTAAAATATGCATGTGAGTTCTGAGGCAATTTTTTTCTGGCTTCAGCTTTCTCCCAGAGCTGGCAGAAATCTTTGGGGAAAAACAAACAAACACACAAACAAACAACACAAAAAAACCCCCCACCAACTAAGAAGAGGAAATAATTCCTGCAGGAAATGCTTCTACTATTTCTCTATTTGTTAGTAAATGTTCTTCCTTGGCCATTGCCTCCTGTTATGACTTTGTTCTCTTTCTCCCATGTGGTTATTATGGATTTTGATTATGTCACCTTGTAAACTTTTCTGGGATACACTGTTGACGTAGCCTTTAAAGCTTTTTATTTCAGACCATACTTTATTGCTGCAGTTTTCTTCTGAACCACCAAAACTTTCCAGTATTGGCAGTGAAACATGAACACTGGAAATAAACATTTTTTTCCCCTCAAGTGCTATAACCAAAAGTAAATACTATTTATCCCCATAAAATTTTACTTTTAACTATAATGGTTTGCTAGTGTTTAAATTAATTTTATTTTTGTCTGTGTGACAGCCTCTGTTGTTCTCAAAGCTATTGATTTCTAGAATATATAACATATATATAACATTTTATTCTTAATTATAATTCTGGGTTACTAGAGAGTTTTTCAGTAATGCATTGTGTACAAATCTGATGTGCACATTGAGACAGAAAGAATTTAAGGAGTTTTGCAATTTGATTGAGGTCAGATAAATTAAGTTCCTTTGCTAATAACTAGATTGTTATTGTGTGATTATGAGGAAGGAAAAATTACAAGAAGCAATCAGGTGAAAAGATCCCCATTCCTCACCTTCTTAAACTTTTGAAGGAAGAAAATGGAAGTGAACTTTGATTGGTCAGAGCCCATATTAAAACACTAAAGACAGTGAAAAAAAAAATAAAAGGAGAGAAAAACAAAACCGAGCAGAAGATAAAGGAAGTACAATCAACATAAGCACAGCAGGAGAGTCTTTGAGTGCCTTGGATATGACAAAGGGTGCTCTCATTCCGAGCTTGTAGAACACAGCAGTTTTGCTCTGCGCTTGATTTATATTGTGCCCCTTCTATGGAATCAATTGCTTGAATGCTGGCAAGAGCTCCGTGCTGCTCCTTAAATGTAAGACCCACTGTGCTACAGGGTACTGATTAGCATGGACAGGAACAGACAGTAATGCCTGCAAATTCATTGCAGCCAAGTTTTTAAAAACTATCAAGTCATAACTTAACAAGAAGCCCAATTAGTGCTCAAATATCTTCTCTATTTTCTCTAGCTTGGCATTACTGTTGTTAAAACAGATTAAAACTAATGTATAACTCCCAGAGTGCAAAATGATATTACAAAATAAATATTCTAAATAAACTGTTCTCCTGTATATGCAACCCAAGATGAAGAAATGCACTATCATATGGATGATAAATGAAGATCAGTTTGAATTTGTGAAATGATTATATATGTACCAAAAATGAATAATGAAATAACATTTTTCCACCCACATGCATATGATCTATTTCTGATGAGCTGAAATTACACATTTCAATTATTCTTTTTAATTTTTCCCCTAACAGATTATTCTTGCTATTTGTAAGTATTTAACTAGTCATAATAATTTCTTTTATATATCATAGGAAACAAAAAGGGAGCTAGGCCTTTTAATAACTTTGTCCTTGAAAGGAAATTTCTAAGTAAACCTTTGTGTCTGGAATTCACCGAAACATGATTGTACAGGCATTTAAGTGAAGATATGTAAAGTGTAATGTCATTGCACTTCTATAAAACCCTAGTTTGAGATTTTGGTCTTTTTGACTGAGGCTAAACCATGACATCTAATCCCCATTGCCTCGTGTTATTTATATTTTTTTAAAGGATGTCAGACAGCAGCAGATAAGGTGACTGCATACTTGTCTTGTCCAGCTCTTTGGGTCTGCTTTTTTCTCAGATAAGAAGTGCAAAATTGTAATAGACTTGTTCTCTATAAAACTATATGAAATTCAGGAAGTTGCCAGACTGAGAGTCAGACTGGATCCTGCTCTTTAAGGAAGCAATGAAGAGTTGAAGACTGTTTCAGAACTTCTGTCCGGAGTTCTCTCATACAGAAGACCTGAGTTTCCAAATTTCAAAACTATCATCTAACTTCCGTTCAAGTAAAAGGTACCAGTGGAAATTCAAGGTCTTACAGGTGTTTTTCCTATGAGTTCCTTAATGAAAGGCCTCTGCATTTGGTACATGCCTCCACTGACACACTTAGGATTCTCAAGCATCATGAAGGAAGGGTGCCTGAATGCTATTAGGAATGTCAAAGATTGTTGTAAATATCACTTATGTGACTTCATGGTCGGAAGAAAAAGAAAAAAAAAACATTTTAACAAGTTATATTTATTTTACACACATGGAAAAAAAAATCTGATGGTGAAGAAAGTGAAACAAAGCAAGATATTTTCTCAGATTTTTGTAAAGTTAGTGGAGGTCCTCAAGAAATAGGTGGGCAGCCAAAATAGAGGAATGAAATAGGTGACATTGATCCTGCCATGGGGGAACAACATATCTTAGAGTCTCAGATGCACTCCATAGCATTCTGTAGCATGACAAGGGCCTGAATGTATTTTAGACCATCCTACAGAATAATAGGCAATTACAGGCAGTTAGTAAAAATTCAGATGTTCACTTTCAAGGCAGTTAGTAAAAATTTAAAGTTTCTGTTCCAAAAGCTTCAACTAAATGCAACAGAAAGTGGGACGAGCAGAGGTGTGAGTCAGACCAGAGCTGGTCCCTCTGCCTTGGGACTCTGCACTGGAACTCTCTGATCATTGCCTCCACAGGGCACACCTCACCGTTTATGAACTCGTTCACTCAAAACCAGGAATACATTATTTATGTTAAATAATTATCCTCTCATAAAAGCCAGGCATTTCATCTGGAGAGCAGCACACTGCAGAAGGTGTCATCGTGAGCCTATGAGAAATGACTTTTTGGTTACTGATATCATCATAAAAAGCTGCTTTTTTAAAATCAAGGAGTGACATTATCTTTTCAGGTTTCTGCTATTAAGAAGTTTGAAGGATTTACATGTCAGATCTTTCTCCCTCAGTCCAAGCAACTATTAGAGTGTTTCACGGCAAAAGAATACTTAGATTTAATATGAAAGCCAGAAAAGAACAACAAACATGATACTGCAGATACTACCATCTTTATTTGTCCTGAGTTTTACCTTGCCAGATAAGTGGATTTACTCTTACTCGATCTAATTATCATTACGGGGGACTGAATAGAAACAGAATAAGGTGCTGGTTTTGGTATTAAACTTGACCTTTCACACTGTTCTCCCTCCTGTTTATTTTAGTTTTGATACTGCAAAAGAGAGTTACTCTGCAACATTTAATTCAAAAGCTCCAAACTGAAGTCATTGCAGGATATTTTATTATATTTTTGCATTTTGTTAATCTTTTTCTATCATCTATTTACTGGATATGAATTGTAAGAAGCACTGTGCCAAATTTGTGTGCTTCATAAAAAGAGTTTGCCTGTGCAGGCAGCATATGGCAAATGTATAAATGGTTATGAATAAATCATGAACCATCACAATTATTAATAACTGATAAAGTCCTGAAAAAGCCTTTAGCTGAGCAATCCAAAGGAAGAAGAGAGTGCAAAACGCCTTGGAGAAATGTGTCTTCATTTAAGAAGTCAGCATTCCCAAAGCCCTAAACACTGGATTTAGCATGAGACTGAGTGGAGCCAGCTATCAAAATGGTTTTAGCAGCAATAGTTCCAACAGAGCGTGTGTTCTTCTGGAATCTAATGATAGAGGAGGTGGTGAGAAGAAGACAGGGACAGATTACTCAGGGGATTTGTAATGGGAACATCAAAAAAACACTTGCCAATTTCACTGTGCTTTTCATCATATGATCTCAGAGTGCTTTTCTCATAAATTCATTGCTTTTATGGCCAGAAGGGACCATTAGGTCATCCAGCCTGTGATCCTGTTTAATGCAAAATTTCATCCAGTTATCCCTGCACACAATCCAATATCTTGAATGCTTTGGAATCTCTATGAGTTTAATTCTATCACTCTCTTACATGTTGAGAAGAACTTGCTTAGATGGGAAGCCCTAATTTAAATGAGACAAGTTTTGTGCATAAATATTGCAATCTGAAGAGAGCTACACGATCATATCCACAAAGATTTAGGATGCAAATGAACACCCAGGACATAATCCTGGGCAAAGGTGTCGCTATTTAAGGGTCTGCTGAGATGCATCTTTTTTTCCTTCTGATAATTACCTCTTCACATACTTTCAACTTTTACCCTAATTTACATACGTACTAAAGCATCTCACACCTTAAAGAAATGGGATTTCTCTTCTGCACTTGACAGGGCAAATCATTCTGTTTCTCCATTCTTTTTCTGTGTTGTGAGAGCCTGGAGAACTTGCTCAGTTAGGAGAAAGATTAAGTACTGAAGTAAGTTTTTAGGATGAAATTAAGTACTGAAGTAAGTTTTTAGGATTAAGTTTTAAGTACATAAGTGACTTTTCTTGTGGCTCACATATCATGGGACAAAAGCATATACAGATTTCTTTCCTCTCTTTCACTCTGACCAGACATATGCAATCCATCACCAAGAATCAATACTTACATTATTTGATTTTTTTCTATGCTACTACATCTCAGTTCACAGAAAATTTTCTGAGATACTATCACAAACTTTTGTTGATCCAGAAAATTGCATTTTGAGGGTTATTTAAATCCTCCTTTGAAAAGATCCCTATACCAGCAAAAAGAGAAAGGAAAATTACCATTCTCTCAGCTGGCCTAATTTGGCAATTCTAGTCCATCCTACTTTTAGATCATTAAAAAGTCTGTAATTCATAGAGCACATTTTAAATATAAGAGCAGAGCCACGGTAGGCTAAACTGGCAATAATCATCAACAACTGGCTTATTTGTGATAACATCATCATGAAAATATTTAATATAATTTTTTCATTGGTGTAGGTAGAACAACTATCAAAGAATTTATAAACCATTCTGATCTATTTTTGAATAGTATTACGATAATTTTCTACTTTTTTAATGATAAATTAGTCACATTTTTCCAGGAAACTGACAATGTTTCTTGATGCCATTGAATTGGCTTTCTTTTATCATCCGCTCAGACACAATGTTGTACACAAAGGATTTTATCCATAATTTGGGTACTTGTATGTCAAAATCCTGAGACAAAATTTATAGTATTTGGATTCCTTGTCTCTGAAAACTTGCCATTTCACTTATATTTATTATAAACTCCATGCTTTTTAAATATATATTAAAAAAACCCAAACCCACAGGAGTGTGTGGTTACATGAATAAGAAATTAAAAGAAAACGTGAATAAAATGCACTAGAGTAGTGATCAGTAGTTTGAATTTCAACTAATAAGGGTTTTTTAGCACTGAGGTGTCAATACTGAGACAGATACTGTCTAATATAATTATTAATCAGCAGGATGACAGGAGGAAATCTACCCTCAGAAATTTCAAGGGTGACAATAGGTTTGAGTGAAGCTGTGGATGGGGGAAAGGTTGAGCATCTCGACAGGCTGGATAATTGGCTTTATAGAAATCTCATGAAGATCAGCATGGACAAACAAGACTCCTGCACCTGGGATGGAATAACCCGAGGCACACGTGCAGGTGCCCAGGCTAGAAAGCAGCTCTGGAAAAGGATCTGGAGTTGCTCATGATGGACAAGAAGTGTGCAGAATAGCCCTTTAGTTTACAGCTTCACACTAAACTGTATTAACCAGAAGGAATAATCTGTATTAATTGAAGGAAGTGATAATTCTTTGGTATCTGCCACCTGTGAGTTTGCTTTGAGGCCATCATTGCTCATTTTGTCCTCCCCACTACAGCAAAGACACTTCAAGACTGGGAATGATGCAGTGAAGGGCCAGCAGAGTTGTTAACAGCACAGAACACATTGTATGTGAGGAGAAGATGACACCAAGCTCTGTGGGAAGGGATGTCATCTCCAGAGAACTTGACAGGCTTGAGAAGTGGGACCATGTGAACCTCTTGAAATTCAGCAAGGCCAGGTGCAAGGTTCTGCACATGAGTCAGGGTAAACACCTCTATCCGTGGGTGATGAATGGATTCCACATAGCCCCAAGGAGAAGGATTTGGTGGATGAAAAAGGAGGTGTGAGACAGAAATGTGCGTTCACAGTCCATAAAGCCAACTGTGTCCTGGGCCACATGAAAAGATAGGTGGCCAATAGGTCAAGGGAGGTGATCATCCTCCTCGGTTCTGCTCTTTTGAGGCCTCAGTTGGAGTATTTCATCCATCTCTGGGACTCTTAAGTACAAGAAAGACATGGAACTTGTAAAACAGGTCCAAGGGAGGGCTATGAAAATGTTCAAAGCAATGGACTATGTCCCCTCTGAAGAAAGGCTGAGAAAGTTGAAATTGTTCAGCCTGTAGAAGAGAAAGCTCAGAGGACACTTTATTGCAGCCTAAAGATACATAAACGCTGCTTGCATGAAAGATGAAGACAGATTTTTTTACCAGGTCCTGTAGTGATAAAACAAGGGACAATGGCTTCAAATGGAAGGAAGTCAGGTTTAGATTAGACGTTAGAAAGCAATCCTTTACTGTGAGGGTTGTGAAGCTCTGGCACAGGTTTCCCAGAGATGTGGTGGGTGCCCCATCCCTGGAACTGTTCAAGGCCAGGTTGGATGGGGCTTGGAGCATCCTAGTCTAGTGTGAGGTGCCCATGGCAGGGGGATTAGATCTATAAAAGCTCCACTTCTAAGTCCAGCTGTTCTGTGGTTCTATGAAAGAAAAAATTAGCAGGGCAAATCTCTGCTAGGTTTTTTGTGTTATATTGAAGGCAAAGACATTAAGCTTTCAGATTAATTAAGCAAAGATCTATGGCATAAAATTTTTCAGATTTGTTGTATACAGAAATACTGTCACCAGCATTTTCACCTTTGAACTGAACATATGGCTGTAATCTTCAAGGACACTATCTATGCTTCTGATTTACCTTATTTTTTCCTGCTGAAGTTTCCTTACAGTCTTATGCGACCCCATACCCCAGCATATGTTCTCATAATGCAGTAGTTTGCTTCCTACATATTTTTCTTTTAAGAATAACACCTCTCTTACCTATTTGAGATTTTTTCATTAAAATCATGAGCCATACAACACCTTGAATCTTGCAATTAACCAAAGATCACAGAGCACTTGATAAATTAGAATTTCAGTACCCTAGAAGTAAAAGTTTTCAATACCATTGTTCCCATTTTCCTGAAGGTTTGAATTGAAACCAATTGGAATTCACTCTAGTTCCTACTTGAAAAAATTCTGCAGAAGCAGTTTTCTCATAAGGCCCAAGTGGTGACTAATACTCTTCCCTGGCTACATATATAGTTCCCAGGTGTCCTAAGCTAGAAAGGAGTTTTTTCTACTACTTAACTGACATAATACCTGTGCCAGGCTCATCTAATAGGTAATCTGAATCTTTTACTCTTGTCCTTCCTTCAGCTGCTGACCACAGGCCACATGAGTGGCACAGCTGAGCAAGAATGAAGTGTGCAATAGGCTGAAGTAGGTGATATCCACATCTGTGACATCCCAGTCTCCTTTTGAGGAAAATATGCCTTTCCTGGGAAGCATGCTGCAGAGCCATGATAGAACCAGTGAATTTTGTTTGAATTTAGGTGGCAAGAGAATCCAGCTGAAAAAATAGTAAATCTTTTGTAACTCTACATGGAGTACTTGACAACCAGACTCATTTATCTCATACATATTTATTACTTTTAAGAGCTTTTTGGAAGTCATTTGACATTTCATTTAACATACTTGTATTATTATCCTTGAATGCTTATTTGAGGCATTAAAAATCACTTCTAATTCTTAGAGGGGCATAATTAGCATGATAGCAAAGTCATTCCACATACAAAGTGAGACTGTATGTAAATGTGATGAACACATGTGTAAATATGTATATTCCTATAAAGTATGTATGCTCACATGTATACTTTTATTATCTATCTTGCAGTCTTTAGTTATTCTGTCTTAAGTAAGAGTTCGGAAATTTGCATCCCGTAACAATAACCACGTACATCTGCATGGTCATTTATCAAGACTTTTACTTCTGGGACAGGAGATATCAACAGAAAAATTTTCTCAGTCTGAGTTATCCTTTTATACTCTATTGATAGTCAGTGAAGATAAACCAGCAGTTTTAAGGGGGAAAAAATCTTCTACCTTATACAGTTGCATCCTTTAGATGAATCTTGCATGAAATCTGCCTTCTCCCTTAGACTAGTCTCTTTTTACTTTAAGAAAGTCTACACAATGATTTGAGACAAAGATGTCTGTTCTATGAGTAGGACAAAGTCCTCTTCTGGACTTTAGTATGTCTGTTTTCCAGTTCTGTGAAGTCTATAGAGATGAAGATCTTTCAGGATCAAAGACACTTTGGCAATAGTGAGGGACTTCAAAGTATAGTTGGTCAAAAAATTGTTGGTATCATTCTACCCGTAAAATGATAATTCTTCATATCAGCATCTTTTCAAAGGAATGCATCTATTTCTATGAAATGTCCTTATTAATATTTCTAGTCAAAATAAGAGAAAGAGAAAGTGAGCTAAACGAAACATAAATGAGAAGAGAAGGAGAGAGGAAAAGATGGATTGAAGTGAGGGTTTTTTTTAAAAAAATACTATACAAATAATGTTAACACTCCCTAGAGCAGAATGTCTGGGTTTGTGCTCTGCAAAAAACACAAAGAGTGTTGGGGGTTTTCTTGAGCATCCTAATGGTGACAGTGATAATAATAATAATTTTTCATTCAAATGCTTTCCCTTAAAACCTCTCTCATTATTTAGGTTAAACTATTTGAATATTTTTAAACAAAACATTTATTTTGTGACTTTTCTAGTTCTAAACTGAAAAAAAGAGTGAAATCTAAGAAAATAGAAACATTCTGCATAATCTACGAAATAAAAAATAAAAAATGTGTGTCTGAAAGGCCATCCCTCTAACATCATTATCCACTCAGCTACTTTCCCTGGCACATAGCAACAACAGAAAAAGAACAAGTTTTGTATTAATGTCATCATCCTGCCACTTTGCAGATAGTTAGTGCAGTCCAAAATAGATGTATATGCTTGAAAGATTAGTCCTGCTTTTATATGCATAATGTATCGACATCATTGCTCAGGTCTAAGTATAGTTAATTTTTATTTAAAATGAAGACTGTGTGCTGAAAATGTCATAAGGAACTGCTTGTGTATATTATCCACTTTCCATTTCTATGATTTATGTGATGGAAATTGTAAGCACGCTGTAAAAAGTGAAGCCCAAGACTTGAAACATATGAAGTTGAATATTACAAAGGACTTTGGCATTTGAGTTACCCTGAGAAATTATTTTGACTGTTATGAAGGTGAAAGCAAAACAGCTTTCCTTAAGTTTATGCTTCAATTCGTTATAAGTTTTACTTAGATTTCCTTCTTCTGATGTCAAGAATAACCTTAGCACAAAATTCTGTTTAGATTATTTTGTTTTTTAAACAAGTCCTGATTATGAAATGTAGCCATAATCACACTCTACACATGATTAATCTCCAAAAAGCCACATGCTTAGAAAGGGTATATAATTAAAACTTAGTATTATCCTTTGCCATTAGGAAAAACTCTTCTTATCAGAGTTGCAGAATGCTGGCTGAAGTATTACATGGGTCTGTTGGGAGTATGCTTATTGTACTAACATCTCTGGTTAAGTCCATAGTAACCAATGGTAAATGTTATATATCACTTTTAATTTGCACATTCCTAAGGGATGAAAGTTTTATAGTGCTTCCAGCTGTGAGCCAAAGCCCCTCAGTGCTGCAGTGCTAGTATTAGCTGAGCTCTACAAAATGTCAGGATTGATTGTGATTTTTTTTTTTTTTTTTTTTTTTGTCATTACAGTAGCTTTGCTATAATTCAAGTATGCTGTTTTGGAAATAGAGATCATAGAACTGTAGAAGCAGAATGGTTTGTGTTGAAAGGGAACCTTCAAAGAACATCTAGTCTGACCTAAATTCCCCTGGGTATGGGCAGCTTTCACTAGACCAGGTTGCTCAAAGCCCCATCCAACCTGACCTGGAACTCTTCCAGGGCTGGGGCATCCACAACTTTTCTGGGCAACCTGTTCTAGTGTGTCACCACCCTTACTGTAAAATATATTTCCTTATGTCTAATCTAAATCTACCCTTGTTCAGTTTAAGGCTTTTGCCACTTGTTCTGCCATTGCAGCCCCTGGTAAAAAGTCTCTCTCCATCTTTCTTATAAACCAACCAACATTATATGATAGAAGTTTGCAACAAGATCTCCCTGAGCCTTGTCTTCTGCTGACTGAACAATTCAAACTCCCCCTAATCTTCATAGGAGACATGTTCCATCCCTCTGACCACCTTGTGACCATCCTCTCGACCTGCTTTAAAAGATCCTTGTGCTAAGGGTCCCCAAGCTGGAGGTCCTACTCCAGGTAGGGCCTCATGAGAACAGAGGGAGAAAATCATGAACATATTTGACTTATAGATAAACTATTTACCAGAATGGGTCATACACCAGAAAAGGGGAACAGGGGAAATTAATCCCACAGTTTTTGAAACCTGAAGTCTTTTGCAGGTTGTCTTTGTAGTTGGCAGGCTTTAGTGAGCACAAGGTTTTAGACTCATTATGGGGTCTACTGAATGAAAATCCAAGGCTTTTATCAGACAGGAAATCAGATAAACTGAACCATTCTGAGCTCAGCATTATTTGAAATCTGTTCAGTAAGGACCATCTATCAGGTGAACTGAAATAGGCAGGCATCCTACAGAAGGCAAATAACTTTTAAGGTAACAGGAAGATGTATGAAAGCTGAATTAAATTTCTTAGGAAAACATGAATATGGCATTTCAGCATGTATTTCATCAAATGTAACAAGACTATTTCAGTGTAAGACTTTTTATTATTATTTAATATTAGAGACAATGTAATCTCTGTTTGTATAAGACAGCACAGCCCTTCTGAAATCAGCAGAGTTATACTGATTTATAGCAACTGGCGATCTCATCCTGTATTTTTCCATTAATAAGCTTAGAAAAGCTATTTCTTCACAAATAGGAAAGCTAATTGTCTGACCTTTCAGCCTCACCTTTTTTTTATAGCTGTCTTTTGTATTTACGGAGAAGAGTTATGAGAAACAACCCATCTCAGGACAGGGTGAGCTGAACCTCTGCACTGGTCGGGTGGTGAGCATGACTGTGCTCTCCAATGGGGCATGATGTCTGAGCAGCTGATGTGCCTTAGTTACTGGGGTTGTTATATTTCATATTACAGCCACGACACAGCTCTGGAGCTGAATTTCAGTGTCTGGTGTGCAGGTGGGGTCTGGGAGTTCAGGGGGGGACCATCTTTGGCTTTTCAAGTTCTTGGATGGGGTCATATTTTTCTTTTTACATGTTTTTCACTTTGTGGGTTGGATTGAATGGGTTTCAAGCAGCTGTGTTTTATTCCGCTCAGTAACTTCAGCTGGTGGGTTTGGCCAACTTCTTCCCTAAACCCAAACCATTCTATTTAGCATTTTCCAACATGCTAAATAGAATTTAGAATAGAATAAAAACATATTTTAAAACAATGATGTATACTCTTTATATTCTACATCTCCATCCATCTCGTAGTTATTCACACCTAATCTTATGTTTCACTACAAGTCAAACGAGATAAATTCTCCTCTTAAGTTACTGGGGCAGAACTAAATCAATCTGCATCCTCTTAGCCAGACCAGATCCTGCTGTGTCTTTGGGTCTTTCTGTCTTGTTCCCTTTTGTTCAGGCTACCTTGAGTGCTCCCCATGAGAGTGGACTGGAGCCATTAAGACTGTTATCTCCAGTACTTCGTCTTAATGACCCTTAAGTGTAAGCTGTTAGGCACCAATTAGAAAGGCCTCCTTCCTCTTTGTCTAAGTGGGTAGGCTCTATTAACTTGACAAATCCTCAAGGTGAAATATCTATTTGGTACAGATTAAAGTTGTTTAGGAGTTTTTTCTTCCCAGAAGGAGCTGATTCAGCAAGACCAAAATGCTTATTAGAAATATATTGCTTTTGAAAAACACCCAGTGAAATCCAGCCAGAGCTTAATGAAATGGCTTGTTTTTCTGCTGATGCATTCAGTGGGGAAACCTGATTTCCTTTACCATATGCAAAGATACGGGAATCACACCATGAGTACTGCCAGAAAATCTCAGTGCTTTGCTGACATGGAGTCAAGAAATTGGAATTTTTTAGATCACCATTTCTAGTCTGGTTGAGGAGTGCTGAAGTACTGATAAATTCAGTGATTTCAGACCCCACCACACACCCTATCTATATGTTCATATATCTGTCACTCAGTTATGCCTGGACTCTCAGATTCTGCCACTTGTCAATCATACAGAAACTAAAAACATACCTGGATCAATGGATGACATGAGGACTTGGTTTGTCAGGTCTAACAGCATTTATTTAAAATGTTTATTTTGTTTACTGGTAGGTATTTTATTCAAACTTCATTGAAAGTATTCTTTTTCTTTCACAGTGAAGAATTTCACTCTCTTCATCAAATGTTGGGGTTTTGTTTGTGATCAGGGTTTGTAGCATTATACCTTATTTCTAATATTACAGTGTGAGAGTAGGAGGCTTGGAACCAGTCTTGTTAATTATCAAGGCACTCTGACTTTTATTATACATCTCAGACAAGAGCTTATGAAAAATAATTCTGTAGCACTGTCATAGAGTATTATCTGCTTTGTGCCCATGGTACAAAGGGTAGAGGAAAATTTTATACCCATCATGAAAGTTGCATCAGTTTGCATCAAATATGGATCTTTTTATGCAAATAGGATTCCCCACTGCTTCTATTACAACTTGCTACTAGAAACCAGTACCTGCAAATTCTCTTTCCTTCAATGTGTTGAGGATTTCATTTCTATTGATGACAAGTGCTATTACACAGTAATGGATTATAGGAATTGATTTAAAACAAAAAAATATGAGAAGGATTATATATGCAAATAGAGGAAAGAAGGCCAAAAGAGTAGATTAAAATGCAAGAAATGATGGAACAAAAAGCAGAAATAAGAATATACCTACAAAAAACAGATAAGAATTCTGATAGCGAGAATTAGACCATGACAGACATCATGCAAAAGTGAATAGCTCAGTGCTAGAATATCTTTGGCACAACAAGAAATAAAAACATGGGAAGAATACTGGGGTTTGAACAATTTGACATGTAGGGGACCTTCATGCCATATATTCTGCACACACAGAAGTGCATAAATTTCTTTTACTGAAGCTTAGTTTTATACCAGGATATGAGTTTTACACCTCCTTACTGGGTATCTCTGATTGTTCAGCTTCTCCATTACAGTAAAGCTGGAGAAATAAGTGGGCTCAGTTGTACTGTTTTGCCAATATATCCACTCACACTTTCAGACAGCTGTAGAATGAGGTCTTAGACACCTGATTTTGATCAGTTCAGGGTTTCCTTTGCCACTGTTTAAATTCCTGGAAATGAGTCAGTTTTAATGAGAAGATGCACAATTGTTCCTGTGTATCATTCTTATGGAACTACAAGAGCAGGACAGTGTGTTAATTATCCAGCATACAATCAACTAGCCAGACAAATAGAGAACAAACGCTTACTTTCATAAGAGAAGGTTTTTGTGTAAGGGATCTCATTGTAACATCTCTGCTTTCCATGCAGCTTTGAAGCAGAACTACAAGAATCATGAAGAAAGATTATGGAGGGATCTGCATCTACTATCTGCTTCCCAGGGCTGCTCCTAAAATCATATAAAGGACAGATTTTTTTTGCTTATTAGATGGTTTTCTTCTATCCCTTTTTTATGTTCTAAATAAATAGTATTTCTAAAAACTATAAATATGAGAGGAGAAGGAGAAGGAGAGAGGAGAAGGAGAAGGAGAAGAAGGAGAGAGGAGAAGGAGAGAGAGGAGAAGGAGAGAGGAGAGGAGCGGAGAGGAGAGGAGAGGAGAGGAGAGGAGAGGAGAGGAGAGGAGAGGAGAGGAGAGGAGAGGAGAGGGCTATGTCGTAGAATGAAATCCATGGTGCAATTGGGAAAACAGAAGTTCTGCCTGCACAGGAGATTCATCCTTCCCACTGGTACATTTCAGAAGATATTTTAATATTCCATTTGTGGTTTTGAACTAAATGCATACAGGTAATAAAATATATGTCTTTCTGGGTGAAAGCTAAGGCAGAAAGCAGAGAGTGCAACTCAGGGGCGTTTATTCTCTGGGTGTACTCATAAAGTCTTGCCTTCCATACTTTATGTTCAGAAAGGTTAGTTCTGAGCTTTAATCAACATGGAGAAGACCACTGGATGGAAGTCTCAGTTAAGATAACCATAATTCAGTAAAAGATAATCAAGTCTTGATTTTTTACAGTTCATATTCACACTAAGCATTGTGAAAAAAATAAACTACTATAAATAATTAAACTACTGCAAATATTACTATTTGCAGAGAATTCTGAGGTATTCAGTGATTATTTAAGGAACTCAGGTTCCTCTAGATCCTTGCAAGGTGCCACATTAGCCAAGAAGAAATATTTTTTAAAAATAATATTGTCCTCCTTTCCACCAAACCCAGTAGCATTTTTTCCATTGGGAATGTGCTTTTGTCTCTCTCCTACCTGCCTGTTACATGTTCCATCAAACCAAGAGAGAAGTTGCTCAGTTCTTCCAAGAAGAGGGGTCATATATCTTCCTTATATATGTACAAAATCAGGTAATAAAAATCAATTCAGACGTTTCCAAAGTAATCAAATAGCCATTGGTTGAATTTTCACCTGACAGCAGAAAAGTATAATGCATGGCAGAGTAGAATACAAAGTGCTGTGTTTTACAGTAGGAATACATGGTTGTTTTTCACTGAAACTAGCGCCTTTCAGAGATAATTACCTTGTTTATTTACTAATGATCTCTTCAGATACAAAGCTATCTCTCCTTATTTTCACAAGGAAAAGAGTGCTGTTAATTTCAGAAGGAAGTTTTATATCTTCTCTATATCTAGAAATCATTAAGCAAATGATTTGTCAAATTGTATGTAATAGATTTACTTTTATTGATGTTGATCTTTCACAATATTGGGAGAGAGAAGTAATAAAGATGAAATCAGTGAAAGAAGCCAAATGGAGAACATTTATTTCTATTTTTCCTAATTAAAGAAGCTTCATAAGTAAACAGTCCTAAACTTTATCACGACCTCTTCTTAGTCAAGATGAATACACTTATAAGAACTGCCATAATAATCTTATTTAATACTCTCTCTGGGCCTGTCGCATAAAACTTTAATGAATAATTTGTCAACACTAGACATAAATCTCTCTGCTGATGCATATCTTAATCTTTTTCATAATTTGCAGGTCAAAGTCTGTTATCCTTAATGCAAGAAAAATATGTATTTGAGGGATACTGAAGATAGAATTTTCAGACAAGTTTATTGCACACAGATGCATTCATTCACATTGGATGTTTCTCACTATTAGCAAAGATATATATATATTTGCAATAGTATATTTAGGTTGCACATTTTCTTTCCTTACACAGCTGCATTATAAGATTTCCTGGGCTCCATTTAATTTATTGCAGCTTCTTGTTATGCAAAGAAAGCACCTACTTAAAAAAACCCTACATATCAGATTGTATGGAGACTTCATACTGGGAGAGAGATTATTAAAATGTGATTTATGTCTCTGAATCTGAAGCAAATCACCTGATTCTGAAATAGTTTCTAAAACAAGCTAATTTCTCTTGCTTGTTTTTGGTATATGGCTACTTAAATTAAAGGTATGTTTTCCTGCATTTTGTGACTTTGCAGGGCCACTTCATAAGTTTCCTTTTAATCTTGGTTTTGCTGTAATAATGTTGTTTATTACTCATTCAACGTTCCTATTTAATCTTTTTTTTTTTTGTCTTTCCTTTAAATAGATGGAAATTAACAGAGTCTCTTGAATTTTAGGTTATTTTACTGATGTTTTTGCACCAATTAATTTTTCTCAGAAAAGTTTTCAATTAAACCCCTGGTGATAGGAGGTGGAATTCTCCAACGCTAATCTGGAAATTCCACCTCCCAATCACTAGGGGGTTAATTGAAAGCTTTTTCATGGAAAAAATGATTGGTATATAACCAATCAGCAAAATATTATGAGACTATAAGGAATACTGTTAACCTTGGACTGTCAAAGAAGAATATTGCCTTACTTGAAAGAGAAGAAAAAAAAAAGGATTGCAAGAAATATATGAAATGGGTCAGCATTCTGAAGGAAGAATTCATTAGTGAGCTCCAAGACAAATTCTCATTGCCTTTTAACACAACACCTTTCTGACATGGCTCTCTAATTTCAGCAAGGCATGGTGTGTCCTGTGCTCCTGCGGAATCTCTGTGAAACGGACAGCACTCTTGTCCAAGTCCTTACATAGTGTTAATTGGCAAATTGGCTTCTTTGCCTTTGATCTATAGATCTGTGGTGGTTAAAAGCAGTGAAGGTTCTGTTCCCAAAACAGCAGTTTTCAAAGAATTAAAAAGTTCCTGCAAGTAACTGTATTTGTCTCAAACTACAAGCAAAATGCAGAATGTCATACCTCTGAAGGAACTTTGATAGGTTTTCTGGGTACTATGCATGATGCAATAAAATCACAGGATTTTTTTGTATTGAATAAAATAGTATCCTTCAAAACCCAGGAGCTGGAGCTCCAGCATTATTGAAATGTATTCTTTTAAATGTAAAATAACATTTATTCCCCAATCAATAGGCTCCTGGTAAATCATATCCTGCTGTGAGTGAATTTCATAGATTACATTACAAATTCTTGATATGCATCTGTCGTTCTTTGGAGAGCTGCTACTTTAGCTTCATGCATAGATCAGCTAACGGAATGTAGATTCAAAGAGAAGAAACAATTATTGAGCTATAGTCCTCCATTGATCTTCTTGTAGTGTGATAGCTAACCAGAAGCAGATTTGCTTATTCTGATCCAGTAGGCACTGTCTATAATATGTCTTTTATCTGTTTTTCAGCCATTTCTGAAAAAAGCATTTGGCAGGAGAGAGTGACATCCTATTTTTTATGAGGGTTTTGGCATTAAATGCGTAAACAGCCTAGGACTCTTCATCTTCAGGTCAATGAATTAACAACGTATGAGAGATACAGTTCTTTCTCCCTCCATGATCCCATCATTTGCATTCCTGTCTGAACAGTAGAGCCAGTTAATGAGAGGAATGGAAATACATTCTTTTAATACCCCACAACCACATGGCTTTTATCCATCATGTAGATTCAAAACATTCCAGGATGAGAACTTAATGTAAATTATGGCTCAAAAGGAAAAATCCCAACTATCACAGCCTCTCTGCGAGGAAACTCTGACTTGCTGTCCACATTACTTAGAGTTTCAAGTTTCAAGGGAGAACCGAACTCAGAACTCCCAAAGCCAAGAGACAGGGTTTCTGGTATCCTTTGATCCTTTATCCTTTATGTTTCTTAATGCCATGCATTTCCTACTGTTTCTAATGGTGGGTGTTGCTAATCTCAGTAGAGACACCAAATAATCCTTTTCCATGTACAGAGAGACCTTAGAGAAAGGGCATCAGCCTGATGTGTTCCTGTCCTTGAGCTGAGCACTTAAGGGTGGCAGTGCTGATTACCATTTCATCCAGCAATTTTCTTATCAGTTGAAGGGAAAAAATCAATATTTTTCATATACTATTCTTGTTAAATCATACTGCCAAGATCTTTTCTTGCTATGGGGGTTTACTTCATTATCAAATTGCTCTGAGAAACACTTCCTATATACATTGAGCAATTCATGTTATGAGAAAAACCAGACATGATGATGTGACAGGGAGGTTTTGTAGGAGTCAAGCAGCTGCCAAATGTAGAGTTCAAAAAAGATCTGGAAAGACACAAATATACAACCACCTCTTTGTTGAGTCATGAAGATGTTATTGAAGAGCTTTTCTGCCCTACCTCTGTAAACAGCTGTGTGTATCTTTTGACCATTCCCTTGTACTTAGAGAAAAACTGGAAGCTGACAACCTGATAATCTCAAAGCTATTCAATAAAACAATAGAGTCTATATCACCTCAGAAGTCTAAGGGAATAATAGGTGATTCATTAAATATATTTCAGTAACAGTACTTAGAATATTATTCTACAGAATACATGAGGAAACCATGATTTATTAGTATCTCAAAATAAATAGAAGGGATCATATTTCTTAAAATGCTTCAAAAGTTATCAAGGAAATACAGTTCATGAAACAGGCTTCTCAACACAATCCATTATATATATACACAATAATGTATATTCAATAAATATTTAGTCATCCATTTCCCATTGTCATTTACTGAGAACAGGACATCAAACTCTTTTCCTTCTAAGAAACCCTTTCTAAGAAGGAAAGAAATTATGTCAAGTCATTTGTCAAAATCATCATTAGCTTCCATGATAAAAGAAATTCAAATGGAGGCTCTGGAGAGACTCATCATAATATCAGAAATGCTGAATAAAATACATTGGCATTTCAGGTGTATGGTGACGTGAACGTAATAGATCTGAATTCTTCTTTTACTTGGATTGCTTTGTCCACTCCTGTTGATTTTCTGGTTCAAACAAAAAGCATCATAAATAAGTTAATCAATCAAGTTCAGTCATTATTTTTTTCCCCTTTCATATCCAGATTTTTTTTCTGATGGATTTTGTAAAGATATCTGCAATCATCGTCTGTCTGCAGCTTCTGAAAAGGAAAAATATGCTTACCACTAAGCAGTGGATTTACTCAACTTATATTCATCATTAAAAAAATAATTCTGAGTTTATTAGAAGAATGTAAGGAGTATGATTCAAATTTCTCACAATAATTGTATATATCTTTTATCCTAAATACATGACCTGCTAATCCTGGTAGAGTCAATGCTGCCTGTCCCAAACACCATTTTTCTACCTACTGTGTACGTAGTCACAACCTTGATAAATACACTTTGCAGCTGTCTGCAAGATCCTGTGTTACACTTGACACTTCTTTACTGTAGAAGTATTTAAAATATGGAGCCTTTGTTCACAAAACTGTTATCTCTGTGGTCAAGAGAGGGAAGCCTTGAGGGGTTCTGGGGTTTAGCACTGTAGAGGGAGAGGGGAGTTGTAGAGCAAATTTGTCCCTATCTTTTTACCAAACATACCTGTTTTTCACTTCAAAAATTTTCCCATATAACTGCACTTGACCATGCAATATTACAATAAATTGAGCATGAGGTTAAACTGCCCCTTTTCACACAGTGTTAATTCATGTTGCACATCCCATGCCACTTGTTTGAACTTCTATTAATATTTAGTTCTCTTCCAATTTGTTATTTTGATTTTCAGGCTACATTTACTTGAAATCAGAAACTCAGAATAATTTAGATGGAATGAGATTTCAGGGGCCATGTGATCCAACTTTCTGTTCAAAGCAGGGCCAACTTCAAAGGCAGATCCAAATTTGGAGCTAAATCAGGTCCCTCCAAGTCTTGTTTAGCTATGGATGGATATTCCAAAATTTCCCAGGGCAATATTTTTCTTTTGACCCACTTAATCGTGAAAAAAAAAAAAAAAACCAGAAAAAGAAGGAAAATTCTTCGTATGTTCTAAGCAAAAATTTCCTTATAGAAAATTGTCTGTCACTTTTCACACTACCACAATGCACTTCTTAAAAAGGTCTTTGTCTTGTCTGCAACTTCCCACTATGTATTTAAGTAAGAAATATTATCTTCTTTATATGGTAAAATAATCACTTGTATTTCTTATTTTACCTCCACCTATTCCACCACCAAAATGTTATTTAATTGAGGGATCATAAAAGAACCTTTTATATATGTTTTTGCATTAAAGCTTCAAGATGTATGATGTCTCGCTTGAATTGGTATAATATAAAAGTTAGCTATAATTGCTCAAATTCAAGTGTCTAAAGGCTCTGTGATCAAGAAGCTGTTACTCCTGTGAACAATGAAAGGTATTTCTAAAATAAAGATGCTGTTTTGCTTTGCTTTGTTTTGCTTTCAGATACCTCTATGCATTTATTCTTTCATATGCAAAAGTGGCATATGCTGAAATACACCTGAGAGTGCCAGCTCATTGTGATTTTAATTCCAAAAAGCAAACAGCAAGTGACTGTTAATGTGAGAACTGTGACTACAATTAGATATTCTCTGATGTAAATTTCTTATCAATATTTTAGATTAATATCTCTGCCTATGTTTTTTAAAAAGGTTGTATTTGAAATTCAAATCTAAGACAAGTTACTTGGCTTCCCTGAAAATCTCTAATAAACAATAGCAAATTTATTTTGTTATTGTCAAACAGAATTAGGCAGACAGACAATACTGCTATTTTGCATTTTCAACAGTAAATGCAAAGTAACATATAGTGATAGGCTTATTATTTTCTGGGAAGTCAAAATTATTCCTCTAAATAAAAAAAAATTGATTTCACCTTATTTTTCAGGTTGCCATTTTCCATTACTAATATTGTAACAGAGATATAATATAACACCATTGACTATTTTGCAGAAAGCCTTTATTAAATGTTACTGCAAAATAACAGCTATTTTCTCTGACTGAAAATAGAACAGATCATACTTAATCCAAGCA
Source organism: Corvus kubaryi (assembly GCF_017639235.1). Lineage (NCBI taxonomy): Eukaryota > Metazoa > Chordata > Aves > Passeriformes > Corvidae > Corvus > Corvus kubaryi. The sequence goes on along the minus strand of NW_024581116.1, from coordinate 6,601,879 downwards.
ATCTTTCAGCAATCCATTTAAACAGAAATCTACCATCACTGAGCAACTCCCACCGAATCCATCCACAGGATCATGACTTTCTCTGAGAAAAGAAAAAAAACCACCTCGACAAACTTAGTACTTTTAACAGTCATCTGTCATTTTAGGTCTCCATTTTGAGAGACACGACTAAAATGAACAAAACTGTATGGCAGTTCTCACCCATCTTGCCTATGCACTGTGAGACCTAGTATTAATAAAGGAATTAATTAACCTGGAAGCTGACAGTCAGGCTTCCAGGTTCCCCAGCTGATGTCCTCCTAGATTTCTAATCATCCTGGTTCCTTGTTGCTCAGGGACAGCAAAATAAGTCAGGATCAATACAATCAAATTATATTACATCATATATTCCTGTGTATTTATATATTCTAAGATATGGTAGGATAGATGTGAGTGGAGCAGGCTGGCAGCAAGTCACAACAGATGGCTTCAGGTTGCCTTGGAGTCAAAGTGCAGAGGTCACATTAAGGTTTACAGCCCAAATCTACAGTGGTATTTGCTCATCTAATCCCCAGCTGGATTTCTAATTTGTTGTTGAAACCCCTGGGTGTTAAGGACCCAAATATGAGCCTCTCTGGCTCCCTGGGAGCTCTCACGTGCAGCAGCTGAGTCAGTCTAGTGGCTCCCGCACCTTCTTTTCTGGGTTCTAGTCATCCTCAGACACCTTAGTGAACTGACTGGGGTCAATAAGTGTATAAAAAAATATTAAAGTGTTTTTCCTCTATTTTTTTTTGGTGTATTCTTTTTGTGTGTATATTTTGGGTTGATGTTTGGGGTTTTTTTTGCGTTGCTTTTTTGCTATTTCTTTTACCAAGTCACAACCCTCAATGAATGAGTTCAGAGGGTCTTTTCCTGTTGTTCAAAGTGGGAAAGCTTTCTTCCTTGGCATCTTTTCCTTGTGAACTTGAAAGCTGCTCAAACACATAGATATGCATAAGGTTACACTTTCACACTCTGTAATTAAGGATTAAAAGTGGAGTATGTGTCTCAGGTCACAAAAAAAAGCAAAAGGTGAGATGGTAAAATGGAAATGGGCACTTGTGATGACAGGGGTTCACAAATCTTTAGTTCTCAAAGGTTTCTCATAATTTCAAAGCCAGAGTTGCTGCTGTGGAATCCTCATTTCACCCTTTTCAGGGGAAGGAAGAATGATCAGAAAGTTACTGATACTGTGACCAGTCTTCCACCATGCTGCCTGTTGAGGTTAGGAGTAAGGGTGTCCTACCCCCCCCTTTACTTACCTGGCTTGTTTTTCTTTCAGTTTCCCCCACAGAATAAAGACTAAAGTTATGCCAGGGATATGCTACTTCTCTTCCTCGAACGGAAGGCAGAACACCTCTAAGTCACCTTGACTCCACAAACAGCCCCGCCTAAGCTGGCAGTTGAGGAAAATACTCACTTTACATTTACCACAAGGAATGCACACATGCATATGTAAAATATAAATTGAGTAATACAGAATAAGGAAAATGGACATGATTGGACAAGGCAAAAATCTCTATGATGACTTTCATGAAGTTAGGAATCAATTTGTGCTATGCTCTGCATGTAGTCAGCAGACACAGGTTCCTACAGAGCCAGAATTTTATTAGGCAAAATGAATCCCTGGAAATATCCAAGATCCTACACTGAGGTTTGGAATTTAACCATTCATAAATATTAATTTGATTAAAAAGAGATGTCTATATTATAAACCTCTATACCTGAGATAATTTTCAAAATTAGTATCATAGTTAATAGAGGGAAAGTGGCACTTTCAAAGTGCAGTCCATCACTCCTTATTGTGGACATCTACCACAAGTCGGATATGTTCTTCCCCAAATTACATTTTTCATTACAAAACAGAGTCTGAGGTGATGCACTCAGATACCGATGCTAGGCAAGATAAATCCTACCCTCTGTAGTAAGGAGAACAATCTAGTATTTCAATATTTGCATATTGAATGAATTCACATTGCCCTGCTTAGAACACAATGTCTATACGTGAAGTGTATATTCCCATCTGCACAACTTCCCTATTTTCTATATACTTCCATGTGATTATATTCTAAAATAAGGGATAATGCTGGGAATAGAGATTTTACTTTTGTAATATTTATTACCATGGGATATCACTGAGGCCAAGAACACAGTAGGATCAAAAGAAAAAAAAAAAAAGAAACAAAACGGGATAAGCAGCTATATGGATAACAAGAACAACGGCAATTATATTAGATTAAACAAAAATTCATAAGGGATATAAACCTTCATGCTTCAGAGCATAAGCTAATCACTAACTGATGGGAATTAAGAAACTTCTGTTATGGAGAGGTTAATCCCTAATTGCCTACTACAGTATTTCTTGCAACGTCGTCTGAAGCAAATAGTACTGCCACTGGATACCGGACAAAACAGACAATTAGTCTGATGTTATATAATAATGTCTTGTGACTGCAACATACAAAATGCAAATCCATGTTTCCTAAAGAAAAAAATCTTACATGACCACACTGTCTGCTATTTGCTATATCCATCTAATATCTTCTGAATCCATTAGCCAGGTTCAACATTCACCAAAGAAATTGAACCCTGGAGGATAATAAAATTCAGTGAAATCAGAGGCCTGGCCATGGAGAAAGGTCCAAGTTAGTGACACAGTGCCAGGAAATATTCAGGAAGAGCTCATCATCCATTTGGTGGGCCTGCTTCTAGCCAACCGTCCCCTTAATCCTGGCTGGCTGGCTGGCTGGCCCTTGGACTACTCAGAAGAAGCTTGTTCAGGTCATCTCCTTCATTGCCAGAAGTTAGAGGTAATACAAGCAAAAGGAGAGTGCAGATGGAAGAGGTGGAGGTTAAACATGCAGATGTGCACAAAAGAAACATCCAAAGGGCTAATAGGCATCTGGGAAATGAAGACAAAGTAATAAAACTGTGGTGAATAGGTGAGTGGATGTAAAACAGAAATGTACAGAAACCTGAGTTCATTCACCTTTTTGTTCATAGAACAACTCATTTGAATGTTCAACAAAAAAATATCACTGAACCATAGAGGTTACATAGAGTTGTTTTCAATGAAGCAGTGCACCCTCAGCCTTCTCAACATCTTGTCCTCTATCTTATTCCCTTTATTTCTGCATCAAAACCAGAGATCCATGGTGGCCCTGACACTTTTATGCACAAACAATTATTCTGTCCTCCCTTTTTCTCCTCAATAAAAGGTATAAGCCACAGATCCACCTTCTATTTCTGCCCAGGACACCACTGACAGAATTAATACACAAGAGTTTGCTTTGTTTTGCTTTATTTTCAAAGCCTGTACAATTAAACAGAGCCTGTACTCCGAAAGGATGGTAAGAAAGCCTGTAGTAGTAGACCTCATTTAAAATAGCTTGAGGGCTTCTCTAACTTAGGGCATTTTTATGAGACCCGTGAAAGGCTCTCTTTCTTCTCTGTTATTCATCCTGTGTATGTCCATCCCACAGGGTTGACAAGGTATTTGTGGGAATCAGCTGTGCTGACTATACAAGTAGAGAATTTCCCTCTGCTGGGAGCACTCTCCACTTGCAGATGAAATGCATTTGCTGTACTGCAGAGCAGTGCAAAATGATTAGAGCTGAACCAAGACCTTAACTGACACTCATTATTACGGTGTGTCTACACTGTAAGAAGATGTGTGATTGCAGCATGTATCAGCATATTCGCACTGCCTTTCATTTAGCCAGGGAAGATACTATGACATGGAGCTTGAGGCTGAGTTTTACAAGTCTGTTGGAGACCATTCTTACACAGTTCTTATACTGGGTGTGCATAAATGTGCATTTGTGCATATATATATATATATATATATTTATCCATACATATATGTATAGTAAGCATAGAGTAGAACAACAGCAGGAGATTAAATCAGGTCCAGGCATAGGCCATGCATACAGTTGTCCGTTCTGGTAAACTACTGGAAAGTCTCCTGGCACAGCTTTGTTCCAAGATCTGGCACAATTCCTCAGCTGTGTACAGGCTCAAGAACTGTAGGAAACAGGCAGTGTGCATATATGTGTTGCCTCATATGCCCATTTTTTGAAGTTAGCAGAGAATGGACACAGTTAGGATATGACATTTTGTCTAGGGGTAGCTGAACAAATACGAATGCTGGTTTTTTGGTATGGTGCAATCAGTGACAAGTTGGATGGTTACCACCACCCAAAATTACTAAACAGTAGCTGTCCCTGATACACCTTTACACTTGAGGATCACTGTACTAACCATGAGCAAGCAGATTCTTGGCTAGATGAGACACTGGTGGAAATAATATTATGCTCCTGTTTTCATCCATGTTCATTCAAAGGCTTCTCTCTTATTCCCTGTTTGCCTTAGACTCTGGCTGCCAGATCACCATTCTCTGTTTTGTCTCTGTAGCAGAAGGATTCATAAAAAATGCTTAAATTACTGTTCCAAGAAATGATTCTCAGTGGGAGCAGAGAAATTTAAATCATTAGATGCAGAAGTGAGTTTGCTGATCATTCTCCAGGGTTTTTGTGTAATACTTGTCCCTGTAAGGCTTTTATAGGAGAAAGTGGTGAAGAGAAAGGTTTTTGTAGAGTGTATGCTTATAAGAATGAAAACACAGCTTTCAAAGTTGTTGTTATTCAATAAATCTCATTGCTTTTTACTGCACAGAGACAGTATACCAGGAAGAAAGAGGGAAGGCATTTATTAATCTGGGAAATAAAAAATATATTTCTCTCTGTATTAAGTGTGTAGTAAAGGATATTCAGCCCCATCTCTTCAAGAACATTGAGAGGGGTTCTTACTTCTCCCTGAGCAGCTACGTTGGCAGTCTCCAGACAGGAGGAACAACTCTTGCCAACTGCCAGTAACAAATTGAAAAAATGACAAATTCAGCTTTAATAGAAAATTTGCACTGGGGAGAGCAAATAGCCAAGGAACATATGTACAAATTTTTAAGCATATGGGCTTCTTGTTGTCCTAGTAATTAATATAATACTGTGAGTGCCTTTATGTTCTCTCTTTTCTCCTCCATAATCTGTGCATAATGGAAGCTGTCTGGGATATGATCAACACTTGCTGCTGTTATACATTATAAAGGACACTTGAAAAACATGTATTGGCAATTGGATACATAAAATACAGAAAGAGATGATGGAGCAGTAGATCTGGAAATGAAACAAAACAAAAACATATTATTAAAGACCGGATAAGAGATCCTTCAAAGTACAAACCACAACCCCCAAAACTTAAAGGCAAGAAACAAGAGAATTACAGGACACAACTTGATTCAAGCTTTCCCTTGCTAACCACACATCCCAGAATTCTCTTGCAATACTGTGTTTCAAACAGGTTCTGAACACTATTTCTGGACACTCCACGGACAATCTGTGCCTTACAAATGTATCTTACCCACTCTTTAGAAACATTTAACCTAAACTGAGCAAAAGTGAAAAAAGAGCTTTGATTCACATATGTGTTAGATTACTTCTCGATGTGAAAAAAATTCCTAATATGATCCTGAGGTGACAATGATTTGATGAGAAAACTAGTAAGAAATTTCTATGTGAAGGTTGAAGAAACCACCACCCTTTAAACTAAACAGGAGGTGAAGGATAAAGAAAAATTAAAGCTTATAGTCTGAAATGTATTTTTTAAAGAGAAAATTCAATTTAAAATCAATGCCAAATATTAATTGATTTCAGGTTTTTCATAGCTTAAAATATAAAATTTTAAAGAAACAGATTTTTAGTTTAATTATAAATTTTATCTAGTTCCACTAATTTTTAAATATTTGCATCATAAAATCTGCTTGTCTGAAAATTTGGGGTTTATTCTCCTGTTTCCCACATCATCCCTGTCCCCTCCAGTACAAAATAATTAAGAAGGGGACTTGCACTTTCAACACAATGTTTTTACAGTTTTACTTTCTCTTCAATGCAATCTATAAATCTTTCTCGAGACTAGTAAATGTCTGGATTATCAGAAGAGAAAATAAGATTTTATGATTCTGACCATTTTAGAATGGTCACCTCTGATTATTGAAGGCATTTCAAAAATGAGACAATCACTAAATGAAAGAGTTTTAGACTGGCCAGGTTAAAACATAATTGTCCATAAGACGATTTCTCATTCTATTTATCTGAAGTGTTTGATATTGGATTTCTGTCAGAATTATAATTTCTGACTACCTGGACAATATTTGCTATAGCATAATAATTCCCATGGCCTTCTATCATCCTTCAAAATAGATTCCAGGTACTCATGCATTTCTTGTGGGAAAAGAAAAAAAAAAAAAAACCAGACTTAAAAATGCCTGGCACTGCTGTTCAATAGCGGACCTGAATGGTGCAACAGCGTCTGATCACTCTGTAGATTTTTGTGACTTTTCAGGTCAGAATGGGGTTGGCTGACTGCATAAAGAGTTACCCAGGATGCTGACACACAGCAGAGTGCAGGGTATTAATGCCACAATTCCTAGACCATACATATATTTAGATGTTATTTTGATGCAACAGCATCTGTTTCTGTAGAAAAGTATTTCTTTTGTCTTCCAAAAACATACATGTTATCAAAAACTGAGAGAAATAGGTTTTACTCATCCAGATTGTAATACGAATCATAAAGTTTTGGTGAAAAAAGATATGATGAATACCAACACCAAATTAATTTAAAATATTTGGAATACAATGCTAATATTTGCATCTCCAATTTTGGTATTTATAGGATCAGAATATTCTCCAATATTTGCTTAAACTGACTATTATAACATGCATTCTGCCATTAAATTCAGTTTATAGAATATTCACAGAGGGCAAACACAAAGCAAGCAAAAAGCTATAATGAAGAATTCAATTATTTTACTTGAGTTCATACTCAGAGAAATCCTCATTCAATATTGGCACCCATTGCTATATCATAAATCAAATGTTCTTTAAGAAGAACAATTAAAACATCATCACTTTTTCTTTGCTAAATTATAATTGTAGTTGTCTTCGCTTGCTTGGGTCAGTGCTTAGTTGTCAATCAGGAGGGAAAAAATCCATTATTGCATCATTCTTAATAAAAAGGCAAAACTGTTGAATAGATATTCTCAATCAGAATACCACGGCATGTAAGACAGAGTTGTCCTGCTCTTACCCATTCCTGGAATTGTCCCAAGCCGGGTTGAATTGGGCTTGGAGCAACCTGATCTATTTGAAGGTGGCCCCGCCTACGGCAGGAGGGGTTGGAACCAGATGGTCCTCAAGGTCTCTTCCAACCCAAGCCACTCTAATATTCTGTGACAGCTGGAATGAAAAATGATATTTTTGGTTAGATGAGAGTACAGGTGACCTCTTTTCCTGTCTGAGAAACAGGGTTTGGGTATGGCAAGTCTTGAGATTTCCAAATTACTGAGAAGAAAACCAAGCGACCTCAAAAAGAGGAATCTAATATTATTGGAAAAACATAATTGTGTCTTCTGGAGAAAGATGTCCACTCAAGCTAGCAACAACCCAGGGAGATCCATGGGTTGTTTCAGCATTTACAATCTATAGGGTGAGAGTAGTAAAGTATAAAAGAAAAAACTCCGTATGAACACTTTAAACTCAGGAACTCTGTAACTAAATCACTGCAAAACTTTTGGGAGAAAAATAAATTTAAGTGGTAGGTGGAGAGTTAACAGACTAGTTGAGCGACTTCTCAGAATATGAAGAAATTCTAGAAACTTTCTGTAGTTTTGATAAATTAGCAATTTTATTAAAAATATAGGTTATATCTCCAAGAACTTCCCGATACTCTAAATACATGTTCTCACCCTGAAGATCGCTTTTGTGACTCCACTGTCACTCTAGGGATGAACAATAAAGCACCTCTTCTCCCTCCAGCCTGCTACTCTTAGTGATTTTGAATCCAGCCCATGCAGTGAAAATGGTCTTTTGCCTTCTCTAACTTTCTGCAGTTCATCAACTGACTGTTGCAGCATAATAGATCTCCCTGCAAGAAAGGCGCTAGAGAATTTGGAACTATAAAGATGGAACCTCCAGACAGTCATTCAAACAGCCTTGCTAAAGACCAAGTCTTTCACGTTACCAGCAAATTACCTGGCATCCCAAGGGGCTCAATTTAACAACAGTGATCATCAAGCCAGTTTATTGCTACTTTCTCTGGGGAAGTTGAAAAGGCTCTTTCCTCTTTTCTTCTGTGAAACTCTTTAGCTTCAGAGTATCTGGTTTAACAAGCTCAGCTGAACATGGACTTATCTATAGATGTATTTCTTTATTCCTCTTGCCTCTGCCTTCCCCCCGACCTTATTAAGAGGGTAAAAACTATCTGGGATTAACCACTGCCTCTCAATAAATATAAATTACAGGAGAAAACTGACTTAATAATTATTTTGCAACATGCCAGTTACCTGATATGTATTTGCTTATTTTCTTTTTTGTGCAGAATTGTGATTGTGTTTACACAAGAATCTCAGCATTATGACTCTCAAAACTTGGACTTTGAAAAGCTAAACCAGTTCTGCCATTATTATGAATTTGAAATAACACTAAACTGGATCTCACTTCAGTAAGGAAACAGCAGGAGGCCAGAACAAAAGCCACATCTATCATTTTCTTGAGACTGTAATAAATCCTCTAATCTTTTAGACTTATAAGACTGTTCATGTCTATTTCAGTCAAAACAATTTCTCATTCAGTTGCTTTTAACATCACCAGTCTGCTAGATTTTCATTATATCAAGCATCACCTTGTAGCATTGTCCTCATCCCATTTTTTTTTAAACCCAGAGAAACCCTAGGGTATATAAAATTCAGCAAAGTAGCATGCATACAATATACACCTATGACTGGAGGCAGGAGCTGCCTTATTTTACTAGCAAAATCAACTCAGCACCTCAAAAGTAGCACACTCCCAGACGTAAGGATAAGAGACCTTCCTCCAGGCTATGGATTATAGCTCATGTATTTGGGTTACATTAGCATCTCACACTATAGAGGCTTGATTCAGCCATAAATTCTACCAGTGTAACAGAGGATGAGGGGTCTGAGACTACAGAAATTTACCCAGCGTGACCTGCACTCTCTCTTCACCAGTGTGGCATGAAGGGATCTACGACAGCTGCAGAAGCAGTCAGACCAGAGGAGTACAGCCCTCAGCTGTGTTTAAACTATGCCTTGTGCATGGATCCTGCCTCTTTGCAAACACCCACATGCTCAAAGATTTCTAAACACTTTCCCCCAAGGCTAGGAAAAATGTTATTAAATGAGCAGGGCTCCATTTAAACCACACATTGCTGGTACAAAGGGCTTGCTCCTAAACCCTTGAAGCTGGGGAATTATGTCCCTCAAGGATATTTCCTGCAGCTGTAGGATGCAACATCTTTGTTTTCCTCACATATCTTTCCATTTCTTTTCCACAACAGATTCAATTTGACCTGTGTGTAAGAAGGGGCAGTGCTCAATGGAAAGTGAAGTTACACAGCGATGACTGTTCTCCACCCTAAATACCCACACTGCACTCAACGGGGGCTCATGGAGAAAATGAGATTATCAGTCCCCTCCTTCCTCTCCCAATCTTCCCCTTATAAAATCTGCACCTGGGTTTGCTTTGGCAGAATAACACCATTGTTGTATTCTAGCCAGCAGGTACTGAGAGATGCTGATTATAACATTTGGGATTGCTCCTTTTCCTGTTCTTGCAGGAGGGGGAAATGTTATTTGTAAATGAATACAATAAGTAGTAATTAACTGTTACATAAACCTAATTTCAGCATTGAAAAACATAATAACAGTTTTTATATTAATTTCTCTGTTATCAAGGCTTCACACTGCTGAGAAGGATTTGGATGATGGGACTCAAGGCAGCTATAGCCCTGGGGAATGCAGGAGTAATGGGGCTGTCCTGGGGATGCTCAAAGTCATGGATCCCCAGCCCTGAAGCAGACAATATTGGCAGCTGTACCCTGAAGCCAAAGACCCTGAAAGCTGATACTAGCAGTGAAGCTCACAAATATAATCAAATTCACACTCTGGAAAACTTTTGTTTCATCATAAACTTGAAAAAAACTTGGATTTACATACATATTAAAAGAATTAAATGGATGAAATTTCTTTTTTTTTTGAGACTCAAAAATCCTTTTTATGCCTGTGTGAGCCTGTATCTGTCTCACAGATTCGAATACAGTTTACATCTCCTGGTTTTCTGTTTTCAGGACTAAATGGGTTTTTAATCCTTTCCTGACAATTTATCTTTTTGTGATCTTTTGTTGTCTTTGTTGATCTCTTTTAGACTCTATGGTGTTTGCCAGCCTCCTTGTTAATGAGTAGTACAAATTCTACACACTCTAACTGGATCAAAGACCTCAGTAGTTTGAACACAAATAAATAATTACCTTTGTAAGTCCTGCACACAACTCTGAAATTAATACACTTTAGAATGATACTGTCTTTCTTATAAGATTGTATATTTAACCCATATACAGTTTGTAGTTAACTCCTATTTTTTGTTTCTCTCCTTTTGTTTTCCATTTTTTAAAGTACCTTTTTGTTTTTACTTCCTGAGTATACTTTGTAGTTGCCTTTCAGAAATTTCTTCTTATTGATTTCAGTCTAATTCTCTAATATACCATAATGTCTCTGAGTTACTCTCTTGTCCTCTAAATTGATATAACCACTCCTGAAGTCCTTTTACTTCTCGTAACTATATACACTATTCTGTCATCCATGTCTGTAATGAAAATATTAAATAATACACGTCCCAGAACTGCTGTATGCGGGGCCAATTTGAAAGAGCCTTCTAGTCTGGCAGAAAACTACTGTGAACTCTGCTCTGAGTATGAAGGGGTTTTTTTCCCAACCAGTTCTTCATCTGCATCAGCTGCTTTTGATCAAGACTGCATTTCCTAAATTTATTTGTACAAATGCCATCCACATCAAAAGAAGTACATAAGTCAGACTATCAAATATATCTAGTGCTTCCTGCATATCCTCTTGGCCAGTTAACATGTCAAGAAGGAAATTCTGATGGCTTGGCATATTTTGTCAAATCCTGACAAATCCACATTGCCCTTTCCTTAGCACCTTATTATCTACCAGCTGCACAAAACCAGATTAACGATTTGTTTCTATCTCTTTTGCGGTATCAAAATGTGGTCAAATGCTTTTAAAGTCCTTGGGATCTCCTTTCTGCCATTCTAAATATCGGTATTTTGCCACTGGTTATTCTTTTGTTTTCTGAATCATCTCTTCTTCATACCTTTCAGAAATAATTTTTTTGTGCCTTGGCTAACATTTTAAGCTATTTGAGGGTGTCTTTCAGCTATAGAAAGATAGTATATCCAATTAACTCTGATCTCTTCTTTCCTTACTTTGACTATTTTCCTATTTTGTTGTCAACTTGATAATGATGAATTTGTTTTCATAACAAACATATTTGAGAGAAAGGTCTTTTAAATTTGGTCTTTTCTAGTATCATGTACCAGTAAGTACTTTCAATACATTTTCTCCCTGATAAAATATAAGGATTTTTGGAAAACATAGCTGTGCACAGATAATAAGCTGATGAACTGGAGCTAGAACCAGCACTGGGATTCTCATCTCTGCTGGCAAATTGTTACAATGGCCATGCTTCTGGCCACAGCCAACTAGACAGAAAATTTCTGGATGTAGTTCAATAGTTAGTACAGGTTGGGGACCATTCCCAAATGGCGGAACAGATCTGACCGTGTTGTGCTGGAGGCTGAGAGAGTTTAACAGCGTGGATGTGACAGACTGTGCCAGTTGGCCTCAGTGTCAGAGGATGATCCCTGGCACTGTTCGGTTTATTAGTACAGACCTAGCATTTCTCTCCTGATATTTTCCTTATCCATCAGATGTTAAGTTAGTTCAAATCCCTCCGTCCCACCAGCCTTTATATTTATATGTCACTGTTATGTGGTTAACAATTCCTCATCAACACATTCCCTGGACTTGGCCATCTATAGGAGTCAGGTATGCCTTTTATCTCAATCCATGGATATTTGATAATTCCATATTTCACTTTCCTCTGTGTTCATATTTGATGTATTTTTTCCTAGATATATATAAGGCAATACCTTCTCCATTTTTCTTTCATTTCAGGGCAAGCAGTTCTTTTCTCAATCTTTCTATATTTTTCATAAAGCTAGGAAATAAGAATTCCGGTAGTCCTGGATGATGATCTGGAGGCATAAGCTTCAGTGAAACAATCACTATAAATTTTATTTGGTTTTATTTCAAATAGCACTAAAAATGGGTTTCTGAGAAAATGACTCACTTCTTGGATTTGATATTTGATTCTTCTTCCTGCAAAATGACAGAAATTTGAGATCAGCATTTTTACATTTTTGGTAAATATATATAACCGGTTACTAGAATATATACAATATTTAACTCTGCACTTTATATTAGTCATTCCAAGTGCACACAGGTACAACAGTCCTTTCAAGCACAACATATTGAAAGATGGAGACCTTGTACTAATAACCATTTCATCAGGTTTATTGATAAGTAGTGTATTTAAAATGCATGTTCTGGAGCCCCTAATTAGCAAAACATTATAGTGCATTCAAAGTGGTATAGTGTGGGAAAAAATCACATACAACTTACAAAAAGAACCTGAAAGTTTTTTTTTTCCATATCCATATACACACAGAGGAATATATATGCTGGAAGGAGAGGAAAAAACCCCAGGCCCTCAGTAACTGCTGAGCCATTGAAACAGTTTTCACAACATCATAGATAATTACAATTATCCTTCTCTTAGAGACATTGGAGCTGCCAATTTTCTGCAATCAAAAATAAATAAATAATTCAGAACAGATGTTGACTACTCATCCCAGTTTAGTAGATAGCTTTAGGCAAGCATGCCAGCACTAAGCTTGAAAACAGTGATAGACCTTAAAAATAGTTATTTTTTATTTCCTCTTTTTTGTTTGTTTGTTTTTGTTTTTTGTTTTCTTCTTTCTGTTTATCTTTTAATGGTCGGACAAAGTTTAAAGTTTGTCATAGGGTGATTTAGTCCAGTGGAAGAAAACCCACAACTGTTTAGCAATTCCATTTTGATTAGAAGTGCAAGGAGGGAACCTGTTTAGTAACCAGGAGAAATCTCAGGTGCCTGTGGGTGGCACTGTAGGTATTTTCTCATTAATTATTAACAGAACCAGGCAGTGACTGCTGTGTTCCTCACACAACTGTCGGGTGGAGGTTCTTCACCACACCTGTGACGCTCACTAGAAATGAGATTCACGTGAACAAAAAGTCTTTGCTTCCTTCTTTTGGCTAACAAAGGTTATCAGTGCATCAAGCTGACTATTTCATGTGGCATTTTCAGCTGCATTTTGCCTCTGTGGTGATGATTGTTTTGTTTAGGTCTGGATAAATACTCTTCTGTCACTTCTGAAGTGTGCTGACCTCCACAAACATTGACATTGTGATATCCCTTATCTTTGCCCGATGTTTAGGGTTTTATTTTTTCTTTTACCTTTTTTTTTTTTGTGTGTGTGTGCTTGTTACATGCAGACACTTTCCCTTCCAAATATGCAATTTCCAAGGAGTAATATCATCTATCTGCTCATTGTTGCAATAAATAAGAGACAAAAAAACCCCACCCGGCTCAGACTTCTGCTTGCAGGAAAAAACAGATATTGATTAATTTTGGTGGGGTTTTGGGGTCATTTTGGTTGGTCAGTCAGTTGGCCAGCTGGTTGGCTTTTTTGGTTTATTTTTGTGTTGTTGTTGTATTGGCATATTTTTAGGAGAAATTGCAGAGGTATAATAAAAAGTTATTTTCCTTTTATCTACATTTTAAATCTTTCCATTATAGTGGATGCTACAGTTAGGAACTTTGCTATATCATTACTCTTTTGGAAACTAAAGTAGAATCCTTTCAACTTCTGATAAAGCCTGACTGCCGCTTGTATGTCAAGGAAGCCAATACCGAAAATACAAGACATTAGTTCTGTGACCCAGCAGTTCCTTAGTTCAGATAATATCCTACTGCTGGATGACTGGGGATGCACTCTGGATTTACAAACATCTCAGTTCTTTCAGTTAAGATGCAGCATGAATTAAACCATGACATTTTGTTACATGCACTTTGGGACTATGTCTATACCACCAAATTACCACCCAGTACATTTTTGGACTTTCCAATACAAGCATCTATATTATCAATACCTCCCACTGTTAATACTTAGAACAGTGTCTGACTTGCTTTGGGTTTGTCCCAGTTTGAAATTTCCTAAATAGTCCTTGGAGGCAGTATATTTTTAAGCACCATTTCCAATGGGCAGTTTACACAGAGCCACTCTGTTTTCAGAGTCTGAGGTAGATCTTAGCTCCTCCCTGCCAGTTGGCAAGAAATATTCCCAAGGACATTTTAGTTTATTAGTGTAGACGTAGCCATAGGGAATCCAACCTCAGAAATGTGTCTGAGATATTTCTTCAGGTGAGATAAAAAAAAAAAAAATCCCTCCTTCTACTTCTTCCTCTTGTTACACTCCTTACAGCTCTTTCAGTTGGAGAGTGTATCTGGCTTTAGATTAAATTAAACATCATAGTTTTGACAGACAAAATATGAAGACTCCCTATGGATTTCCCACGAGGAAAAAACTCAAAAGTATCCACTGTACAGTGGCAAATATTATTAGCAAATTCTATTGCAATGTTTTACCAGAGTAGATCAGAATGAGTCATCTCTTGTCATCTTTAGAGTCTAACTCTGTCTCCTTCCTATCTGCTTTTGGACAATACTTTTATTTCCTATGGGTTAGTGTTTTTGGAGGATGCAGTAATGGAAGGAAAGAAAGGAAAGGGCACACTCAATGTTCTGACTGCATGAAAAGTACTGTGAAATATCCTAAAATATTGCTATAGTTGTACAAGGGAAAACATCCTTTCAGCTTGTAACTATGTTTATTATCAATTGCAAACTGCTCAAAACTGGAATTATATTTAACTTCACACTAAACACAAGAAGAAATAAAAACGAGTTTTAAATACTTTGTTTTATTCCCTAAATAAAGCTGAAAATATGTGCAGTGGGCCAGGATATTGGACCATAGACTTCAGCTGTGGTTAGGAAGTAAAGCCCGGCTGACACTGTGTGCTACCAGAGTGCTGCTGGTATAGTATGTTTCCTGTCAGGGATTAACAACAAACATTGCATATGACTTCATCCTTGTCTTCTATCTCTCATTTGCAGGTATGTCTACTGTGCTTGTTTTTTCCATCTAAAATAATTGTAACCATGATTCCCAGTCCTACCCTCAAACTGCCTCATCAGGCCTACATTCAAAAAGAATATTCATAGTTTTAGAATTTGATACCTTATTAAAGTAGATAGTAAAATACTTTCCTTTGGCAAAATTAACACATAATTTTGAATATACTTTGAGGAAAATTCATTTTTATGGGCAGAAATTATTTGCAGACTTGTGGTAAACAAAATTCACCATCATACAGAACACAGTAATGGCGAAATGGACTCACTGGTATTCAGAAAAACACCCTCCAGTGTGTTGACTTACATTATTTTGGATACGCACTGGAATGATTGTACTTCTAATGCTATTTAAAGGGTCAATATTTATCACACTGTGCAATTTTCCCAGTGTCTTAACTGCTTGTACAGCCCGTACTGTGACAGGATATGAGTCTTTTCAAGCCTCACTGCAATTACCCTCAGAACACCCATTGGGATAAGAAAGTTTTTATGCCATTTCCACATATCAGGACTGAAGACACAGGAAACTAGCACAGGTGATTAAGGCCAGATCTGCAGCAAGGTATGTTTATATGGAGGTTGCTCCTCCCACTGCATCCCTGCTCTGGTGTTATCCTCTTACCCCCCTGCCACTAAATCACCCTGATACCAAACAAACTTGGATCAACTCTCCTAGAAGGTCTGGAGCAGCTGACAGGAATATTTAGGACATATTTTCCTCCATTTTCCTCTTCACTGTCCCATAAAATGTCATTTATACATGATTGTTCTATAAATATCCTTTCTGACCAATGCATCTGGGGTTTTTTTTCACAAGAGCAAGAGTATGAGGGAGAAAGAGGAAGAATTTACACTCACACTTTGTCCAGACACACAGATGGGACGCAGCTAAGGCTTTATGCCATAGAACACCCCTCACATCATGTTGGTCCTCCACTCATTCAAACATTACAATCAATGTACAGAAGGACCTATGAGTACTTACCAATTTCATAAGGAAGATGAAAGTTTACTGGACAGTGAATTGTACCATAACTCCAAGGGCTAGAACAGGCTGATTAAATGACACTGTGTAATACAATAAATATTCCTCGAAAATAATATGCAGAGTGATTTTTATCTAAATCTAAGCACAAATTTTGATATGAAAATTAATCATCTTTAATCTTTTATCCTCATATTTTTGATATATGTAATTATCTATATGCAATTAAAGTCATAAATTTACAGATCATAAAGATGTGATATCTTGGGCTAGCATCTCAGTATTATGGTTGTTTAACTTAAAGATAATGATGAATATTTTTTCTTCTCTTCTGAATATGTCTTGGTATCATCAGTTCATGTTAAAGAGATACTGGAAGGAATACATGAGGAAGGTGATTCTGCCCCTCTGATCTGCTCTGGTGAGATCCCTCCTGCAGTGCTCCATCCAGCTCTGGGGTTCTCAGCACAAGAAAGACATGGACCTATTGGAAAGAGTTCAAAAGGAGGGTCGCCAAGATGATTTGAGGGATGGAGCACCTCTCCTGTCAGGAAAGGCTGGGAGAACTGGAATTGTTCAGCCTGGAGAAGAGAAGACTTCAGGGTGACCTAAGAGCAGCCTTCCAGTACCTGAAAAGATCCTACAAGACAGATGGAGAGGGACTATTTACAAGGGCATGGAGTGACAGGACAGGGGGGAATGGCTTCAAGCTGACAGAGAGTAGGTTTAGATTAGATATTAGGAAAAAAATTCTTTACTGTGGGGGTGGTGAGGCACTAGAAGAGGCTGCCCAAAGAAGTTGTGGATGTCCCGTTGCTGGAAGTGTTCAAGGCCACATTGGATGAGGTCTGGTGAAACGTGTCCCAGCCCATGGCAGGGGAGTTGGAACTAGATGATCTTTAAGGTCCCTTCCAACCCAAACCATTCCAAGATTCCATAGAACAGGCTCCCTAGGGAAGTGGTCATGCCATCAAACCTGTCAGAACTCAAGGAGAAACTGGACAATGCTTTTAGTCATGTGGTTTATTTTTTGGTAGGTTACAGGTCCCTTGAAACTTGAGATATTCTATGATTCTATGCTTTCTCTTAATCAGCAGACATCCCAGGAAAATACTAGTAAGGACTTTTACTGTTGCGGTGAACCATGGCCAAAGCCGTGTTCAGCCAGACCAGGGGACCAAAAGGTCCAGTGGTTTGATGTTTCTACAGCCCAAAGCCTTAACAGAACACCCAAAAAGCCATGAAAAATACATCAGTCTGTGCCTTACCAGTCACCGCAGCTCTCCCTTCCCCATATTTCTCACATCTGGCCACTTTTCCAGAGAGATCTAGGTTATTTGGTGGCTAATTGGTCTCTGTTACTCCTCCCTGCCTACCCCTTCCCCATTTGCTGTAATCTCTTCTCCCCGCCCCTGTAACACCCCCTGGCTGATGTATCATTGGTTGCTGTGTGTTTTCCACGCCTGCTTGTTGGGGTACAAAACCGTCCTGCCAGGCAAGTGGCTTGGGCTCTCTCCATGGATTTTTACTCCAGAATAAACCCCTTCCCCACGAAGGAGTCCCTCTGCTTTATCCTACCTCCTTTGCACGCACTAGTCATTGGGGTGCGAGGCAAACCCTAGCTGGGGATTCGCCCATTCTCCAGTGCACCATGACTGGTCTCCATCCAGCCCCCGCCCGGGGCAGGCAGAGAGAGCTAGCACGAACGGCACTGAAGCATTTTACTATATCTACTTTTCTCTAAATGTTACAATAATTATGAAGAAAAAGTGATGTCGAGAAATACTACTACTAGTAGTAAAACTACTGCTACTTCTACTAGTAGACTTTGGAATAGGAAAGAAAGTAATCTGGACAGATTTACGCCCATTAATTTGACTGCCACATTATCCAGGAGTAAGAAGATATTTTAAGAGGAAGAATAATTAAATATATGGAAGTAAATGGGAAATAGGGTAAAACGTCACATGGATTCACCAAAGATAGATCACATTAGCCTCAGCAGATATTTCTTTTTGATGAGTTAATTGATTTTCTAGATAAAGGAAAGGCAATAGGTTTAATATAACTGGACTTCAGTAAATCATTTGACATGTTGCCATATGGGAAATCATTGGTTAAAATGCAGAAGACACAGATTAGTGTAAGAATTAGATGCAAACAAATGGAACAACATAAGAGGGTAGTGAAAAAATATTACTGACTTTTACAGGTTAGGAATAACTTAAAAGTTGAATCAAGTATTATTCTTGAGGTTTTTCCAGAACTAATGCTTAAGAAATTTATCATAATATCTTTATTACTGATCTTGACACAAGTCTGCTGCTAATGCACAATGTTAGAAGCCATTGTTGGTAAAAGGAGCTTGAAGACTGTACTGAAAGATATTAGAAATATTTATTGTAAATTTGTACAAAGTGTGAGAGAGCGCACGTAGTTTAACAAGAACTTCTTCTGTAAGGTGGGGAACCATCAACTAGAAAACACAGAGGAAGTAAAACACTTTGGAATTCTGATCAATCATGGGAAAATTACTTGAAAATGAAATAATACCATATAATATAGAAGGACGGGTTTATCTAGGAAAGAAAAGAAAAAACTGACGTCAGTGTTTGAGGCACTACTGAGTGTTCATCTAGAACATTGTTCAGATTCTTAGGCACTTGACTTGAAGAAAGAGGCAGTGACACTGGAAGAGGAGTTACTGATTAAACCAAAGATATTCATACTGCAGGTGATACAGCAGTCTTTACACACAAGGAAGCTTGTGAAAAGAAAGGGAAATAAATCACATCCACTAGGTATGTATAAAATAATGTAAGAGTTTGATTGTGTTGTGAAATTGATGATATAATGTTATGCCTGTGACACCAAGGGACAGTACCCCTTGAGTGAAAAACCTCCATCATTCCAATGTTCTTAGATCCAAAACCAGAATAAATGGCTTCTCCAACTGGTGTAATAAGGTGTTTAAATGGCAGAACGTAAAATATTTCAAGCATGCACACACAAACACAAACAGATTTTCTGGTGCACATACATAAATTTATTTCCAATTTGCAAAGGTTCTTTGGGTCCAGGAATCTTGTTGCCATCAGTAATACTCACTCAGTGTTTGTAATATATATTCTGATAAACTGAGGGTTCCCAGTCACATACTATGTCTTGTTCTTCCCTGCACAATAGAGCAAAAGAAGGTTTGTTTCCTTATAATCACTTACATAGAAGAAATGCATATTCCATTTCAAATTATTTAAATCAGTGTGTTGCAGATGTAGCCTGGTGTAATAGTTGTTATACAGTCAGTTTTATAAATAAGTTGTACATTACCATCTTTAGGAAAAGCCAAAGGGGAAATTTGGAACAATCAGTCAGCATCACTTTTGTCCTTAGAAAAATCACTGAGCAAATGTTCTTTTAACATATTTCTGGGCAGATGGAGGAGAAAAAGGTTACAGGGAACAGTCAGAATGGATTTCTCAAGGGTTAAAAAATGTTTGAACAACCTGACTGCTTTCTATGCTACAACAAATTACTGGATTTGTGGATAAAATGAGAAAAGTATTATTTGTCTGGGCTTTGGCAAGTTTTTATCAATGACCTGGTGTTACAACTCATCCCTGAAAGTGAGTATAACTCATGTTCTTGTCAATAGATACCTCAGTGCAGATTAGAGTGAAACAAAACAAAATTATCAGGTTTTGGTAAATATATTTATATGAAGGCTTTATTTTCACAGAATCACCAAATCACCATGTTTGAAGAGACCTTCAAGATCACCGAGTCCAAACCACGCCCTACCACCATCTCAACTAAACCATGGCACTGAGTGCCACATTGTCCCAGGGTGATGTTATGAGGCTGCTTTATTCCTTAACCATCTTTATTCCTTAACCGCTTAATGCCCAAGGACACTGTATCTTTAGGATGGACCTGGGGGGCAGGGGCGGGGCTGGAGCTGCAGGACCGGGTGTGGGTCGGTTCAACGGCTCGGCCCAACGGCTCCGGCTACAATGCCTCTCCACTGTACTCTGGAGGGAGGGCACTGCACTGCTTCTTGGTGGTTTTTTGTTCCCACTAGCTGGAAAAAAGGTTTTGTTTGGTTTTTTTTCCTTCCCTCCCCTGGCCTCCCTGCCTTCCTTCCCTTCTCTCCCATCCAGGGAGCCTGTGGGGTTGGCCCCAGCAGGCACGCGGGGTGGCCCCGGCTGGTCTGAACCCCGGGGAGGGCCAAGCCATTGAGCAAGGGGATGCAGAGGTCCGCCAGCTTCGCCTGCTGCGAGGAGGAGGACCAGTGCCGGAGACGCAGTGGGTTTTCTTGCCATCTGTTCTCCAGTTTTGCCTGCTGTGGGGAGAAGGACCGTCGCCAGAGAGTCGACAGGGTTTTTTTTCTTATCTGCCCTGCTCCAGGCTGCTGTGTGGACTCCCCTTCCCTTTCCCTTTCCACTTCCCCTTCCCCTTCCCCTTCCCCTTCCCCTTCCTCTTCCCAGAGACTGGGGCTGACCAGTTGTCAGCCCATGTGTTTTATTCCTTCTCTGGGCATTTGTTGTATTTTGAGGGTTTTTTTCTGTTCTGCCCTGTTTTTTTCTGTGTTAATAAACAGTTCATTTTTTTTCCACTTTAACCTGCTGTTATCAATTTGTCTCATTGGAGAAGGAAATGAGGAGGCACCTTCCCTTTGGAGAAGGTGCCCATTCCGGAGCGTTTCCTCCTAAAATTTTGTCTCCAGAAACCAAGACACACATCCAATCTTTTTTTAAACATATCCAGAGATGGTGACTCCCCACCTCCCCAGGCAGACGATACTTTATCACTCTTTCAGTAAAAAACTTTTTCCTAACATCCAACCTAAATTTCCCTTGACACAGCTTAAGACTGTGTTCTCTTGTTCTGTCAGTTGTTGCCTGGAAAAAGAGACCAACCCCCACCTGACTACAGCCACCTTTCAGGAAGTTGTAGAGAGTGATAAGGTCACCCCTGAGTCTCCTTTTTTCCAGGCTAAACACCCCCAGCTCCCTCAGCTGTTCCTCATAAGGCTTGTGTTCCAAGCCCTTCACCAGCCTTGTTGCCCTTCTCTGGACATGTTCAAGCATCTCAATCTCCTTCCTGAACTGAGGGGCCCAGAACTGGACACAGTACTCACGCTGGTGAGTACGGCCTCACCAGTGCCGAGTACAGGGGAAGAATGACTTCCCTGGTCCTGCTGGCCACACTATTCCTGATACAGGCCAGGATGCCATTGGCCTTTTTGGCCACCTGGGCACACTGCTGGCTCATTTTCAGTCAGCTGTCAACCAGTACCCCCAGGTCCCTTTCTATCTGGGCACTGTCCAGCCACTCTGTCCCCAGCCTGTAGCACTGTGGGGGGTTATTGTGGCCAAAATGCAGGACTTGGCACTTGGAACTCGTTAAACTTCATCTTATTGGACTCTGCCCATCTATCCAACCATTCCAGGTCTCTTTGCAGAGCCCTCCTACCTTCCAACAGATCAACACACACTCCCAGCTTACTGCCATCTGCAAATTTACTGATGATGGATTCAATCCCCTCATCCAGGTCATCAATGAAGGTATTAAACAGGACTGGCCCCAGCACAGATCCCTGAGGGACACCACTACTGACTGGCCGCCAACTGGATGCAGCACCGTTCACCAGCACTGTCTGGGCCCGGCCATCCAGCCAGTTCTTAACCCAGCAAAGAGTGCACCTGTCCAAGCTGTGGGCTGACAGCCTTTCCAGGAGTTTACTGTGGACAGTATTAAAGGCCTTGCTGAAGTCCAAATAGACAACATCCACAGCCTTTCCTGCATCCGCCAAGCGGGTCACCTGGTCACAAAAGGAGATCAGGTTTGTCAAATATGACCTACCCCTCCTAAACCTATGCTGGCTGGGTCTGATCCCCCAGCCATCCTGTAGGTGCTGTGTGATGGCAATCAAAATGTTCCATTACCTTACTGGGTACCAAGGTCAGACTGACTGGCCTATAATTTCCAGGATCCTCCTTCCGGCGCATCTTGTGGATGGGCGTCACACTGGCCAGCTTCCAGTCATCTGGAACCTCACCAGTGAGCCAGGACTGTTGGTAAATGATGGAGAGCAGCTTCACAAGCTCATCTGCCAGCTCCCTCATCACCCTGGGATGGATCCCATCTGGTCCCATAGATTTATGAACATCCACGCAGCTCAGCAGTTCTCTGACTGCTTCCTCCTGGATAACAGGGGGACCATCCTACTCCCTGACACCATCTACCAGCCCAGGAGGACACTTGTCCTGAGGACAAACCATCTTTCCACTTAAGACTGAGGCAAAGAAGGCATTAAACACCTCCGCCTTCTCCCCATCTGCAGTAACTAGATTCCCTCCTGCATCCAGTAGAGAAACAAAGTTGTTACCCTTCCTTTTGCGATTAATATATTTGTAAAAACATTTTTTATTATCCTTCACAAAAGTCGACAAATTAAGTTCTAACTGAGCTTTGGCCTCTCTATTTTTTTTCTATATGCCCTAAAACCCCCCTTAAATATTTCCTGAGATACCTGACCCTCTTTCCAAAGATGATACATCCTCTTTTTATTCGTTAGTTCCTTCAAAAGCTTCTTGCTGGATATCTACCTCACCGACTCATCTTTCGGCACAGAGGGACAATTTAGAACAATTTGGTTGCAATGGAAGGGAGGTATGTAGTAATTTTGATTATTATCTGTAGAAATATAACAATATAAAAATATTTCAATCTTGCCTGATTTATGGCCAGGCTTTGAAATATCTGTAGCTATAGTCCATTTGCTGGGTTTAGGAGAAGATAATTTGGTTAACTCAGGGCAGTGAGTGGGAGAAACAACAAAAATTCTCAAGAGGTTAAATAACAAACCAGTCATTACCCACAGAAAGCAAATGTCTTTCTCCCCAGTGCCTGGAAAAGAAAACCTCCTTTCAGTCACAGAACCTGGGGACCTGCTGCACAGAAAAGACCCCATGGAGACAGATGGACAGGGAGCTGCACAAGCCAGCAGGGCACCACAGCAGCAACAGGGGCCACCAGCACTCTGGGCTACATGAACACGAACAGCCAGGAGATGAGAGAAGTGATTGTCCTCTTCTCCTCATGTCTCAGACTGGATCTGCATCCACTTTGGGGTATTATAATAAAAGAAAGACTGATAAACTGCAGTAAGTCCAGTGGGGGACCACCAAGATGGTCAGGGGCTGGAGCACTTGCTGTAGTACTGAGGCTGAGGGAGCTGGGCTTGTTCACCCCAACTAAAAGTTTTCAAGGGGAGGTCAGCACTAGAACAGGCTGCCTGTCTCTGTCCTGCAGTCTCTGTCCATTTCAAGACTGACTGGTTAAAGATCTAAGCAGCCTTTCTGAGCAATCTGATCCTGCTTTCAGCAAAAGGTTGGACTACAGACACCCTGAAGACCAACACTGATGATCCTGTGACTCTTTATAACTGAAAACCTTAACAATTAAATGTTTCATACATCCACACTAAGGTAGTTATATAAGAAGAAGAAATTCATATTGTTAGGAGTCAGACAAAAGATGAGGGAGAGTTGCAATAAAGAATGATCAATAAAAGCAGCTCTGTGTTTATACATATTGGTTTGCAGCAGTGCTGGTTCTAGGATTTCTGCCCTGTGTTCCAACATAGTATGACAGACAAACTTGACAAGTAGAGCTTTAGCTCCATAAGTCAAGAAGCCTGATTTCTTGTTGTCCTGCATGTTCGAAATTCAGATATGTGAACCTCATGTAAGATACCATAAATTTAAATAAAGTGTTTTGCACAAGTTTGAATGGATGTAAATCACTTCCTAGTCCCCAGGCAAAAACTGAGAGTATCAAAGAATAGGCTCATTGCTTTGCTTCCAAACAACAAGAGATATTTAAAAATAGAATTGTAATAAACAAACTTCAGATATTACTTAATGAAGTTGTGAGTTTCCCCAACCATTTTTCTAACCAACCAGATTAATTTTGTTCCTTTTTTTCTCATTAAACATATTACTTTAGAATGTGAGTTCCTTTGCCAATTTCTAGCCTGTGGAGAATTTTAATGACTGTCATAAACCCTACCAAAAATGGGATATTTAATGGAAATGCAAAGGGACCTTTAACTAGAGCACGTGGTGTGGTATACTGCAATAATAATAAACAATAATAGTAATATTAATAAAAATAATACAGTTTTATGTGTACCCATAAAAGGCCATTTATATGATCACTGTACTAATATTTAAAATTCCAAGGTACTGCATTTTTCACAATTATTATTGTTATAGGCTTTATAGAATTTTCCAAATCCTTTGTATCTCAATGTGTTGTGGCTTAAGGATATGCACTGGCAGAACTCTGGTCCTCAGACTACTGATTAGTTAAAAGGACTCTTTCTTACTAAAACTTTTTTAACATTTCCACTGCGCATATTTTTTTACATATACCCCTTAATAAGAAACTAAAAGGTTCAAAGATCCAGGAAGTTCTGAAAATTCCCCAAGTACAAATAAATGGAAGAAACGTATTCAATAAATTATGAACCTAAAAAATAATCAGTTAATATTCACTATCAAAAAGGCAATTTCTTATAAAGCAGTTTCTGCATGTCCCCAGGCCATAAACTTACTCCCTGGCTTCCACTGTGTGGAAGTTTCAATTAGAATTTCATGTTGAAAAGTACGTTAACACCTTCTTATATATATTTTGGTAATGTCTGTTTAACTCGGGCTGTCACAACTTGGAATGGATATTTTTTTTCTTTTCCAATAAACCAGTCAAAAAAGGGGGGGGAAGACATTGAATGGTTCATAAATATATAATGTTTCCCATTTGTTATATTCTGCAATCAGAGGCAGCAGCTTTAAACTTGCATATCAGTGCATAATTCCACAAACTTAAAAAATTGATCTGCCAATGTCTCCCCTCAAGCAATCTTTTAATTAAATGAACTTCACTCACCTTACCTCTAAACTCCATAGGTTGATTTTATATGGAGATTTGATTCATTTTTCAGTGAAGTTTTTTCTTGTTTTTAAACCGTAGAGGTTGTTTAGTAAACAAGTGTTTAAAAATGCATAGGTGACTGAACATAGATCAATGCCAATTATTTATTCACAATAAAAAACTTGGAAGTAATGAGGTTCTTTTGTATGCTTGCCAACCAAAGCAGAAGTAGGCTGGGTTCTAAGTCACAGTAAACGAAATTGAGCTTTTAATTTGTAGGAAACTGTGCTGATTTAGACCAGCTAGAGGTCTGCTTTAAGAATATTTTTTGCCCATATTCTTATACAAAAATTGAATTTGTAATAATGGCAGTTCTGTTTAAATGTATCATTAAGTTAGTACATGGTTCAACACAGAAAGTCATGATAATATCATTAAGAACCTAAAATATTTTGGAACACTTGCTATTAGTTTTTGAAAAAAAATTCTGATCAAGTGCACTTAACAGTTCAGAATACAAAAATACAGGTTGAACTACACGTAGAATGAGTGGCAAGTGTGTCACTCCAGTTGGCCAGGATACAGATCCTCATAGCAAATGTAGAAGTTGTACAAATTTGGATTTTAAAAAGCTGCAAGGGCACGGTCCAATGCCGGAACACTGGACAAGGACAGAAGAGAAAACGTGTGCATCCTACAGACTGCTGCAGACATACCTGCCTGCAGCTATGGGCTGCAGGAGCACGTAGGGCTGTGAGGAGTGAAAGGAGATGCACGCTGCCAGGGTAGAAACGAGAAGCTCCCTTCATTGTCTGCACCCAGGCTGCTGCTGATCCTGCCACTGCCAGGATGTCTTTGGGAAAACCACATCCCTGGAGAGCCCTGATGCTTCACTACCTTATGGGGTAGGGTAGAACATGTAGGAAAGCTAAGAGTGCTTTAACTTTTCCTTATGTAAACTACAGTCTGCTGCCAAGAGGAGAACAGGAATTACAGATGATTTCACACCTCACTAGTTCCTTACTGTCCTTTTTTTGCTGTCATCAAACTGATCTGTATGAAGAACATCAAGTGTTGAAGAAGACCATGATACTTTTGTTCTCTGCTGACATTTTGAGACCCTGTGTAGGAAAATCTTCCACGGGTAAAGCTGGAAGACAACATCAACAACTGTACTTCTCTCCCTCATGTCTATTTTAATGTTACTTAAGATTTCACGACAATCCAAAATATATTTATAAGCATCCCACATGCTTGTAAATTGGTGCAGCAAAAGCTAAACACAACTGCCAGCAGTTTTCAATGCCCATAGTAAATATTGCTCTATTTCCCCTTCCACTCCCCAAAAGTCTTTGCTTCTAAACCATTTGCAGTGCTGCTAAGGAATCATAACTGCAGCACCAGACATTACATGACAGCTGTTTGAACAGAAATACTAATTGCTTTCATATTTAATTAGCTATTGTTTAAATTAAAAATACCAACAAAACAGTCACAGCAGGCTCATTTTAACAGGAGGTTTATTGGTCCAGGCAGTAGCTCAAAGAGCAGCAGGCACTGGATTCATGCACCAGCTCTCTTTAGTCCTGAGAAACTGCCAGTGTATTCCTCACTCAACAGCTGCTGGTTCATCCCACTGGCCTGATCTTCTTCCTAATGGTTTTCCCTCGCCTGAAAAGGCAGAAACAGAGATGTGTCATCCAAGGCAATAGGGAATCCTCTCACCTATCCTTAGTTATTAATGATGCAGGTGCCTACAACCCCTTTATTGAAAATGGGGAGTAATAGCCCCATTCATGCATCTGAAGACTATTGTACTTGGGAGTATCATGTCCACACTGCTCAGGGCTGCCCACTTTAGCACAAACAGTCTGCTTTCACAGATTTGAGCACTTGGCCCTAAAAGATCATGATTATCTTTGTGATTTTTTTTCCTAAATCAAAATGACTGAAATGACATGGTGGCTGGGTCACAAGTTTTAGTATCAGGAGGATAACGGTATGTGCTCTGCAATCTGAAAAGGGATTTGGAGTTGTGCTACCTGTCCTCCTGGACTTGAGAGCTGTGTCCTCCACAATCACTTATTGCTTATATGAAATTGTCTCTGGGGCTTCCCATCCCCAGATTGACCTTGGGTCCTCTTAGAAAGCAACAAGCTCAAGTGAAAGAATATTCAACTGGTTTATATGAAGAAGGAAACAGGTTCTCAAAGCAATGAGGAAACATGAGTTATTTGATCATGTAATTGTAGTTAAAGAGAGTAATCTAGGTTAGGTGCAAATACCTTTGCCATGGAAATCCAAAGTTTGATAGCATGAGTATCAAGCATTGTGCCACATGAAAAACTGGTGTCAAAAGCTGTCGCCCTCTGACACGTTCAATATTGCCCCCACTCCCTCTGTGTCAGACGGTGTCATAGGTTAGCAAGCTGAGTCTCAGAAGTGATGTTCTTCTTACAGTTTCCCCCCATGACCTGACAGAACCTATCAGCTGGCCGGTTTGAATATGGACAATTCTTTTAGCCACTTAAAGTTGTGACCATCTCTGTGATCCACACTTAAGAATAGACAAACTCCCCCCCCAAGCTCTCTCTCGTTTCCGGTGCTGGGACAGGTGGCCGCGGGGCCCAAGTGGGGGCCAGCGGGCCCGGCCAGGTCCTGCTCAGGCCAGGCTGGGCCGAGATACAGCCATCCTGGAGCCGATGGGCCCAGTTTCCACCTGTGGAACCCCCCTCCAGCCCCCCTAGCAGGGCTGTGGGCAGACAGAGCGGCTCGGCTCCCCCCCGCACTGAGGCCAAGATTTCAGCAAAAAGCAGCACTGATGTCCGGCAGAGATCAGGTGACCAACAGCGATAAGCCACATTCGAGCTGCAAGGCCGAGGTGAGATTAACCCTTTTATTGCTGTGAAGAGCTGAAAACCTGAGAGAAGAAAAAGAGGAGATGCTTAAAGCTGAAATTCTTTCGTGAAGCTATGATATATCAGAGTATCCCGTTGCAACTTCATGAAGATATGGGGGGTGGAGTGTTCAACTCGTAAGCAAAAGCACCTGCACTGAGATAGGCAGATGCTGACGCAGCTGTAATTTCATGAGAAGTTTGAACAGGGAGAGATGGAAGCGATGAGGACTTTTGCTCCAAACGGGAAAGGAGAAAACCTCAGTTCCTAGAGATGGACCAGATGAGCACTTTTGCTCCAAATGGGAAAGGAGAAACCTCAGTTCCTAGAGATGCTCCCAGAGATAGTCCTAAAGATGAAGCTGAAGAAAACCCTTAGCTCCCAGGGAAGGAGAAGGGCCTCTGTTCTTAGAGATGAAATGCTCCCAGAGATGGGTGAAGAGAACTTTTGTTTCTGAACGGCTCAACCTTAAAATTGTACCCCAAAAAACTTCAAGAGTGGACCCTCGAAAGCAGTTGAGGGAAAAGCTGCAAGTCAGGGGAAGGGACTCACATGCGAGCAGAGACTCCTCTTCCTAAATGCACTGAACAGAGTTATTTGGAAGTGGGCGGCTGTCTTGTGATAATGTTTTCCTAGCATGAGCAAGAGAGACTCTTCTTTCTAAATGGACTGAAAAAGGTTATTATGGAAGTGGTAAACAGACTGAACATCTTAAGGGTTGTCTTTTTACATTGTCAGTGGGAGAAGGGAGGAAGGTGGGGGGGAGGAGGAGAGCTCTGAAGGTGTGGTATAATTTTTTTTTCCTCTTTTAGGTCTGTTAATAAACTTCTTTATATTCTTTCAAGTTTGGTGCCTGCTTTGCATTTCTCCTAATTCTTATCTCACAGAAGATAAACAGTAATGAGTATTTTGGACCAAACCACTACAGACGGGAACACTGGAAGCCTCACTCCAGGCAACAGCTTGCATAGCTGGAACCAAGGCAGTGCAGGGACAGAGTACTTTGTAGTGCACAGTCTGGATGCCCCAGTGGCAGGTCAGCCTAGGAGATTCACAGTTGTTTCCCTGAATGTGGAGATTCTGGAATGTTATGTTTAGATAATATTTTTGTTATTATTATGTTTAGATAATATTGCTTTAGGTATTACCAAATGGCAATTGAGGCATTTTTCAATGGAATATGGTGCTGCTACCCAATGCTGTCACTCCTATCTTCTCCCTGGTGACATCTACAGGAGTTACTAATACACTTCAAATGGCTTTGCTGGTTGCATGATCATTCACCTCAGTGATTCCTGAAGATGCTGGCAAGTATATTGCAGGTGCAACTATTTTCTTAAATAAATATTTGTGTGGATTTTCATGTGAGATTCACTTTCTGCTGATATTCATGAAAAGAAAATTGTCTCACCCAAATATACATGAAAATCAAATATTTAACTGTTGCGAACACTGCCAAGGACAATTTTGTTTAAAATGTGTGCAAATATTCATGACAAATGTTTTGTGATATTCAGCTCTGAAAAATTAACAATGCTTAAATTGCAACACATGTAACAAAACCTATTAGTTCTAATAAGTCAGTACAGTGGAATTAATCAGGTTTTCATTTAAGCAAATGTATTACAAACTAAATTGTTTCATAAGCTGTCAAATGCACAGAAGCACAAAAGTTTGCATCCATTTTTAACTACCAAGAACCAGGTTGGTATGTGGCCTTCAGGGTTTGGTTCAAGTTCTGACTGGGAGCCCAGCTCACACATAGGGGTAGTGCTGCTCGGAAAGGGATTTGTAGTGAGATCCCTCACAACTAACCTCAGCTGTCTGAAAGATACAGGTGGGAATGATTTGTCCCAAGCTTCCTGTAAAATCAGGGGATGCTGAGGAAACTCGCTCTTCCCCAGAACAAGCGCCTATGATAGACAGAATGAATGGCGGCCTGGAGGTTCCTGTCACTCTGCATTAACCATAAGGGGAGCCTGAACAGATTATTTATAGGCTAGGCACCTACAAGACAGATAGAATTAGGTGATATGAATCTCTTCAATTACAGATCCCAAACAACAAATCTGGATTAGGTGAAATGAACTCACCTCTACTTGGCATTTTCTGGAGACTGTAAGGGAATTGCATGTCTTGCTGAAAAGGGTTTCCATTAAAAAATCCTGATTTGCTTATTATGTGCCATATTTCTTTGCCTGCAAAAATATGACAAACCCCTTGCCTTCATGATCTTATTATGAAGGTCAAAATAAGTAATGATATATTTATTCAAATCTGACTTTTTGACTGAAATATGTGCAGAAGTGTTGGAAAGTTTTCTTTCAAAAAACAAGTTTCTAGACTTCTTCATGAGTGAAAAAAATAATGAAAATATATCCCAAGTGTGTCTGAATACTCAAAGTAAAAAAAAGAAAAATAGGAAAAAATCAAGGTATTATAAATTTTCCCACTCTCATGATCTCTAAGACATGTTTATGATTTTTGGGGACCCAACCCATGATGTTTTAGCACTTTTGGTTGGGATTATCAAGATGAAAATATCCTTCCCTTCCTGGTTGGCATTTGTAAGGATTCATTTGTTTTCCTGAGGCAAAATATATGTGCATTATATTATTCATTTGAAAAGTGTAGTAGGCAAAATCAAGGAAATTCTGTGGCACTGATGCATGACTTCATGCTGAATGCATGCAATGGAAACCTTCACACAATCCATGAACACAGCACATGAAGGAAAGCAAATGTGAAACAATCTTCCTGTGCTGCATTAACATTATTGTGTGAATGTTCCATTTGGGAACACAAACATGAATATAAAACAAGTTCTTCTCTATTCTGCCCACAAACACCATGATGGCTGAAATATACATTACTTGGCAAGAGAAAAAAGCCCAAACATGATTCTGGAGAAACCCAGTGTGGAAATAAGATCCTTGTGTGCTTTGGGGGGAAAGCCTGTCCCCCTGAGCCATGAATTAGAGTCTGCAGGATGCAGGATGATACATGGATTCCCAGCTACTGCTTTGTGGAAGGCTCTGGCAGGATCTAGATTTCAGTTCACACTGGAAAGTTGGGTGCTGTAGGGGTGGTCCTGGCAATGCCAGCCCAGCTGTGCCTGCCCTACCTTGAGATGCCAGACATTGAACACCTTGCATAACTTGCATGGCAGCCTCTGCCACTGCACACCAGGAGCACAGGCAGCCACATTGTCTTAGTAAACAAAGCACAAGGCTGTGGCTTCTCCTTAACATGATTCCTAAACAGACATAATAAGATGTAATGCAACTATGGATAGATGTGGATTTCATTACAATAAATTCATCCAGTTTTTAATTTCGAACACACTGTTTTCTGGTTTCAGATTTTTAAAATAGCATGACAGAAGTGTTCAGTCATGAAGTATATACCAATGAGGTTCACCTGCACATCTAAAAGGGTGAGTTGGAGACCTACACTTTTACAAATTTCCTACCTAATTTTGGTGTTACGGAAAACTTTAAAATGTCTTCAAGTTTGGTTTTTTTTAATTAAGTTCAAAATTTGCCATCAGCAAGATTTCAACTCAGTATACTGTTAACTAATTTGTTTTTCATCAAGTTCTTTATTAACAGAGAAATCCCTTGATTATTACACTTCTCTGACTTCTTGATAATCTCCCTTGCAACCAGTCACATAATGCCTGAATACTTTTCACTGAAATATTATTGAGCCAAAAAAGCTGATGGGCCCTGTAATTAACTTCCAAATAATATTAAAGAAATAGGATGTTGCAAATACTAGGAGTCAGAAATGGATTAGTGCCTGGTTTGAGAGGCCCATGGCACTGAGAGCAGCCTTTGAGCGGAGGCTTACCTTCATTTCAGTCCTGTTCTTCATTCTTCCTAACAGCTGCTACATTTTCGGTGCAATGCAATTTACATTTTACAGTGCTTTTCCTGACTGCACTCCAGGATACTTAACACATTCAAATGACCACAAGCT
Source organism: Corvus kubaryi (assembly GCF_017639235.1). Taxonomy (NCBI): domain Eukaryota; kingdom Metazoa; phylum Chordata; class Aves; order Passeriformes; family Corvidae; genus Corvus; species Corvus kubaryi. The sequence continues at coordinate 6,569,828 of NW_024581116.1, read as the reverse complement.
ATTCAGCCCTGATGGGCAAGATGAAGCACAGTGATGCCTCCTCAAACTCACTTCCTTTCCAATTACAAAAATAAATTAGCTGAACCTAACAGCACAAACCTGAGAAATGGATATTGCAAAGAAGAGAGTACCTTCAAGCTGAGCTGAGAGTGATAATAATCAAGCCCATAATTAAGAGTAGAAATATGCTTCAGTATCAAACAGCCACTGCTTCATTTGCAGTTGATAGGAAGAGAGCAAACTCATTACAACAGCAATGTAAGGCTTTTCATACAAGTGCCATAAAAAAGACATTGCAAATATAAGTTAATTAGCCATATAACGTGTCTTGATGACAAGAATTTCCTGTCATAATCCTTTTTATGGAGAGATAAGAAAAGTCAGAACTTGCTCAAAAGTGGAAAAGTAGCTGCACAATGATGAATATAAATCAGGATTTCTGATTTAACGTGAAGCCACAAGGGTTCATTGCCCCAAATACACTCTGAAAGCATAGATGCCCTCAACAATTTGGAGAATAAAACATGTTTTAAATAACACTTAAAATGTGTTTCATTCAACAACAGCAAAACATCTTCATGGACCACGCATGATTTCTTTGCCTTCAGAGATGGGGTAGAAACCTGTGAAAGGAGCCAGAACATTCATGTTGTGCCACTTGCTCCAATCTCCCGAGATCCCTCTGTGCATGTGTATGGAGAGCTGGAGAGAAAATATAAGAAGCCTGAAGGACAAGTAACTCAGGAGCAGTAAACTCCCACTGACGGTACCCGGCAGTAACCTCTAAAAATTTTCTGGATGTGAAATATCTCGTTTCTTCAGGAGTTCACAACAAATGAACTTCACAGAGAGGGATTTATTTAACCAATAGATATAACCACAAGTAGACTTTTTTACTGTTACAGAGTCTCTAGCTTTCATCACTCCTTCTTTGGAGCAATTAGACCCAGGAAACGGTATTAAATATAAAATGAAAGCCCAAGGCACAGGTTCAAATACAGACTGGAACTAGGTAATATTTAAGGTTCTTTCTTTTGTCTGCTTTTAACATTTTCTGCCTTACCCAGCAGACTATGTTCCTTTTAAAGCTGAGATTTTGAAAATGAAAATGCAAAGTTTCCCCTTTTCAAAACATGGATGACATTTCAAGAGTCCTTCCTTCATAGCTCCTTCTCTAAAGCAAACAAAGCTGCTATAAAAAAAGTTAAAGAAATGAAATTCAAGGGAAAAGAGAGAAAAATATAGAGGCATAAACTTCTCTTCCATTTCTGACCAGTTTTGAACTTCTTGTTCATATTTCCCATACTCTGTCAAAATGAGCAGCTGGTAACACTTGTTACTAAGAACAGGTTATAGATGGATCATAACTTACTTGCTGTGCTTCAGAATATGTTATGTACATGAGAAAATGCTCTGATTCAGACTCAAAATTTTACTTCCCACAAAGGATTCTGACTTGTAATAATCTGATTCCCCAGCAAAGTTTCCCATCTGTCAGAAATAATTAAACAAGACCATAATCCATTAGTGCTGTGACAGAATCTTCTAATATGTATTGTATTTCTGTTTCTTGCTAGATTTCCCTATTTACCTGCTTTCTAAACGATCTACTTAATTAAAAGTAGCTCTCTATGTAATCAAACTTTCAGTAGAAAATGGTCATTTTTACAAATCAGAAATGCTAAGTGGAAGTGATTTCCTTAACTTCAGTAAGCAATCACTAAACCTTTGGTGGAATCAGCAAACTTTTGAATGACTAATCTACTGAGATTCTTGAAGTCCTGTAAACACCTTTAGTACTTCACTAGAGAGAGAAAAAAAAAAGCATACTAAATGAGCCTGAAGCTTTTAGGTATTATTCAGGCAGATATTATCTATATAATAGGTTATATAGTAGGTTAATAACATGACTGCTAATCACTATTTCAGTTAATGCAAGTCACAAAAGGCAGTGAATTTGCAGACTATAAAATAAACATTTGCAGAGCCTGATCTCTACCTGGATCTAGAGCGTGTAAATAATCCCTTATCCTCATAATCACTGGAGTTCACCAAAGGGTACCAAGGGAAATGAAATGGGAAGGGGAATGAAACTCATCTATTGATGTGACTCTGATTTGAGAATAGGGAGCTCAAGCAGTAACCTATTCTGCTGAAGCAGAACTGTAAAGTGTCATAGTTCTGAGCAGAGCTCTGGAGGTGCACCAAGCATAGCTAGGCATACCCTCCAAAAAATTAACAGCACAGCAGCCTCCTTAGCGTGAAATTACCCTTTGTGTTTCCTGCAGTAAACAATGGTTTCCAGAACCTGCATATTATCCATTCATTGCCACTGACTTCTTCAAACTTCTGTTTCCTCTGTTTCACATTCATTGCTTCTAACTCTTTGTATTTTCAACTTTTCCATTTCCCGCTCTTCTTTACTCTTTCATGTTCTATTTTGCTCAGAGCTCGAAGAGAGAGTTCAAAAAACTTTCAGTAGGACGCCTGTGAGAGGATGCTGGTCTGTCAGGAGCTGCCTATTATCTCGCAACCCTGCGTGACACAGACAGCGAATGCAGACCACTCGAGCTCAGGAACATTGTGCACAGGATTGAATCATTGTAACATCAGTTCATTTTGCAGTGACAAGGATCCTTAAGATAAGGGTTTAAAACTTCCTTAAAGCCAAACAATATAGGTACCTGTTTCAATGAAATTGAGGCTTATTTCTAAGTCTCTTATAATCCTTCTCATTTCTCATGATCTCCTCTTCCTTCATCTTTCAATCTCTGTCAACAACCTTGCATATGAGAGCACAATAACAATGCTCTGACATCCATCTTGGTAAATGAAAAACATGGTGAAAGCAGGGTATGCATGTGTGTAGTTTACTCCTAATATTAAGCTACTAGAGAATTCTGGGAAAAAAGTAATTATGAAATTATTGTTCTGGTATCAGCTATGTGGTCAGGTTTTTAAGGTGTGCAATAATATCCCTAGGTATGGGTTGTAATATGAGAAAGAATATTTGAATTTAGCAGCAAAGCTTAATGGAACAAACCATCAAAATAAAGATTTTTAAAAATCTTTTCATGCTTTATTTAGTCTACAATATCTTATTCATGTGCTCATAATGTGAAGTTAGTACATAGGATGAAATATCAAAGAAGATAGAAGTCTATCACAGGCAGACTTCATCTAACTTCCCTTTGTTAATTAATGTACAAATTCTCTGTTTTGTTTGAATATAGGGGCCACTTATACCAGTATTGCTCATGCAGAGTAACAACTTACGACTCAAAATGCCCAGAAAACACTCACTATATTTAAAGGCTTTTGCAGTCACTCATCATCATAGTGCCCAAAGGAAGCATTCAAATCAATATTAAGGCACTTCAATTTAAGTGTTTGCCTGTGCACTTGTGCGTCTAGTTACCTAAAGAGAAAGTCTCCTAGATATCCCACAATAAAACAAGCCTCCCACTGGCTGTCAGTGTTTGTAACTGAGTCCCAGCACAAGCTTCTAAGCCCCTGGTGCAGGCAGATCTGGAGAACACCGAGTGAAAACCAAAGAATTAGTCCTGACCAGCAGCAAGTGTCCAGTTCTATTGCACACATAGGCATCTTGTGTCATTTGAGAAGCTTGGAGGTGCCCTGCCTGACTCAGGATGGTGTCTTGCACAGCCGTCTGTGATCTCTGCCTGCCCCACAGGGTTGTTTTAGACTATATAGGCACCTCAACTGGCACTAGATGCATCTGTGTGACTGAAGTGACTCTTCGATGTCCACCATGTGGAGAGCTGAAGCACTGCATGAGGGACTCAAGGGTGTCTGAGCCACTGTTAGCTCACTCCAGGGCTGTTCCCAGCATGTAGTCACACTGATTGTGTGGAAGAGGCTTGTTGTGGTTTAAAGCTGGCTAGGCAGAAGCCCCACGAAATGTTATTTTGCATAAGGGAAAATAAAGAATATGGAGGAAAACTAGAAAACTGCAAGGCAAAACAGGTTCAGACTTAAACAGTTGCTGTATAAAGAAAAGTTTATTGGTAACAGAATTAAATGTTAAAAGAAATAATCAGAAATTAAAGCAAAACTCTCCTCTCATCCAGCACCTCCTCCTTCCCACCGAAACTGCACAAGGGAAAAAAACCCAAAACATGGGATTTGGTCAGTGTTGCAGTTCTTAAAAGTCTCTCCAATATTTAAGGATAAAAGAGTTTTCTTCTGCTTTAATGTGGTTTCCAGACTGTTACCAGCAACAGTCCCACCGAAAACAAATCTGCTGCAGTGAAAAACATCTCTCCCATGAAAATCTCACAGTTCATTCATATTGCAGTCATGGTCCCATACACATAGGGTTTTAATCTTTTAAGGATGAGTTATTGTGACCTGGAAACAAAGGCTCTCTTCTTCACAATCTCTAAAAGCCTTTCACTGCTTTTACATAGCCTGGCATGGGCATTTTCATATCTTCATAAGCTGCTTGTGAATTCCCCATCTCCCTATGTACTTCAAATGGGTTAAAGAGACAATACATCTTGTGATATTACAGTTCGTACCACAGCCTGCAGAAAGCAATTTTAAGCTATGTGCAGAAAAGCGCCTCTGCCTCTTTTTCCCCGACGCCATTTTGACTCCATTCCATCTGACTTACTTTCTCTTTCTTTCTGACCTTAGAGACACCATGTTAAGAAACAGAACTTTTCTGGGCTTTACACTGGAGAAACCCTCGCCCCCTTGCATGCTGCTGACTGCATGGTGTCTTATTCGGTCTGGTACAGGCTATGTTGGCTGCAGAGAGGTTCTGCTGGCTCGCGGTGGGCCAAGTGGCGGGGAATCCCCGCTGGCTGATCTCAGCTGTGTGGAAGTCCACGGCTGTTTCTCAGCTGCCTGGGGCTCTGGGATGGCTCCTCCGCAGCAACCCGGGGCTCCGTGGTGCTGTGCCGGGGAAAGGGAGGGGGAAGGGTGTAGGGTATGCCAAGCCACTGCCCTGGAGGAACGTCTGCTGAGATAAGGAGATTGCACAATCTCCCAGCAGGACTCCCTGGGAAGGCAGCTACTCTCAGTTACGTCGAGAACAGACAGACCCAGAATCCTCTGGGAGACCCTATGCAGATCCTTTGTAACCCATTGGCCTTTACCCTCTGGCACTCACCCCCTGTATCCCTATAAAAGCTAGCCCTCTGCCCCTGCGAGAGAGAGCTCTCGTCCCTGGCTTTCCCCTTCACTGGAGTACGGACCAACAATAAAGCTACCAGCGGGGGGTGAGTCCCGAGTGCAGGGGAGCCAGCCGAAGTCAGGATACGAACACTGATATGATTTGAGCATCATGCTTCCTTTATTGTTTACTTACACTCACTTATATCTACTTTGCAAAGATTCACGCCCTATTCCCACGGGACAGCCTCTAAGCAGCAGGGGAGCCGACCAGTGTATAACTTTTCCCAAGGCTGCTCAAGGCTGCCTGCTGCCAGGTGTCTTTCTGGCCTATCTGCAGCCTGAGGACCTTCAGGGATTCTTCTGCAGCAGCCCTGGGTTGGCCAGACTTTCCTGGGCTATCATATGCCCCTGTTCCACAAGGAATCCCTCTACAGCTACCTTCGTGCGGAACCAGCCACACGAGCCTCTCATCTCTCTCTGGTCTGGCCTGGAGGCTGCCCTGCAGAGCTGAGCTGAAATCACGAACTGACAATCACTAAAGAGCTGACAGCTTCTGCACGGGCCCTCCTGGCCAGCAGCTGAGGGAAGACACTGGACCTTGGGAAGGCGATTCCATTTGGGACCATCTCCCTGGCCCAGTCACCTCTTCCTCGGTCAGAGCTACTGACCCCATCACCAGCTGTAATAGAAGGGGGCCCAGCCCAGGCCCAGAGGCCTCCCCCCACCTTCTGGCAGGAGAGCCAGAACAAAAAGGGGCCTTCCCACCCTTGTGCTGCCATTAAATGCACAAAATCGCGAGAAACACTATTGGCTTAGGAACTCATCCATCAACTCGGTTTCAACCCACTACACGGCTACATGGAAATGATCAATCCTCACAGTTGGCCTCAAGGCCAGGAAACAGTCCCAGAATCTTCTGTGTTTTGTAGTATAGGTCTTACTGTTATTTTCAATGCTTTTGATTTATAGTGCCTCTCTTGCACAAAGTTGAGACAAGTTCATGCTCATGAAGATTTCTTGGGAGGCTCTGGACCTGGGATCATTCATCAGTTCTAAGGCCTAAATTTACTTCTAGAGAAAATAAAAAAACAAGAGTAGAGAAAGAGAGAAAGAAAGAGGAGGAGAAACAATTAGGGTTCCCAGATGAGCATCCTCTCCTGGGTTCCTGTTCAGTGCAGTGGCTGTCCCTGTAATATTTTGCCACTAACAGTATATTTTTCACCATGACCCATTTGAGGCCCCATTGTTTGCTCCTGCTTATGATGCTGAAGCTCATTTTGTTTGGCAACAGAAGCTAAATTCTGAATGACTGCTAAGCTTAATGGTTCTGTGTTATTAGGGTCCCTAAAGTAGCTCAAAAGCTACAACCAAACAGAGGAAAAGGAGGTAAAGAAGGGATGATTGTCTTGCTGTGGCAAGCACTTCCCCTATCAGCAGATGCAGGAACAAAGACATAAGAATAGCAACATCAGGAGAACAACAAAGGGAAAATAATTCCACAGAGGCTGTGGGACAGCAGTCCCATGGCAGCTTGGGTGAAAGGGCGCAGAGCTGCCAGAGGAAAGCCCTTAGCTGTAAAAAAGGCCAAGGTACCCTCATGCAACATTCCCTCAGTCTGGTCACTGATTACACACTTCTAACTATCAACTGGATCACACCTGGATTCAGAATGGTGTATTCTTTCCTCTTTGGCTCAGAAACACTCCACAAAGTCAATTTAAGAGCATTTATGGCTTGTGTAGGGAAATCATGCTGTTGCAATATCCTATCACTTAAATGACTTAGAAAGAGAGATCTATAAGTGTGTGGCATAGCTTACATAAATCAAAGTGCACTAAGGATTTGGGGAAGTTTTTGCTCTCACATACACCATTCTAAACTTGAAGTATGTAAATCAGTGCCAACTGAATTACTCTTGATTTGTCTTACTGTAAATGCACTAGTGTAGTCTGTGAGTCAGCTTTTTAATTAGAAAACCCAGGGAGACTGAAGTTGGACAGGCATTTTTTACATTAATTATGTTTTTTCAAGGAGACTTGAAACTGAGAAATACTCCATAATTTGGAATAAAATAAAAATAACATTAAAATTATATCATTCATTAATCTATAATCTTCTCTGCTGTAAGTGCTCCTGCGTCTCCACAGCACTGAATTTAGAGTATAAATAAAAGACTGTACCAGAGGCTACAGAATTGACAGATCATAAAAAAGCATTAATAACATAAAAATAATGAATAGCATTGGAAATAGGGTAAAGTAGGCAAAGTTTTCTTAATTTCCCTTTTGGAAATAGTATGAGAAAGAAGTCAGCGGGAACCTTTGCATTGATTTGACTGTTCTGTCTGGTTAATCACAAACACAGAGTCTGTACCACTATTGAATCTGCACTGCTGAGCTTCCGTGTCTGCAGAAGAATAACAACCAGGTCACTCTTAGCATAGGAGAGACTTTAAGTGAAGAAATACAGTACAGTATTCCGTATCTACTTAACACTTTCATGCAAACAGTAGTTTTATGGTTGCTCTTGCTTTTGAATTGCTTGTCCTCTCTTCTGCAGCCCTGCAGTCTCTGCTGTGTCTCTCTCAAGTGGCTTTTTTTGGTTTTTTGCAGAAGACTGACACAAAGTAGAGGACACAATGTCTTGTGAATGATGGGTCAGTCTAATGCAACATGGTTATGGCTAGGAATTGTCCAGAGACCAACCTTGGACTTGTTGGGATAAAGGTAGACAGACTTTCAGGAAGAAGATCACGTCTCTAATTATGTTCAGTCCATAAAAATAAATGGTAAAAGTAGTTATCTAAAACAGACATAGGCATAAAACCAACATTATACACAAATGGGAACAAGAAACTGTATTTAAATCCCTTTAACCTGTAGCTAATCAAGCTTAACACTGGAAAGCCATTCAAGGGGAAATTTGGATGGTCTTGTCCTCTGAAGAAAATCAAACAGTAGTTGGTGATCCCTACTTCATCAAAAAGGAAAATTTTAAATTATATTGAAAAAACACCTACCTTTTTATCTGTCTCACTACTCCTGCAACCTACTTATCTGCTGTAAGACTGTGGATTGGATTTCTTTAGGAATGAGTAATAGAAAAAAAGCTTTTGCTAGACACAGAAACTCAGATCTAGAATGTCAGCATTGTTGTGTTGTGAAAGGCCCTGTGACAACAAAATAATAAAAATATTAAATGGTCAGGGGGCAGGTCAATATGGTGAAGAAAAAAAATGTCCCAATGGCATGTGAAGGATGGTGTATGAGTTTTAGAAAGCTCACATTTAGAAAAAACCAATATTGTTAAAAAACTCTAAGCACAGCTAAAAGCAGATGGATGTTAGACAAACAGAAGTGACCTTTCAATTTGTTAAGTACAGTCCTTCTGCCCCTTTCAGAACTAACAACCGCACAAGTTTGGTGGCCCTGATGGCATTCTCAGGCAGAGGGAAGATTGCTGCTGTGCAATGACCACCACAACTTTGGCTATTGGATCTCCCAGAAGATCAAAACCAGACCAAAACTATTGGGAAGGAAGATATAGTTGGATCTGTGTAGAGGGATTCCTTGTGGAACAGGGGCATATGATAGCCCAGGAAAGTCTGGCCAACCCCGGGTTGCTGAGGAAGAACCCCTGAAGGGGCCTCAGGCTGCAGGCAGGACTGGAAGACACCTGGCAGCAGGCAGCCTTGAACAGCCTTGGGAAAAGTTATACACTGGTTGGCTGCCCCGCTGCTTAGAGGCTGTCCCGTGGGAATAGGGCATGAATCTTTGCAAAGTAGATAAAAGTTAGTGAAAGTAAACAATAAAGGGGAGAATGATGCTCAAATGGTATCAGTGTTCATGTTGTTACTCTGGCCGGCTCCCCTGCACTCGGGACGGGCCCCCGCCCCCCCCGCCGCTACAGATCTGGGCAAATAATACCTGTGCTCCAAGCAAATGCAATTAATCTTAAATATTCTGATAGTTTGCTGAGAATGCATTCTCCTATATTTCAGATCTCCATATTTTCTATTACCTAGAACAAAACATAAGCTGTTTTCCTACATTTCCAATCTAGGACAGGAGAAAAGATTGTGGGTCTTCTCAGGGTTGATTTGTTGAAACCGCTATTTTTATTTCTTTAGGATTTTTGAAAAATCAAATAAAAATTTGAATTAAAATCAAAAATCCTGAAGAATGCAGTCGTTGGGAAAGCAGCCTGTATCAGCCATTTAAGTGTTTAATTTTGTGGACTTTTTCTTCTCTGTGTGTGAGAGAACTTGCATTATTAGTGAACATTTCAAAAGACAATTGACAAAAGACAATTGTGGACTATAAGTCATAATGTTCTTAAGTTAGAAATGCTGACAATGTACAAAACTTTTATAGTCTGTGGTTTGCAATGTGTCTGGCTTTAAGGAGAGAGTTGCTGTCTAAATTCTGTAACGTTTCTCCCATTTTCTCACCACCTCCTGATGCAGAGCATGATGCTTATTAATGTGATCCAGCGAGACAGATTTGTGCCTTCTCTTAATGTCAGGCTCTTTATTTAGCCACCTACTCCAGGATCTTTTGCCAAAAGACGCTCTGCCTATATTTAAGTTGCTTTTAAGGAATGTTACATGAATCAGTACAAATTCTGACCTGGCAAAGTTTTCCATTTTCAGACCCTGCTATATTTTACTCAGTCCAATGGAAAAAAAAAATGGAAAGAGAGAATCAGCTGTTCTTCCCAATGCTCATTGTCAGGGGATTCAAGAAAATAAAGCAAAAGCACAGTATCATTGCCCTGAGCACTAAAGCTTTGATAATGAGAGAGCTGCTGGGATATGATAAGTACTGGTTGGATAAATTTAAAAAGCAAAAAAGCCAAAGCAACAAAATGTCTGTGGGTAAGTTAGTGAAAATAAAGCTACCTAAAATCCCCACATCTCTCTGCATTAAATGTTTATTATCATGTGAGGGATGAATCACAGAAATATGTTAGAGCACTTGTTATTTGGAGGGCATCTTTGTTGACAAGCAAATTGCATACAATCTGAGCCTTTGTGGTTAAAGTCAGCATGCTCTCTTCATTCTCAGAGGGAAAATTAAGTAGGACAGAGAATTCCTGATGTGTCTGGAATAGAAACTAAAGAGTGGATAAGCTAAAAGAATTACTTGAGATGTTCAAAAACGTACATTTATTACTTCATTGCAACATATCTTGAGGTCACTAGCTTTAGGACTGATGTTGCTACTAACTTACGCAAATACACTTCTTTCTGTTGACTTATTTTCTCTTTGTAGATTTAATCATCTGGTGCTTTGGGGCTTAAACTGGCAAGTGATCCATGATCCTACCATCTCTGTATCACATTCCACAGGTAGACAAACCCTAGAAGGAAACTCTGCTTTACTGTAGGATGGTTTATCCCAGATTTAATTCAAGAGAATCTGAGAAAAGAAAAGGAGTCTTGGTTACACTTTTTAAAGAGTTACGCTGATGTTAATTTGCGTGGGTGAGTTCTAAAAGAACAGAGAGCTGTAGTGGGGGAGTTCAACTTGCTAAATAATGCCCAGTGCAGTGAAATCTCAGCTTGGAGTCCATAGGCATAAAAATAATAAAAAGTAAAATAAATTAAGGTCTTTGCCCCAGGACATGTAACTTTCCTTCCATTACCTGTGGTAAAGGCAATGACAGTTGGGTCCTCTTCAGTATTCCCTCAGGTTTGCAAAGGGGCAACTCTATGACCACATTGGAAATCAAGTCAGGACAGAAAAGAGAAAAGCAGCACATCAGTGAGTAGTGTGGGATCTTTGGGTTAAATAGAGAAGTGTTGATTTGTGAAGCACATTTCAGGTTAGAGCTTGGGTGGCGGCTCCTGAATTGTCTCAACTGAAAAAGCAGGAGGTTTCATGTCTTTAAATTCATGTAAGCAGCATGAATGTATCTCAGATTGCTAGGACTCCTTTACTCTTAGCAACGGACAGCACTATCCAGCCAGAACTAATATGTTATGCTTATTAATTAAAGGAGTATTGTTAATATAAAAATCATACTTCGCCCTGAAAATTTTTAAAATACTGTTATAGAAGTAATATGTTTTACTGACAGACACTGGAAGAGATTAGGAATTCTTCCTCTCTTTCATACATATAATTGGCAAGGACTCTTTGTACTAAGGATGATCAGATGTTTTCTGTTGCAACTATGTTTTCACAGATTTTTTTCTGTTGTTAAAAAAGCAAGGTTTGATTTAAATTTTGTAACAAATCTCTGAAAGAACAGTGGGTGTTCTTAGAAAATTTGCATGTTATGTTAAGTTCCTCTGGAAAAGAAAAAATGTGAAAAAATTTCCACTTGCTCTTTACGGCACAGAGACAAGTCTGTGGGCATCTTTTGTATAGTCAGTCATTCTGTCACTATCATCCTCCAGTGACTTGTCTTTCACACAGTAATAGAGAAAAAAGAAATATGGTTTAAAGATAGGAAAATGTGAATGCAAAACTGTTATGCTGGCAGGATGTCTCAAGGTAAGTGCATTGGCAGAAACTGCATTTAACTTCCTTTAAATTGACTAGATTTCAAGTTGAAAGTTTCCCATTAGTGCTTGAAATTAATGTGTCATTCAGTTTTCAAATGACAAAATACCATGTAGCTAAAAAAAAAAAAAGATGCAAGAAGGAAGCAGTATAAGAAGAAAGAAGACTAAAAGCCACCACTCCACGACAACTCCGAGACAGTGAATCAGGCTGCCAGCTGTCAGGCTGGATAACCTCTGGTCCCCGAGATTCAAGAAGAGATATGGGCCTTCAGTTTGATATTTATGTCAAGTCAGAGTGAAGCCAAGTCCGAATCAACCCACACTGTTGTGCATTCATGTTGGAAATACATGTCTTGTTACGGTGTTCCTGGAGGTCACACCATCTGAATTAATGTTCAGGGAAATGAGTCCTTCACCAAAGAGCAGAACTTGTGTGAAAACAGGTACTATAATCAATATTGTGTTCTGTAAGAACTATCTAGTAACAACTCTCATGCCTTGGATATGCAAAAGTGAAGCATACATGGCTCTCTCCTCTCTCTTGTTTACTGAGAGTCTAACTTAAGTGATCTACAGCTATGCTTTAAGGCAGAGAGGTTTAATTATTTTTCTATACCAGTTGAAAACTACATTCTTGCCTTCAATTTATTATTTTTATTCTAGCAACAAACAGATAAAAAATATGCAAAATAATCTTCAGGAGAGCATTTAAAAACTAAAAAAGGGAAAGAAAGAACAAACACACACACACACACAAACACAAAATCTCCTTCTCATATAATATTAATATTGAACAACTGGCTCAAGTTATTCATGGCAATAAATGTCAATAAAGAAATGGTAATACAGACTGGCATATGCCCAAATATTCTTTTTTTTGATATAGAGATGGAAAAATATTATGAACTCTCATTTAGTGTTTATTTTATTGAGCAAAAGTAGATACTTAGTATGAGGGTTTTAAGTCAAAACTCTGATTTTCTGCTCACTTTTTTGATCTAAACCAGAAGCATCTACCCTTAAATCAGTGAAAATTTCACCATTTGAAACCAGGGGGAGAAATAACAAAAAACCTCACAAATATATGTCATGCAGAAGACTAAATCCCTTCCTCTCTAATAGTACACAGGATGTGACCCACAGGAGGTTGTGAAACCAGTAATAGCAGCATTACATCAGAAAAGAAAATAATAGTCTTGTGTTTCTCCCTATCCAATTTTCATTGTTTGTAAATATTTTAATCCAACTAGAATGATTTCTGTGTAAAATCCCTCTTCTAAAATGTTTGCATTTTGATTATCTAAATTATCTAAATTATCTACATTATCTAAACAGTGTTGGGAGTCCAATAAAAGTCTCACTGATGAGGTCTTACTTGATAAAGAATTGTCAAATATTAACTCATAAAGAGCTCTCCCCCATTTTTGCCCAAAGCTTGTTCATGCTCACAAGGAGAAAATTAAATAGCAAAACATAATACTAACACATAACACTACTTGAGTCGTTCTCATAATATTCTCACCTGTTAAATCACAAAACATTCCCCAAAGAAAGCTTTATATCCTTTTCTCCAAACAAGGGAGGGAAACTGAGGACAGGAAGCAAGTTGAAATGTCAGGTGTCACCCAAAGTAGCAGGAAGCCAGAAATGAGCCCCTGGAGAAAAGCATTACTGCCATGAATTTCATTTATGACCAGAATTCATATTCATACATATTAATAGTCCCTTTTTTTTTTTTTTTTTTCCTCCTTTTGCTGTTCCGTGAGTTCTTTTACTCAGAGCTTGAATTAAAACGCAGGAGACCGAGAATTCTTGTTCGGACTATGTTGTTTATTGTATCTTATCTATGACACAGCTGCACGGGACGTGCCTTTTAGGTGACAAGGTGGAAAATGGCCATGAGTTCTAACTTCCAAGGCTTTTTAAAGTCTAAATTAACCAATTATGAAATACCAAGTAATATGTTTTTACTTACAATCCAATTACTAATTTTTTCATGTCCCCCAGTGCAGGACTTTCGACCCAATGGCAGAAATCCTAGATTTTTGGAGAAGAAGGAGAAAAGAGGAAGAAGAAGAAGAAGATCCACACTCAAATTCCTCCATGTTGTAACCTATATCCCCTAAACCTAATTTTCTACATTTCTACATATTCCACCTAGTGATGTAAGTTTTAATTACACAGCAACAACCTCACTGTTATCACACAATTTAGGGAGCTTTTCTCAAGGTTTTGGGTTGAATACAGTGTACTTCTGAGGATCACTGCTTCTCAGCACTGAAAGGCTGAAATTCTCAGAAGCCGGGGTTCCAACACATACATCCCAAATCCGGACCAGTGTCTCATCCAGAACAATAAAAAGCCATTTGCAGTGAAGCAATGAGAAACTATCAACCTCACTTTACAGCTTCCGGTACGGTGTGAAAACTGGTCATACAGCAGGGCCATGGAAAAGCACACTGGAATTAACAATACAAGAAAAGACTAATTTATGAACAGAGTTGTGTTTTAGTAGACAACTAGCAGGAATCTGGAAAAAAAATATTTAATTCCACAGTCTTCAATTATCTTTTCACTCACTGCTGATCTCACATGGCATGAACTATGCCTGCAATGCATGCAGCCCTGGATACTGCTGGTGGTACTGGTACTAGGTACTTGGCAGATGCTGCTTCTGCCAGCCTGAAGTGGGCAATAATGCCTTGGCACCAGGGTATTGGTTCCATCCATTCAGGTGTTTGCCTAAAGTCGGGAAAAGCACCCAGCTTTGTAAGGATTGCCTGAGTCTTCCTGATATCAGAATAAGGTTTGATTTGTATGGCACTGGCAAAAAGACAGATAAGATTCAGTCATAATTTAGGCTGCAGTGATCAAGTGTAGTGCTACCCTGCAGATATCCCCAAACATCATCAGTCGCAGGATTTGAGTATTGTATTGACCACGTTCTTATTTCTTATTTCTCTTTTTCACTCCCTATCTCCTCCCAGATAAGTGAATTATTTTCCTACTCACTAGGTTTCTTACAGCTGTATTAAATTTAGGTATTTCTGATACCTTTACCTAGATAATCACAGCCTAGTGTGATAATATTGATATGTTAACCAAGGTGCTTCCAAGGGTTCCCCTTGAAATGTTTTCTCAGTGAAAGGTCCTCAGAGATCCCCTACATTTATATGTGATGTCTGGCTGCTTCTTATGTAACTCTCCCTTAACCACATGGGAACTCCATTTATTCCTCATGGATTCATCTCTAAATTTGTCAGCTTCTTTTGTTGGCATCTGTCACATTCAGCAATTCCTCATGTAATGTCCAATATTTTTCCATGTCCTGTTCAGTTAACTTAACCTCAGGTCTATTATTCAGCAGCCAAATCACTTGCCTCTAGTACTAGCAGGTCCAAAGATGCCCTAAATGCAGTACTAAGGGTTGGGCAGTCCACATAGCTCTCATCATCCCAACATATCAGCCCATGGTTTCATCCCTGTGGTCTGATCAAAGTGGATGCCAGTGTGGATGATGCATCTGCAATTCTCTATGCCACCTTCTGCAATTTATTGAATAGCCCCAACTTGCCTGTCTATCAAGTAAGAATAAATATATTATTTTTGTTAGCCAAGATGTTTTGAACTTTCATATATTTATTCTTAGAATGTTCTTGCCACTCTTTAGATGAAGGTGGTCAAGTATATGTAAACTGATAAAAAAGAATCAAAATAATTCCTCTGGCTTAGAATTTCTCTCAAGCTTGGACGTGTCTGTGCATTAGTGCAAGAACTAGTCGCTGGAGCTTGGTTTAATGTAATATCAGTTAATTTTTTTATTGCATTTTATTTATCTATTGTGCTTGCTCTAAAAATTTAGAATCAACATTCTTTCAAAGACACAATAAAACCTTTGAAAAAACTTGAGCTGGGGTTGACCAGTGCATAGTACAGTATATGGTATCATTTCCAGTGCGTTTCTTTACTAATTCACAGAAGTCCTGGCTTTCCAAGTGGTTTTCCCATCACAGTGACTCAAACTAATGAAATCTCACTTGTGTTATTTCTAATTTACTGCAACAGTTGCTCTGTGCTATTAGTTGTACAATTCTGATCTGACACCCAACAGAGAAAAAAATTCTACCATCTTCTCCTTCTGGCCACACAGCTTAACATATTTGTGCTTTATCTCTGATTTTAATCTTCTAATTTTAAACATTAGTTTCAGCAATTTGTGGAGCTTCTGGTATTATTCAGGACAGAGGTTTAAGTCTTTGTAATGGCCCTTGTATCTATCAACAGTTTGAAGGGTAGGAAAAAAAGTAAAGTACCTTTTCAAGTACTGTCTTTGCTAGGTGCAATATTTGTCTTGGATGAGATGTGTCATATATCTCGTGTGCAGCACAGCCTGTCTGATATGTCTTGTCACATTACTTCTTCTGTCATGTGTCACATTATGTAAGGTCATGCTACTTTTGCTAACAATAAGACACAAAGGATTCAACCAGCAATGAACTGCCTGCCTGAGACTCCTCCTTTACAATCCATGCTGTCTCTTGCAAGGAAGAGCAAATCAAGAGCTGCAGCACCAGGCTACCAAGTCACCTGAAGTAAAGGAAGTAAATTACCAACTGCTCTATGGACAACAGTCAATAGATTTTTTTAAAAGGTGATTTAGAGCCTGCTTCTGCATTCCTTACAAAGTCTAACCTCCCATCAGAAGACAATGAAATTCTAAACAAACTAAAGGAGGTTAAAATGCCTTTTCTGATGAGTTTACAGATTTCAGCTATGCCCTGCCTATTTTCAGGGTATCAAGCACCATTTTTCAGACTAGTGCACTTCAAGGATATTATGCATTTCTTTTACCTCTTATTTAACTGCAGTTGCTCAGGACTAAACATACTGAAAGCTGTTGTACTGTACTGGTGAGAGGAAGATGAGGCATGTCTCCTTACTTCCTACTTGCATTCTAGCTACCCAACTAATTTTCCAGAAGTACAAATAATAACAAATAGTAACAGTACCAAAATTGTTAAGTAGTGTGAAAAGCAGAAAGAAAAATCCCTTTATCAAGATCTGGAAAGAGAGCAGTTTTCCTTGGCCACTGTCAAGGAGATGTAGGAAAGATCTGTTCATGTGTTCAGGATTCACCTTGCCATCATGCAGCACTAACAAGCACTGAGTGACTGCTTGTTTGAGTTCTATTAATTTTCAGCAAGACGTGGTATCTTCTGTGTGTAATTATCTGGAATTTGAATACTACCGATCCTTAGTAGGAAATTTACAGAATTTCTTTTTTGATCTATGAATGAAAATATTAGAACTGATAGTTCCTGGAGTTTTGCTGGTCTTGTGTAGAAAGAAAAATTATCATGGAGTTACCTCAGTTCTTCAGTCTGAGAATGTTTCTAAGTTACAGTTGTCTAACCACTAGTCCTCTTGCAGATATTTGCATTTGGGGACAAATAACCCCAGGCACCAGTACTCAAGAAGCCAGCAGGCCTGAAAGCAGTTCTGCAGAGAGGGAGATCCAGCCCCTGGTACAGAACAAGCTGACCATAAGCCAGAAATGCATCCCCACCAAAAATAAAGTCCAACAGATTTTATTAGGAGGGTTGCCAGCAAGTTGAGGGAGGTGATCCTTCTCCTCTACTCATCACTGAAAAGGTCACATCTGGAGTTCTGTGACCAGTTCTGAGGTCCTCAGTGCAAGAAAGACTCTGGATTATGAGACCGAGATGGCATGAAGCCACAAAAATGATTAAGAGTTTGGCACATCTTTCATATATGAAGAGACTCTGAGAGAACTGGGATTGTTCAGCCTAGATTGTTCAGGGGAGATCTTTATCAATGTGTCTAAATACCTGATGGGGCAAACACAAAGTAGATAGGAGTCAGGTCCTTCTCAGTAGTACCTACTGATGGGACAAGAAATGATGGGCACAAATTAAAGAGCAAAAAGTCCCACTTGAACACAAGGAAGTTCTCTTTTCGTTTACTGTGACGGTGATCAAGCACTAGAACACATTGCCCAGAGAGGCTGTGGAATCTGTCCTTTGAGCCATCCTTGGAATTGAGAAAACCTGACTGCACACAGGGCAATCATCTCTGGTTGATCCTGCTTGAGTAGGACAGGGTGTGGAGTAGAAGACCTCAAGGGTACCTTTCTAACCTCAACCATTCTCTCATTCTGTGAACTTCATGTCGAGGCCACTCATTTTAGCGTTACACTGTTTCCAGGGAGCGTCAAATCAAACAAGTAGTTTCCTACTGAGGTTCTTTCCTCAATGATTTTTAATGGAAAGGCAAAAAAAGACAGAGAAAGCAAGAGTAATAATGTATAACCTAATAAATAATGCTATGCAAAAAATTAAGTCCAGCAGAGCTTCCAGACCTCATATTGCCATCTGTCAATGGTTTAATACACAGAAAACTTGCAGCTAAAATTTTTCAGATGTGACAGCCATATGAGAATAGAGTATGTGCTCTTGATAGATCACAACTCTATCTGTACCAACACATTTGGGACTGCGAGTGGTTTTGGGTACTGCAAAAGTAGCTGCTGAATCATAGAATAATTTACGTAGAAAAATACATATATGATCATCAACTCCAATAATATACTTCCATGTTCACCACTAAGTCATATCCCCAAGTTACACTCTCCAGGGATGATGATTCCACCACTTCCTTGTAAAGCCTGTTCCAATGCTTGACAAACCTTTCAGTGAAGAATTGCTTCCTGATATCCAACCTAAGCTTTCCTTGGTGCAACCTGAGGCTGTTTCCTCCTGTCCTGTCATTTGTTACTTGGGAGAAAAGACTGACCCCCACCTTGCCACAACGTCCTGTCAGGGAGTTGATGAGGTCTTCCCCGAGACTGCTCCTCCAGGTTGAACACTCCAAGTCCCCTCAGCTGCTCCTCATCAAACTTGTGGTCCAGACCCTTCACCAACTCCATTTTCCCTTCTTTAGATATATGCTAGTGACGCTTTCTCAGCGTAGCCCTTGAAAAGGGAACCAGCGTCCTTCCTGCAAGCATCTGAGACAAGCACAGTTACTACGGATGGTCTCGTTCTGCTGTCCTTCCCCAAGAGAGAAAAGGCACCCCAAGTACGAGAGGTCTTGAAGCGCGGCAGAGGTAAAGAAGCTGGAAGGGTCTTTTGTGTGGGTTCCAGCAGGTTTTATTAACTGAAGGGTTGTCATGGGTTAGCGTAACTCCGGAAATTATTTTCTTGCAAAGAGGTGCTTACAGCTTCCTCTATGACCTAACAGAACCTATCAACTGGCTAGTTTGAATATTGACAATTCTTTTAAGCCACTTCGAATTCTGACTGCCTCTGTAGTCCACATTTAATAACAGACACACCCCAGGGAAGCTCTCTCTTGCTTCCAGCTTTGGGACAGGTAACTGGGCTTGGCCCGTATGGGGCCTAGCGGGCCCGGGTCAGGCCCTGCTCGGTCCGGGCCAGGTCCGGGCCAGGACCTGCTCGGTCTGGGCCGGGTCCGGACCATTGTGGAGCCATGCGGCCCTGTTCCACCCACAGCCCCCCCACAGCCCTGTCACGTGCAGACAGCATGGCCCAGCTCCACACCCCCCTCCCCCCAGTGGGGCCGAAGATTGAGCTGAAGCTGCTGCTGCCCGGCAAAGATCATGTGACCAACAGCGATAAGCGAAATTCCAGCTGTAAGGGCCGGGTGAGATTAACCCTTTTAGTGCTGTAAGTTTCCTCCAGAACAGATGAAGCCTGCACACATTAAGTAAAGAAAGAAGAGCTGAAATCGTGAGGAAGGAGAAAGAGGAGATACTTAGAAGATGAAAATCTGTTGTAAAACTACGGTATATGGTGGTGATAGACTATAATGTATCAGAGTACCGGTTGGAATTTCATGAAAGCATGGGGGGTGGAGCGTTCAACTTGTACTTGTGAGCAAAAGCACCTATGCTAAAAGAAGCAAATGCTGAAGCAGCTGTAATTTGATGAGAAGTTTGAACAGGAAGAGATGGAAGTGATGAAGACTTTTGCTCCAAATTAAAAGGAGAAAGACCTCTGTTCCTAGAGATGCTTCCAGAGATAGTGCTAGAGATGAAGATGATGAGGACCTTTTTCTCCCAGGGAAGGGGGAGGGCCTCTATTCCTAGAGATAAAGATGCTCCCAGAGATGGGTGAAGAGAACCTTTGTTTTTGAACAGCTCAACCTTAAAATGGTACCCCAGTAGCTCAAGATTGGACCCTCGAAAGCAGTTGTGGGAAAACCTGTAAGTCGGGGGAAGGGACTCTCACATGTGAGCAGAGAACCAACCTGGGCGGCTGTCTCGTGATATTGAAACCATGAGAGAATTTCTTGTGGAGATGTCTCCATAGCATGAGCAAGAGAGACTCCTCTCTCTAAATGAACTGAACAAGGTTATTATGGAAGTGGTAAACAGACTGAAAAATCTCAAGGGTTGTCTTTTTACAATGTCAGTGGGAGAAAAGAGAAAGGTGGGGGGAGAAGCGTTCTGAAAGTGCAGTCTGGTATTTTTTTTTCCTTCCTTTTAGGTCTGTCAATAAACTTCTTTATATTCTTTCAAGTTTTGTGCCTGCTTTGCTTTCTCCTAATTCTTATCTCACAGAAGGTAAATAAGTAATGAGTCTTTTTGGACCAAACCACTACAAGGATCCAGGACAAAACACAGGTAAAATGGAAGGGTCCAGGGTTCTTATACTGAGGGAAATTGGGGTGGAGAAAGGGGAACTAGCCAATGGGGTACAACAAAAGGGGTGGAACAATAAGAACAACAACCAATGGGGATAACACAGAGGCGGGAGCTAGAACAGGGAACCAATGGGGTGTTGAAGTGGGGAGAACTTTCTAGAAGGAGGCAGTGACTTTAAACTTCAGTACCGCCCTCGGGCCTGCCTTTGGGGCTGTCCTCTATCTCTTGGTTTTCCCACCATTGGGTGGCAATGGCCTGATGGGCATTTGATGGGCACAGCCCACTCGAGGGCTGGGTCACCACAACATGCTAGCACCAAAATGCCCTTCCTGTTGTGAGGGGCCCAGAACTGGACACAGGATTTGAGGCATGGCCTCACCAGTTCCCAGTACAGTTGGAGAGTCACTGCCCTGATCCTGCTGGCCACACAATTTCTGATCTCCAGCACAGTACGGAGAGACTGTTAAATGAGGTTTGATATTGTATAGTTCACGCTGGTCAATCGAGAATGAAAAAAGTGATGTTGAATTACATTTCTATAGTTCACACAGATCGTTAAAAAACTGTGAGTCATCAAAAGCATATTTACATGTTATCCTAAAGACAAGGGGAATGTAGAAAGTGTAAGTAAAAGTAAAGCTGCTGAACTGCCTTTTTCCAGAAAAGACTGACAGGATTTGTGGGATAGGAATATATTATTCAGAGAAGAATCTATGATTCCTTAAGGACTTTTTAAAGAAAGCATACTGATAGATGTCTACATTTGAATGAATTTACAATGTACATTTTACTGCACAGGTGGAGGGGAAGGAGCCAACAGGCTCCAATGTTCTTCCAGGTACGTGCTGGTTGCTAGGTGTTTACCCTCCCCTTTTTGCTGTGGTTATTTCTTGTATGGGAATGTACCTCTCTCTCTGAGGCTGGAAAAAGGAAAAATAAGACCTGTAGACTGTGTTGGTACAGGAAACTGAAGAACAGGAGGTGATACCTTTGTTCTGAGAGGAAAAGAGAGAGTAAGAACAATGCTGTACCTTGTTTGGCAGGACATTCATCTGCAAGTATGAAAAAAACCCCTTATTTCTTCCCCAGGATGATAACAGATTTTAGATAAGTGCTATTTTATTTACAAAATCCAGAAAAATTCTGGAAAAGAGAGCCCAACAGTCATTTTTTCTCTCTCAAATGATTAGCACTGAGCCCACACATTTAGTTTTCTATATATCATTCCTCCACTCATATTCTCTGTATGTTGATTTCATTTATTGTCCTATTTAGAATAAAAGCCTTTTTGAAGGTAGCCTGTCTTCCAGCAGTACATAACTCTGTCAGAATGGGCTCGTGAGGCTGTGTGAGACGCAATAAAACATAATAAATAACAACAATGGCCCACAGAATTGCCATTTTATGGAGCTGCAAGATGCTAAACACGTCCTGAATACAAGAAGTTTCTTTCCACAGCTGCAAACCTTCAGGTCTGTTGCTGCCTTACTCTGGTTTGAGATTTAAAGACTATTTAAAGCAAAAAAAATATTTATGAATGTTTAACATATAGATGCCACATTTTCTTAAGCAGATAATCCAAATGCATCTCTTCAAAAATCAGTCTTCCAAAGTTAAAAAAAATGGGTTTTAGCACTGAAAACGCAGTAGAGAAACATGCTGACTGTAACTGCCTTCATGCTAAAAAAAAAAAAAACTGAAACAGAATCTAAATTCACTATTGAAAATAATGTTTTATCATCATACGCTAATTGGATTTTAATTAAATACTGCTTTAATGATATTATTCTGGGGAAAAAAAAAACCAACGAACTAGCTCAACACTTGCCACTGGTTATTTTCTTAATAAAACTGTTGTGGAAAATTTTAATCTTTTTTAAATGCCACATATTATAAAACAAAAATTTCCCATTTAAACCATCCAAACTATATACATAGGATAACTAAAATAAGGAGCCTGGGAATTCTCAGTGTAGATTTGCATCTTAGCAAATATTTGAGGAAATAAGAATAAAGTTGCCATTTCTTTTTCAGCAAAGGGGTTCTTTGTATAAGAACACACACATCTTTGTATCTGTATATGTGTATGCACATATATATTAAAACTATATATAAATATCTTCTCCACAGGGATGACTACTGATATAATCAAGGTAGCTCAAAGCACATCATGTCATTCTTGCCCATGCAGATCCATTGGATTTAAGAACCTCATCCTATGCCTCCACTGGAAGTAGGACTGTGCTCTTATTTTCTTGCACTGAATACTCAAAATTGTCCTGGTTTTTGTATTGGAGCTATGTTAATTTCTTTTTTTTAATTGGTGTCACTGGGTTGATTTTGTTGTCAAGGATATAAACCTTAAAAATCATGAGCATTTCATGGATTCATTTAAGACAAAAAATCCTCTTCCGTGTTGTATTGCAATAAATGCGGCCCTTGTTTATCTTTGCTTGAAAAATAAATTCTTTTACACTTGTGATTTTATTTTGGATTTTATTTAAGATTATTAAAAGAAAAAGAGAATAATTGTGAATTTTTAATACATAAATCCCATTTTGCTTAGACAAATAATCCAAATACATCACTTCAAAAATAAGACTTCCAAGGTGAAAAATCTGTTTTTTTCTAAAGAATCTCCCCAGGCTTTTGCTTGGGTCAGCAACAGTATTCCACTCAATAAAGTCAGACAAATTTTAAACATGATGTTTTAATTATTTGATTTTATATTTTGTTTTATTTTTATTTATTTTATGCATTCAACAGGCATCTTTGCATAGCATCCCATTTGCAATGACTCCTCTTCTGGCCACATGATCCTGCTCAAATTGGATTTTGTTTGTCCAAATCATACTTTTTTCACACCCATGCACACCTTTAAGTGGGAGGTAGAGAGGTGTATTCGTACATGCTGTGGGGTGTGGGAAATTCCATCTACAGACTCTCATTAAACCTTTGGAGAGTCCATATTTTGCAGTCCTTGCGTGCTGCCTGCACAGCAGATGCAAGTTCTCATTGAAGGCATTTGGGAATGTTCAGTCAGGAGGATTTTCTGATAGAACATGCCCTTCTTGAAAAATTGATATTTTTTTAAAATTTATTTTGTGAACAAATATTCCATTTTTCCGCTGGGAAAAATCAAACTGACAGGTCTCCAGGTTCCTCACCTGGAAGGTTTTTGCCAGCTTCACTCTCGGCAGGCAGAAAGCAAATTTGACAGGCATTGGCCGGGCAGACTGTCAGAGCTCTCTGCCTCCTCCAGGCTGAGCCACTCTCCCTTACATGCTGGTTGGAAGGGTGAGAACACACAAACCCTGAGTGCTGCTGCTTCCTCCTGGAAGGCTGTTGTGAATCCGCCATTACTGCAAGCAGGGAGCAATACTGAGGAGAGCCATTCAGGGTAGGAGGAGACAAGTTGTCGTTTTGTTCCAGTTCAGGTGGGATGGAGTACTTTCGTTTTCTTATGTTTTTCTGGAAATGCTTCTTATGTATATTTACTTCCTTGTTTTCTTAGTATATATTTTTTTCTTTTTGCTTTCTTTTTGCTTCTCCTTTAATTCAGGGGAAATGCTTTTGCACTACCTTATATACAATTACAATTATCCTTGCATTATATATAATTATATATATTGCCTTATCCCTGGAAGTGTTCAAGGCCAGATTGGATGGGGCTTGGAGCACCTTGGTCTACTGGAAGGTCTCCTTGCCCATGGAAGGGGAGTTGGAACTAGATGACCTATAAGATCTCTTCCAACCCAAACTATTCTATGATTCTATGACTCTACACTGGACATTATATAAAATACTAATATATAACATACACTTAGCTATTGGTATGTATTTCTGTATGCATCTCCATATACACATATATGTAAAAACTCTAAATTTTTGCTAGCAATGTTATAATGGTTATCTCTTGAAGGTCTTGTTAAGGTCTTCATGTTCCAGATAGAAAGCTGTTCTTTAAATTTGTTCCAGAATGAGGCATAAATGAAAGGCAGCAAAGTGTACTTTACATAGACTACAAAGGAGACCTCTGTATTTAGGAACACTAGCAGAACTAAAAACGTCAGCTCTGGATAAAATGGATTACACCTGAAAACACCAGTCATAAGGTGATGTCTCATTCATACACTGATTCACACAGCTGCAAATAACCATAACAATTATGAGCATGTAAACCTACATGTAAAGACCTGCTGCTCTTCCACGTCTACAACAGCTTCTTCAATTCTCTCAGTAAAAGCTGACCAATTTTCCACTTCCATCCTGAGATGATCAATATTTCCTAAGTGAACCACCTTTTGAAGTTCTTCAGGACACATATAGCTCCCTCTTTGATCTTCCCATGTCGCCTTTTAGATATAATGGATTTTACTCTACTGAGGCTTTATCCCACCAGTTCCACTTTTATTATCCTTGAGCTGACTTTCCAGGAGATAAAAGCAAGCTGAAAGGACAACTTTTCTTAGCAACAAAAATTAATCATGCATCTCCATTTTGGGGAGCATCAGACACCATGGAACCCCAGAGAAATCCTCATAAACAGTGTTTTTTGCACCTTTTCCTCTTGTGGTTGTTCTTGAGGACCACAAAAAGCCATGCAAATGAGAGGTGAAACATCTACCAATGTAACTTTTAAAGCTCATGAGTTTTGTTCTGAGAAAAGGGATGTTTCCAGTTGTACAAATCCGAGAAAAAAACAAATGGGGAGTTGTGATTCCAATAAGCAGTATTTTCCCTGCTTCACCTTTTGTGAGGTTCTTCTACCCTGCTATTTCTCCATGTCCTGCTCTGTGTTCCTCTCTTACCACAAGTCTTCCCCTGCCCTCAGCTTTGGACTGGACCACTCACAAGCCCCTTGACAGGATGCTCATATTTATCAATATTTGTATTTTCCTTGGGTTATTGTTGTGATGCTGGTACTGTGTAAAACCAGCTGTCTGTGTAAACAGACAGCTGAGAGAATGGTTTTGTTTGTTTTTCCTTCCTTTTGGGACATAAAATAAATAAAAATCTTTAGAGGAATATACCTACAAGAAAATATTGACCAGCAGAAACCTTACAAAGTAGAAAAGTTGTTTCAAATTTGGGAAGAAATTTTTTTCCACAACAAATTTTGTGAAGGCGCTTTTTCCAGACAAGCAACCTGGAGAAAGTAGGATGTTTGACTTGCTTTTCAGCATAAATCTGAATATCTTTGTTATTAGCAGGAAGAGTCTCAAGACTGAAAAAGAGAATTGCTTTCCCAGACAGCATGAATTTTAATCCACAGTAAACTTGGAAATCAACAGAAATACTGAAATAGAAGTAGTTTTCTGAACAGTATCCTTACTCTTCTACCTAATTTGCAATCTGAAAATTTTTGTGTGCATGTAAATGAGGCAAACCCTTGGACTAGACAGGGTGTCAACTTTAGAGAGATAAACAAAGAACAGGAAGCAAAAGAACCCAAGATGCCCATTTAACATCCTGTTGTTCTGTGTGTTGGAATTCAGAAAGACAGAAGGGTTAAAAAAAGGGACCCCAAAAGGACGGATGAAATAATAGTAAAAAAACCCCTTGCTAACAGGACACAGGAAAATGTAAATTCTACATCCTTTCTCAGACCCAGTCCTGGATTTGCAAGGGAAATTCTCCTGGAGGGATCCCAGCTGTCAAGTCTGAGCGAGGGTCCTTGGAAATATCATCAGATAAAGGCTGCCGAGACCATATCCTGATGTAGGACAGGCCTAAAAGTCCTGGTCTTGCCGGACAGGGTCACCCTAATAGTCTGAAGCTGCAGCTGGCTCACTGAGCAGCGTGTTATCATTTAAGGAAAATGCATGAAGACCTGATCTCAAACTGAATTGCCTGAATGTCATCAGCATGTGGGTTTACTCTGTGTGCATGAGTGTGTTTGCCACCTTCCACAAGCTGGTAGAGGCTTGTCTGCAGCATTTTTTAATGTAGAATTAATTGTTGAACTTCAGGTATAGCTGAGTTACACCTAGTGTCTCAAACTGAATTTGAGGCTAACATCACAATACATGTATTGATGATTTAGAGGTAGCGTCCTTCTATGTATGCCATTCTCTGCAGAGGAGTAAAGCATGTACTGCAGTTGTGTCACTGGCACAAAAGGGAGTCACCTGAAAAAACAGGAAAAATAAATAGTTGGTATGCAGGAAGCCAGATCAGAGGAGTGGATTCAATTCAAAATGAAGACACCAAAACCAGATGTCTAATGGAATGTGCATGCAGGTGAGCTGTGTCTAAATTGTCACATTATCAATAGAGACATAGTGAACAGAGTCCTGTTGCAGTGGGGATACTGCAACATGCATATACCAAACCAGGAGTCCCGTGGAAAGGAAATATATATGGACAGACAGATTCTTGCTAGATGTTTCAGAGAGATGTTTATTTCTCCAGCCGCATGGCCGGAGCTCTGCCCAGGAACTGTTCCAGTCACGGGACCAAGGGTCCTTCTGCCCGCGCAGGGAACACAAACCAACCAATGGGAACGAGGCTGAGCAGGGACAGGGAAACCCCGTGTCTGTGCCCTCAGGGCCCCTCTCCCAGGGCTACACGGCGGGGGAGGGACCCCAACACCTCACCCGTTTTATTTTAATAAAAGGAGAATGAAAACAACTGGATAAACATAACAAGAACAGTTTCAAAACAAAACAAGCCACCCTCCTGAGTCTTTAAATGTCCAAACAGATTCTGTGGAACATCTTAAGGCTGACAGAAGGGAGACAGGACTCTCTGAGCATGCTTTGTGGGGAAACTGAGGCAGGAGAGGGTTTAACTTCTTCCCTCCCCCTTTTCATCCCCCACTCGGCATTGGAAAGGGATTTTTGGGGAAACAGTTGGCAAAAGCATGGTTTTGTGAGGGAAACCATGGATGAAAAAACGGATTGGGAATACACTGGGGGTAATAGGACATAGGGTAAAAGGGAAAGGTGGGATTAGGAAAGGGAGACTGTAGGGGGGGCTTACAATGGAGATATTGTCTAACATGACTACGATTTTTAGCATATACACTGCCTTTTACAGGAGCACCATCAGGCCCAGTGACCTGCGATGCTTGTAACCCTTTTCTACCTCCTATAATTTTGAATTCCACCACCTCTCCATCTCCCAAGCTTGGGATGCATTTTTCAGGGTTATTCTTTTTAATAGCAGTTCTATGCACGAATATGTCTTGCTGGTTGTCACACCTTGTTATAAAACCATAATTTTGCTTAACATTATACCATTTTACTATCTCTAAGATCTTAGGTACTACGATTTTTTCCTTCTTCCGAGTGGCTGCTGTTTTCTGTCTTGCTGCGTCTTTGCTCTCTCTTTCGGTCGCTCCCGTGTTGGAATTGTCAGGGCTGCTGGTGCCTGCGCGCTCTTTCCAGGGTCGCGTTCGGGGCTGCGCGGGCCGGGCTGGGCCGCACCGCTCAGTTCTCCGTGCGTCGCCTCCTCTGGTCGCAGCTTCGCTGCCGATGCCGGGCGCTGCACCCACGTCTCGGCCGGGCCCCCAAGCGACGACCCCCCCGCGCCCTGCTCCAGCGCGCCTTTTGGCTGGGCGCGGCTCCACTCCACCGCCATCGCCGCCAGCTGCCGCCCGCGCGCCGCCCCTCTCGGTCGGACGTTCAGGGGGCTCGCTCCACCACGTGCTGCGCGCGGCCAGGCTGGCACCGCTGGGCCCCCCCGCTCCCGCCGCGCCTCGCTCCGCCACCGACACTGTGGCTCGCGTGGCTCCGCCCGCACACGGGAACTGCCTCGCTGCTGCTCGGAGAGCACTCGGTGCACGTGGCCTGGGCCGCATGGTCCCTGAGGCGCGCTTCCCTTCGCCAAGACACAGCTGACATTGCTCAACAGTCTCGGTAATTAAATAATATTCACAAAAATATTCTTCCATCGGCATATATTTTGACTCCAATATTAACTGTGTCCAAATGGTTTTCCAAAAGCCCTTGGTAAGAATTAAATCCCAAGAAACATAAAAAAAGTTCTTAAACAACCATGCCAGGAAATGTTTCAGTTCTTTTTGAGCTTGAATCAAGCTAAAATTTACAAATCGTTGTTCAAGAATCATTTTAAGTTTAAGATAAATGTCCATATGCGTCTCTGAGAGCCAAGAGTCTTCCCACGGTTCCTCCATGGTTTAGATATGGAATAGCAAAGCAAAACCAAGAAGAGGAATCCAAAGTTTCCAGGGTTTACTCACACAAATCAGTCGCTTAGGGATCGGGGATCGTTCTGCTCACATCATCCACCATTATGTTGCAGTGGGGATACTGCAACATGCATATACCAAACCAGGAGTCCCGTGGAAAGGAAATATATATGGACAGACAGATTCTTGCTAGATGTTTCAGAGAGATGTTTATTTCTCCAGCCGCATGGCCGGGGCTCTGCCGAGGAACTGTTCCAGTCACCGGACCTGAGGGTCCTTCTGCCCGCGCAGGGAACACAAACCAACCAATGGGAACGAGGCTGAGCAGGGGCAGGGAAACCCCGTGTCTGTGCCCTCAGGGCCCCTCTCCCAGGGCTACATGGCAGGGGAGAAGACCCCAACAGAGTCCTTGTTTTTTAGGGAGAGATTCCTCTGACAAGTGACTGGGGGTGCAATTTAGTTTGCTACAATCAGGCAGAAATACCATTTGAGAAAGACTAGTACATGCAAAACTTCTGCCCAAGGCTGGTAGATACAACACACAGGACCTACATTAAATCCATGGCCTTAGGAGTGGTGACTTATGACCAAGCAGGAAAACAAACACACCTCAGCCATGATCAAATAGATCTTTTAATGTATTTAAATCATACACTATACATCTAGGAAGTTGAATCATTATCCAATCTCCTCAGACTATATTGGTATTCAATATCCTAAGTATGGAGGATGAATTTATTTTAAGGCACCATGGAGTATCTTACTTGGCCTCCAGCTACTTCCTGGAAGTAGTTGATGTATCTCCCAGCCCAGGGATGATGTTATATGGCACCAGGTGCCCACTGGCTCTCTGACTGGGTTAATTCAGGAGGCTCCACTGAGTGGCCCTCTATTCAGAGAGTGAGCTAAACATGTGTCTACATTTCTGTTCAGGTGTCTTAATTTTAAACTCTACCTGTGAAAAGAAACATGAGCTTAATTTCTTGTTACTAAAATTCTTCAGTTGTGGAATTTTAGATTAAAAACCCCGACTTTGAGGTTGAGAGATCACTATCAGTGACAGTTTTCAATGCCCCATTGAGTGAATAAATTGTAAATCTTCCCAGCATAATATCATATCAATATCATAATTCAATCAGCCTCTGTCCTTGTCATGGATAAATCATCCTGGTAACAGTCTGTATCACCATCATCAAATGCTCTTTTGTTATGTGCCAGAAAAGGCCTCCTTGATCTTTCTTCGGGGTAAGATTATCATATTTCATATTTGGTCAACACATCTAAAGAAAGTCATTGAATATGATACTGCATGCTGCTGCTGGCAGGAGAAGGGGGGCTTAGTCATGCCACATTTGGCTCCTCAGTTGCAATACCTCTCCCACTTCATAGGATCAGACTAGCAATATGTGTATCTTCTCTTTGTGAGAAGGTAGAGGAGCTGTAAGAACCCACTTTTCAGTGCTCTGACTCTTTTTAGCAAGCCTAACTGGACTACCTCAGTCCATTTTGCTCCATTGACTCCTCCTCTTACTTTGTTAAAACAGCTGTGGAAAGATTACTCTTCTCTACATCTATCTCAGTGATTCAGCAACTCCTGCTTGTTTACCTTTCCCATCCCTGTGCCACGAAGATGCATTCAGTCACGTGGCATACTTTGTTTCAGATGCAAAAGGCTCATTTTGGATCTTTCTCTCTGACTTCTTAGACTCCAAAGGAACAGACCTTGAAGATATTTATTTTATAATCTGCAGGACTGTGTCTGCTGCAAAGAGCAGTTCTGTCCATGTTCTGCTTCACTAGTAAAAATGATGTGACAGCAGAGTTATGGGAAAGAAATCTTCACTCTGCATTTGGAGTGATCTTACTTTCACTGTGACAGTTTCTGAAGTAGCTATTCCTGTACTGGAAATACGTATTGAAGTTACAGCAGGTAGCTCTGCAAAACTATTAGCTCAGTGTTTAATGGCTGCCAAAAGCAGGCAGAACTAAGAATTACTTGGAAAGAAGTAGAAAACAAAGGAGAAAACATTATAATGGCTCTATTTAAATCCCTCAAGTGTCTTTAATATAGTTTGGTTTTCCCTTGTCTCCAAAAGAATACAGCAGTACTGGGAAAGATAGAGGGACAGTAAGGAGGACCAATGATAGTGAAAATCTAAACATGATAACACCTTTATTTTGGAGAAGTCACTGAGGAAAGAATATGACATATCTCTATAAGCTACCAGTAATACAGAGTGGGTCAAATGAGTAGAAACTATCTTGTGTGTTGTAAGACCATCAAATAAAATTAACAAGTAACAGATTAAAAGCAAACCATAGAGGTACTTTGTCATACGTGTGGCTGCTGCAAGACACTGTGGATGCCAAAAGACTCTCTGGATTAAAAAGGGATGAGATAAATTAATGACATAACACTGACAGGATTCTGTTAAACACAAAAGCATCACCTTCCATTCAGGCAGTCCCAGAGGCACAAGTCACTGCTGGCAAAGGAACATTCCAGGGATCTGGGACCGTATGCTGCCCTGCTCTTACATGGCTCCCTGTGCCCCTGCTGCTGGTCAGTGCTGGAGATGGAGCGAGGTGGATTTTTGCCCTGACCCATTAACAGTGTTCTTATGTTCACACAATTAATGCCGGCCTCTGGGGAAGAGATTTAGGCCAGCTACTCTAGATGTTATTGCAATGCTTAAAACGTACATTCGAGCCCTGCCAGCAAGATCAGAACACTTCAATTAGTCACTGACTCATCCTATACTTCAGCATGGGGATATTTGGACCATATCAGGTCTCCGCAACACCTTGGCACACTTTTGTTTTTTGTTTTTAATTTAGGTTAATGTGCTTATTTTTAAAAGAATATTTTTTTGAAAAAGGGAATGCAGGAAAAAATTGTTTTCCCCCCACCCTTCTGAAATTATCCCTGTTTCGGGCCTAGAAGTCATAATTTCAGATATTATTAGCACCATTACTCTTTCAACTGGCAGCATGGTAAAAAATTCACTGCCGCCACTTTAATCTGATATTGATGATTCATAAAATGTCAAGTAATTTCATCCCCAATAATATGATACAAAGCTGTTACTGCAAGAGTCAGTTTCCAGTAATGAAGGATAAAAATATACCGGAATTCACTATTAGCAATATTAGGGCTGTAATACACTTCTCAGGATAGCCAAGATTGACTTGGAACTGACTCCCATGTTAAATTAAAATGCTCTTCTTTTTTTGTTGTTCATCATTAAATGTGTTGAATACTGTGTTCTTACCTGGGGAATTGTGGGTAGCTTGTAATATTTATAAAGGGAAGAGCTACTCATCTCAGGGCCATTTCTATAGTCTGTATTATTTATTTCCTGATCTATCCCCTCCCATGTTCACTCTCTTTAAAAACTATGATTAATAAAACATTCCATGCTGAACAGTGGGGGTTATATTCCCAAATATATATATTCAGGCCATTTCTATGCAAATGTCACAGGAGATTTTTCATCACAAAAAAATGTACCTATTCTCTACTTTATCCATTCATTTTACATTTATTTTTTAGATTAATTATTCTATTTCCTACATGACTGGTTTTAGCTGGGCACCCCAAAGGGATTTTGTAACCAATATAGATATTTTTGTTCTTTAACACATATGAGAAGCAACTAAAGAAGAGAATTAAAGGGAATGATATATAAAAAATACTTCTTCACTTTGTTACCTTGTTTCCTTAAAAAATAATACTATTACTCTATCAAAAAAGAAAAAAAAAAAAAAAGAAAAAAAGAGGAAATAATGTCATAAACTTCTTAAAGTATCCCAGAATCATAGAATAGCATAAGATGCTGAGTTGGAAGGATCATGGAGTCCAACTCCTGGCCCTGCACAGGACACCCCAAGAGTCACACCATGTGCCTGAGAGCATTTTCCAAGTATTTCTTGAGCTCTGTCAGGCTTGGTGCTGTGACCACTGCTCTGGGGAGCCTGTTCCAGTGTCCTACCATCCTCTGGGTGAAGAACATTTTTCTAATATTCAAACTAAACCTCCCCTGACACAACTTCAGGCCATTGCCCTCGATCCTGTCACTGGTCACCACAGAGAAGAGAACATGATTTAACATATTAGGAATGAAATATGCATTGTCTTCATCTCACTTTAATCAAGATTACAGTAGATAAGGCTACATTATTGCTGCAAATGGAGATCTACATGAAAAGTCTTTATTGCTGCAAGTCTTCCTTGATATCTATTCATTGATGGGAGTGTGGCAGGAAGTCTCAGCTTCTGAAAAAGGTAATGCATTAGTCTTGGCTCTTAACACCTATTCATTGATGGGAGTGTGACAGGAATTCTCAGCTTCTGAAAAAGGTAATGTGTTAGTCTTGGCCCAAGAGAACAAAAAACCCCAAAATTTTGTATTATAAGAGAAGGAAGACCATGTAACTTGAAATATTTTCTTTTTGTTTTATATCTTGCTTTCCCTCACATTGGGCCACCTTGTCCTTATACAACAACTTATTACTGATTTTCGCCCAATATGCTTGTATTTTATGGTTAATAGAGCAATAATAGTCCCTGAGTATGTTTTTTTTCTGTTTGTATCACAGGAATAGCTAATGGCCCTGCTAGAAGCGTAGCACTGCATCAGCAGTGTTTAGTCCCTTATTGTCAGAATCCAAACTCTAAGGCTACAGCAAGAAGCAGGTAAGATAGAAGGATGGTGAAATAATAGTAAAAGAAAAAAAAAAAACTTCTACTAGTACCAGTAAAACTAGTTATATATATTAACTTATGTGTAAGTATGTATGATATCTAAGGTACAGCATAACACCCCTGATAAGCTCAACAGGGCCACTGCACACAGTCTTAACACACTTTTGAATGTAAATTTATTCTCAGACAGTTTAATTAAGTTGATTTTCAGTCTTGAATTTTAATTTAAATCTTCTGTCTTGAGTCAATCCTCAATTCAAGCAGAAT
Source organism: Corvus kubaryi (assembly GCF_017639235.1). NCBI lineage: Eukaryota > Metazoa > Chordata > Aves > Passeriformes > Corvidae > Corvus > Corvus kubaryi. The sequence continues at coordinate 6,536,362 of NW_024581116.1, read as the reverse complement.
ATTGAACATCATAAGTGGGAACAGTTTGAGAGAAAACTGGACCTCCAATCTGAAGTGTGAATCTCTCCATAAACAGGTTGTTACTACAGACCCAGATTTGACCTCCAATATCACTTGCTTACGACTACTGCACAGAACTTTCTCCAACTGATAAAGAAAAAATGTGCTAAGAACTACAACTCCTGAAAGACAGATTTCAATGAACAGGAAACTCTATCCTCCTGGAAATAAAAGCCTTGAGCTACATACCCCAAGTCACTACTGACTTAACAGCACCTTGTTCCTTGTCTCTGTTCAATTGTTGAAGTCTCTGAGGTCTTAAAAGTTAATCACAAATTATTATGTCAGTGCAAGAAGGACATAATTCGTCAGGTAGAGAGATGCCAGGTTAGAGTTTTAAGCTGAATGATGTTATATGCAAGTCATGAGGAAGAATAAATATTGACTCTTAACTTTCACCTGATCTGGGCGGGAGTTACACATATAAAAGAACAAGAGGACTTGACAGCAGCACTGCAGGACTGGACATAAGAGAAGAAAAATCTTATTGTCCTGATAAGTAATTATCTGGCACATAAAAGGCGTGGTCTGTTAAACAGAGCAGGAACAAGAAAGGATCTGGACGCTAGTTTCTAGAACTCTGCAGAACAGAAAGCTTGTTTGTCTTGCTCATCCCAGGGGTTAAACTGGGTGGCTATTAACAATTCTGTTGCAGGCAAGAGTGTACAGATACAGAAATGACTCACAAAATCTAAGGAAAACCAGGAATTCCTTAAAAAGCACTAGCTCAATCTCTTTTCTCCTTGGTATTAGTTGTGGAGAATATTTCTAGGGGAAGAAATTAGTTGGTTTTAGTGAACTAGTGTGTGGGAGTAAGTAAATCTTCCAAAGTGTGGATGTGTTCCTCTACTAGAGATCACTGTGATGACAAGTTAGGTATTTAATCTGTTCCCAAGTGCCATACCACATACAGTTTAGGTGTCTTCTCTACTCTAACAGTGAACTTCTTATAGAAGTCTAAATATGGTAAAATAAGGAGTCATAGCTCTGTAGCATTAAACATTCTCTTACATGATCTTTCAGGATCACTCTTTTGGTCCTAGTTTGAATGTCCAAGAAGAGTTCTCAATATCAAAAAAAAAAAAAGAAATAATAAACTATAGTAGACTTTTCTTTGATTCTCCATTAGTTTTTCTGGTTTTTGTTTTGCTCTTTATAGACAGTACTGTGAAGATTTGAAAAGTGCAAATTAGATTCTGGATGCTTAACCTGATTCATAAAAAGCATCTAATTTAAAGAGCATACTTTTGTCAGACTGTTCACCAGAAAACATAAGTCATTTTTGACTTATTGACTGAGTGACTGGTAAATTCTCCTGTCACAGAATTTCACGTGAAAACTACTGAGGAAAATAGAGCTCTGCCTTTCCACATTTTGAACTCCAATACTTGTCTAACAGATCATTTGTTATTCAGACTTTTATAGAAGCAACTCTGTTTCAGCCATAATATTTTGCCTGATTGTTTGTGACATTCATTTCTAGAATTCAGAATAGCATGATATACCTAATATTCTCGGTTTGTACTCAACTCTATTATAAAATTCAGGCTGTCTGCTTATGACAGACACTCATTAAGGAGGGGTTTATGATTTAGCATTGCAATTACAGTCTCTGGGGGAGCTTCTGAGGAAACACAACCTGGTTAAAAAATTATGGTTAGGCAGGAATGTGAGTGCAGCACTGTCTGTAGTTGAAATGCCCCAAACTGCCTGAGTGCCATTTATCCCTGAGCAGCAAAGCTAAGCAGGAAGATGACCATTATCCAGTTGAATTGCAAAAGTACTTTTGGAAAAAACAATCAGCTTAAAAAAAACGTATTAAAAATATAACTTGAAGGGAACAACAGGGAATAAGAGGCAGAGAGAAATACAAAAACTGTCAAAATCTGTTTTGGTCCTGCCAGAAGTCATTGCAAGGCATCACCACCCTGCCCAAACCAGGCTGAGCATCCTCTCCTGGGGTGCTGTGATGAGCTTGCACCTGGACAAGACAGGGCAGCTGGGGGAGGGAGTAGGGACCCTTTGGGTGTTTGTCTGTGACCTGGTGGGGATTTCTTCCCCACATCTACATCGGGGGTTGCAGGGAGCAGCATGGACATGTACGCAGCTGGGGCATCTGCAAACCCCACCGAAGGGGGCTGCAAGTAAGGGCTGTAAATCCTGGAGAGGGTTTGTGTGCCCAAAACCCACACAATTTTTGAGGGATGTGAGTATGTGCATGTAAATATTAACCTGTGTGTATTTGGGTATAATTTATATAAAATGCTTTGAGATTAGAAGAGTGTTTGGAAATTTGTAGCTGGATATTTAACAACTTTGGCAGTGTCTAATATTGCAGGTTATCTGTTGCATTGTCAATACTGGCCTTGAATGTATATTTTGCTGAAGGTTTGTTCGTTTTGTGCTATTAATAAATAAACTACTTTGATTCCTGTTTGGTTCAAACCACTTGAACTGGAAAAGTTTCCCTTTTGACACAAACCTGGTTTATTTTTTAAATAGCAACTTGAAAATATAGGAATATTATATAGGAATAGGAAAATATAGGAACTTCTTATTACAATAGTCTTTAGATCACATTAGATAAAGACATTTTTAAATAATAAAATGGTCACAAGCACAATTTGGAGTCTTTATGATTATTAAAAAACAGAATACAAGGTCAAAGATACCTCAATGACCTGAAGGCAAAACCCACATCAGGGTTATTAAGCCAGAACTAACAATGTCATCGTGTTATTTGAACCAAAAAGTCATTCTAAGTTTCTCTTCCTGGGAACTGATCCCCATCACTTTCTATCGGATTGCTGTTATGGTAAGACTATGCAAATAATAGCCCAGGAATTACAGGCTCTGAACATTTACATTCTTTATCAAGAGTGCTGATCACAGTGACACGCTCCTTAGCCAAACAATAAAAGTGAGGAGGAAAAAGGCCTTCTATGTTTTGAGCTTTTTTGCATATTGTCATTCTTGCTTTAACTCATTTGTCCATAAAAATTTCTCTGTGATAGAGAATGTCAGATGATGATAATGAATAAGCACAAACCACTGCCTAAATGACAAATTGTGTGCACTCAGCAAACCAAGCTACTTTTAATTTTTTTTGGCCAATTATTTCAATGTACTGCAAGAAAGGACATCAGATATGTGGCCGTACAGCTGTGATTGTTCCCATTAAATATGCAAATGGATTATTATCATATGTCATAAACCTCACATCATCTTCAGCACAAATTCAAATTTGGAACTCCATAGATTACAAGCAATTATGTTACACATCCCATTTCATAAACTAATCAAAGTTTAAAATTAATTAAGGTTTTTGCCCCTCTTGTATTGGACACTTTTCCAGACTCTTGTTCTCAGAAACCTTCTTTTAATTTCCAACATAATTTTTTTTTAAGTTCTAGTTTAATTCCATTTATTCTTGCACTAAGTAGACTTTCCCCTCTTGGGTGTTTATTGTCACTGATGTATTTACAGAAAGGAAGTATAATCCCTATTTAGCCTTCATTTTTCAAGGTTAACAAGCCAAGCTGTTTCAGTCTCTTTTCATAAGAGAAGTTCTTAATTTCCTAGTCATTCCTCTGTACTCTACTCTGAGATTAATCTAGTCTGAGTTTTGCTTCTGTGGAATACAGAGATTGTCTCACTTGGGACATTCAAGGATGTTCTTTGCCTTTTTCTGTTGGCTGCACTGTATTGGTCTGTGGTCAGTCAGTTCTACAAGGTCTTTTCCTCTATCATTACCACCTGATGAAATCCCAGTTTAGAGAAAAATTGTTGTTACTATTTCAGAAGAGCATGGCTTTGTATTTTATACTTCTGAATTTAATCTCATCCTTGTAATTCTGGTCCGCAGGGCCATCTCTTATCTCTTCCTTTCAATAAAGTAGAAAAATGTTCTTCTGTATTAATGATGACTTCAAAACTCAAAATGTCAGTAAATTTTATCAGTATCTCCCCCACTTCTTTACTGTGGTAACTAATGAAATCCTTAAATGACACTTGTAACTCCTTTTTACTCAATATTTTCCCTGTTTACTATGATTTGAACATATGCTCTCTATTCTGCTATTCCTCACTTTCTAGTCTAACTTTTTTTCTTTTCAGCACCATGTCAAATACTTTGCTGAAATCCTTATGTATTAGAGTCATCATCTTTTCATTTAACTACGAAATCTCTTTCAATAGACTGTGGCATGATCTATTTTTGCTAACCTAGATTTGTGCATGATTTCATATTACACTTACCATCTTTCTGTTTTGATTTTTTTTAAAGAAAGAACTCTAAATCCTTTGATACAATTAATATTAGATTAACAAGTTTGCAGTGGGTTAGATCACTTACCCCCCTCCCCCTTCTTAAGTATAGGTGTTAATTTGCTATTCTTAAATAAATTGTCACATTTATCTTGTTAGATTTATTCTGAGTGCTTGCTCCCAGACCTGCAATTTCATGTCCCAGCTCTTTCAGAAATGGGGTTAGAAATTATCCAGTCCCCCCATACTTAAACACATTCAGCCTTGTTCATTTTGCTTCTCTCCTGACTATTTATTTCCTCATTTTCTTACCCATTTTTCTTTTTTGGGGAACAAGAACTTTGCTATTTCTTTGAATAGTTTTAGAAGTCTATCTGAACTTGCCTTTGGGAAACTTTTTTCTACCCTCTAGGTATTGTGTCTTCTGGAACACTAATTTTATCACGTCCTTTTAATTTCACAGTTTCTAATTTCTTGGGGTTCTTTACCCAGGTAGTTTTTAAGCTATAGACTCGTGTTTCACTGAATTTCTAAAATTTCCAGTCTCTATTGTGTTTTAGTTCATGAGCCCTTTAGTCCAACTAATTCTACTAGTTTCCTCAAAATTTTATTTTTTAATATTTTAACCTTAGGTATGGACCTACTTTTGAATATTCTTACATTCAGTGCAAATTAAATCAATTTGCTTAGATTAAATCACTTTTGTCTTCTATCAGAATAGTATGCTGTGTTTTTCTTCCATATCATAGTCAGTTAAAAAAAAAATATGTTAAGAGCGAAAGGCTATTAGGAGAAAGATAATCTGCTAATTTTCACATTTCACAAAATCAGCAGCATTTGATTTCCAGTTCATTTCTGCAAACACAAGTGTCATAAAATAACACACTTGTGTATATTTAAAATAATGGTTTTACTGAAATACCACTTAGAGGCAAAACATGTGAACTCAGGGAAAATACTTTAGACACCATATCTGTCACAAGTCTGGCCAGTTCAGATTGTGGGAAGATGATTTTCTGTCCATCTGCTCCTATGAATAAAATAATTTCTATTTTACCAGTGCTGTTAGAGTGCTTGCTCTCTGCATCTGCATCTGACCTCAAGGAAATAACATAATAAAAACTCTTGCCATCCTTCCCTGAGGTAATTTTTCCTAAGCAAATGCACTATATAGAGCACATGTCCTACACGTGCTGAGGGAAATGGGATTGTTTCATCCGGAGAAAAGGAGGCTCTATGCTTAGAGATATGGTTTAGTGGTGAACATGGTGGTACTGGCTTAGTGGTTGAATTTGATTCTCTTAGAGGTCTTTTCCAACCTTAAAAATTTTATGGTTCTTTTACTTCTCAGATGTACTCTCTTTTACTTCTCTGCTTCAACCTCCTGGATCTGGTTACACAAACAGACCTTGACTACTTGTCACCTGAATGACTGCGCCTTAAAAGTCATTGGTGTGACCATTCCACCTTTAAAATACAAGGGAAATTGAGTTTGATCTAAAGCCATCTCTCAAGAAGATACACGTGATTTATCATGCAATAGTGACCCTCAGAAGAAATTTAAACATAAAGAACTGGGACTTGGAAAATTATAAGCATGTTGTAGCAAAGTCCTGAGCTCCTTGACCAGGAGACTTGTAAATATGACTTTATTATAATCATTGCCTTAGTTCACCTTTGTGTTTTTATTTTGCTGTGAAATTAATGATAGATACATTATAGCATCCAAAAAACCAGCCCAAAATAGCAAGGGTCTCCTTGATGAAAAAATAATTGCATGAGCACTCCTATAAAAATCCAAAATAATTCCACTGCAGAAAAGTACTCCTAAGTTTAAACTTCAGTGCAATCAAAAAGCAATACAGTCATTCCATCATTCCCGCTGAATGCCTCAGCAAAACAGAAAAAAATCTTTCATCATTACCAGACATCAACCTTATATCTCCTTACCTCCAAAAGAAGCTGATTAAACATTACTTTTGTCCAATTTCAGCATGTATTTACCAGTTTAAAAAGCACTAATCATGAAAAGAAAAAATATGGGGAATATATTAGGTCTCAGAGTCAGGAAACAGATACAACAATAACTACCTAAGAATCAGTAAGAAAATGTTCATGAAAGATTTTACTCAGTTATCCACAAAGAAATTTCCACTTTTTTCTGAAACATGCAAGAATAGGAATTAGTGGACAGTTTGTTTTTCTGGCTCAGTCTAGCAGATCATGAGTTTCTAACTTAAAATAAATGTAAGGTTAATGTTTATTAAATAAACCTAAGCAAGGACATTACTTTTTTTTTTAATGTCTCTTCCAATTTCAAAATAAGAAATGTTTCTTTTACCATGTCCTTTGATGTTTGCTTCATACAATCATTCACTTGAACAATTCTATTAAGTAGAACTTAAACTGAAAACACTAACTGACATTTTTAAATAGTCATGGAAATGACTGAACTGATAAGTTAAAGTATTCTCCCTAGAAATCAACTCACAAACTCTACATGTTTCATTTCAAGCTACAGAAACAAACACTGTGACCTCTGTGTACAATCACAGTGGATTTTGTATGGCCACAATGAACTGCTTAAGAATCAACCACACAAGAATCCTTTAGAGGAATTGCTATAGAGTGCAGGTTTAAAACACACATTTTCCTTTTGCCTAAGCACAAATGTGTCTGCTTAGACTTAAGATTCATTGGTCAGGATTTAGACATATAAATTAATGCAGTGTTTGCTCATAAATTCGATGGCTCTCTTCTCTCTTTAACAAGTAATCTTTCACTCCTGTATTTCTGTCAATGTTTTAACACTTCTAGCCAATGCATTTGATTCTTTCAAGGTCCCTCTAGATGGGATCCCTTCTCTCTAGCATGTTGGCCACACCCCACAGCTCGGTGGCATCAGTCGACTTGCTGAGGGTGCAGTCATTCCACTGTCCATGCTGTTGAAAATGATGTTAAACAACACCAGCCTTTCTACTGACCCTTGAGGAACAGCACTCAATTTATTCAAATGCATTGTATAAATTACCATAGTAAAAATATCCAAAATTAGAGTGTAACATATAAAATGTATGTTGGATGGATTAAAAAAATGCTTTGAAATGTAGCTTAATCTTCTATTTCATAATGTCTGATCACACAGTGAAGTCAGGATGTTGGGGTCCCTCCCCCCTTCCATGTGGTCCTGGGAGAGGGGCCCTGGGGGGGAGGCACGGGGTTTCCCTGGCCCTGGTCAGCCTCATTCCCCATTGGTTGTTTTTTGTGTTCCCCTGCGCGGGCAAGGACCCTCAGGTCCCGTGATTGCAACAATTCACAGCAGATCCCCAGCCATGCGGCTGGAGAAATAAATATCTCTCTGAAACATCTATCTAGAATCGGTCCATGTATATTTCTTTTCCATGAGCCTCATTGTTTGATACGCGTGTTGCAGTATCCGCGCTGTAACAAATAGTGGATGATGTGAGCAGAACGATCCCCAATCCCTAAGGACAGCAACTGATTTGTGAGTAAACTCTGGATTTCTCTTCTTGTTTTTGTTTTGCTGTTCCATCTCTAAACTATGGAAGAACCGTGGAAAGACTCTTGGCTCTCAGAACCGCATATGGCCATTTATCTTAAATTTGAAAAGATTCTTGAAAAACAATTTGTAATCTTTAGCTTAATTCAAGCTCAAAAGGAACTGAAACATTTCCTGGCATGGTTGTTTAAAAACTTTTTCTATGTTTCTTGGGATTTGATTCTTACCAAAGACTTTTGGAAGACCGTTTGGACACAGTTAATTTCTGAGTCAAAATATATGCCGATGGAAGAATATTTTTGTGAATATTCTTTAATTACCGAGACTGTTGAGCAATGTCAGCTGTGTCTTGGCGAAAGGAAGCCTGCCTCAGGGACTGTGCAGCCTCGCCCATGTGGACTGAGCCCTCTGCAAGCAGCAGCGAGACAGTTCCCGCGCGCAGGCGGAGCGACACGAGCTGCAGTGTCAGCAGCAGAGCGAGGCTCAGCGGGAGCAGGGCGACCCAGCGGTGCCCGCCCGTCCCCATGCAGTGCATGGTGGAGCGAGCCCTGTGAACGCCCAACCAAGAGGGGCGGCGCGCCGGTGGCAGCTGGCAGCAGTGGCTGCAGAGTGGAGCCGCGCCCAGCCAAAATGCGCTCTGGAGCAGGGCGTCGGGGGGCCGTCACTCGGGGGCCTGGCCAAGATGTGAGCGTGGCCCCAGGCAGCGGCAGCGCAGCTGACAGCAGAGGAGATGGCGCGCAGGCACGAGCAGCCCTGACGGCCCTGGCAGCACTGACAACCCTGGTAATGCCAGCGAAAGCGAGCGAAAGCGAAAGAGAAAGCAAAAATGCAGTGAGACAGAAAACAGCAGCCACTCGGAAAAAGGAAAAGATCATCCTAACTAAGGTTTTAGGAATAGTAAAATGGTATAATGTTAAACAAAATTATGTTTTTATAACGAGATGTGACAACCAGCAAGACATATTCGTTCATAGAACTGCTATTAAAAAGAATAACCCTGAAAAATACGTCCCAAGCTTAGGAGATGGAGAAGTAGTAGAGTTCAAAATTGTGCAAGGTAGAAAAGGGTTACAAGCAGCAGAGGTCACTGGGCCTGATGGTGTTTCTGTACAAGGCAGTGTATATGCTAAAAATCGTAGTCATGTTAGACAATATCTCCATTCTAAACAGTCTACAGTCTCCCTTTCCTAATCCCACCTTTCCCTTTTACCCTATATCCTATTACCCCCAGTGTATTCCCAATCTGTTTTTTCACCCATGGTTTCCCTCACAAAACCATGCCTTTGCCAACTGTTTCCCCAAAAATCCCTTTCCAATGCTGAGTGGGGGATGAAGAGGGAGAGGGAAGAAATTAACTATTGTTGTTTAGAGTTCCAACAGGTACAAATGGAAGAAACCCTCTCCTGCCTCAGTTTCCCCACAAAGCATGCTTGGAGCATCCTGTCTCCCTTCTGTCAGCCTTAAGATGTTCCAGAGAATCTGTTTGGACATTTAAAGACTCAGGAGGGTGGCTTGTTTTGTTTTGAAACTGTTCTTGTTATGTTTATCCAGTTGTTTTCAATATTAAGTTTTAAATCTCTTTTTGTTAAAAATAAACAGGTGAAATGTTGGGGTCCCTCCCCCTGCCATGTAGCCCTGGGAGAGGGGCCCTAGGGGACAGACACGGGGTTTCCCTGCCCCTGCTCAGCCTCGTTCCCATTGGTTGTTTTGTGTTCCCCTGCGCGGGCAAGGACCCTCAGGTCCTGTGATTGAGCAGTTCCTTGGCAGAGCCTCGGCCACGCGGCTGGAGAAATAAACATCTCTGAAACACCTATCAGGAATCGGTCCATATATATTTCTTTTGCACGAGCCTTGTTTTCTTATACACGTTGCAGTATCCGCACTGTAACATCACGAGATCTTTTTAAGCTCATTGGACTCTTCAAACAGGTCCTTGCTGCAGTCTTTTTTTCCTGCAGGTTTTCAAAAGAAAAGCACATTCAAGTCTGCAGTAATCTCACCCCTGTGGAAATCAGTGGAGCTGAAACATAGCTTTCAGGTGAAGCACTTAGACAAGTATTCTTCCAAATAGTCTTTTCTTTAGGGATAAAATTAGGTGTATACCTCAGGGTTACAACCATGTTTAAGTGTACCTTGGAATATTTACGTAGTTGCATTCCAGTAATTGGTCTTCATCGATTTAATCCTTAAATTTTTCCTCAAGATTCTTCCTCCTTGGAACACTCACATAAACTATTCGGATTTCTTCTGAATTAGAAGATAGTCTTACAGTGTGCCACCTGGTGGGGGTATCCCAAAGCGAGAAAAGACTGCCTGTCAACTGTCACGTTGAGGCATGGAATGAGGTTATTGGTGTGGTTCCTGTAAGTCATTAAAAAACAAGGTGAGGAGGCAGTATTGACCTTCCCCATCATATTTTAAACAATATTTTCAATCTTTTTTTCCTCCTGATTTTCTGCTGCTTTACTGTGTATATATATATATATGCATGCATGCGCAGGACAGTGTATTAGTGGTGAAGCAGAGGTTGAGTGTAATCCTGAAAATTTTGAATGCAAGTGTCACTGTGCAGGTATTTTATGTAGGCATAGAACTAATTGAAAATATAATTCTACAGCATTGCATCTGACTGGATATCTTCAGGAGGCAAAATGTAATATATAACTTTGAAAGCGAAGGTATGAAGTTGGCACAAACACTGGAAAAGAATTTTAAAATGAGAAGATGCCCAAAGAAGTTAGGAGTGTTCAGTTTTACAAAACAGGGTACAAATGAGTATCTGCTGAAGGCATAAGAGCCACGCAATGATGCTGTGATGGAGGGTCCTCTCAATATCTTCTGCTAATCTCAGAAAGAAAAATAGGGACAAAAATCTGATGAATTCAAGCACATTTACAATTGATAAAGCAGGTGTTTAACAGAAGTAATGCACTGAGTTGGGGAAACCAAGTGAGGTTGTGGAGTCTCCTTCCATGGAGATATTCAAAAGTTGTCTGGACACAAACCTGAGCAATGTGCTCTTGGGCACACCATACTTGAGGAGGGACTAGATGATCTCCAGTGGTCCCTTCCAGCCTTATCCATTCCCTGATGCTGTGGTTCTGTGAACTAAGTCACCCATTTCAAAGTATATGATTCTATAGAATTGCAACAGGTTTAGATGTCTATAAATGCAGAGAAATTTATACCACCCAAAAAAAGCAGCTTATATAAGGTAGCACATTACAAATTGTAGGGCAGAAGTCAACTATTTCATATTTAGATTTAAGATATAACATTCTCCAAGGACATAAAATTGTCAAAGTATTCTTTTGAAAACTCCATGTGGTTTTTTTCTGAAATACATGTTCCTAGTGACTGTGAGGTGAAATACAGAGAATAGCTAAAATATTTTCCTATGTGGAGATGACATAATCTGGGACACAGGACTTGCGAATTAAGTTTCTTATGTCTGGTAGGATGCTTTGCTTCTCTAATTGTTTCCAGCAGGAAGAGTTTAGGCACATCTGAATTTATGGGGAGATTATCCATTGATTAGTTTGGTCAAAACTGGGTCCTGGATCACAGTGTCTGAACCTGCCTAGGATCTCACATTTTAATTTACTGCATTAGACCTATAGTTTCTCTTTTTCCATAGGCTTAGTGATAGGAGTTTACATCGAAAAAAAAAAAAAGTATTTTTAACAGAAAAGCAAATATTTTCCAGAAAGGCACTGAACTCTGAAAACACAATGAAAACCACCTCATCTAGAGCTCATTTTGTATGATCTGTTGTTCACAGAGAACAGGCATACATCATTTGGCTTTATTTTTACCCTAGAATTTAATGCCCTTTGTGCCAAATGTAGAAGTTAATTGGTAGCTAACTCACTTTGATGGTGTGTTTGCTATGCTTGGGGGGACATATTTTCCCCAATTGCCACATTTTAAATAGATTTTACCTTGCAAGGCTTACTTTTAGCTTATCATTACAACTTGGAAAAATTCACTACCTTTCCTCCATTCAGATAAGTGCTCCCAACACACTTAATAAAGAGATATCATGTATATATATGCAAAGGAAAGAAGAGTAGAGAAAAAAAAATCCCTCTACTGTGAAGGATGTAGCAATTAATTGTTCACAAGTTGGACACAGGCATATAAATTTTCAAGATGCATGAGGTGGTTCCTTAAGAAAAGGTTGGAGTAACTGTATATTCAAAGCATTTGTGTCACAAATGTCAAATTACTGTATGACAATTCCTGTTCTTACATTTTGCTAAGCATTATTAGCAGGAAGCTGCTGAACATTCAGAATCTGGAATTTTATCAGGAAAGAAGATGACTTAGTTCTCTCACTTGATCCATCAAAACACTTTGATGCACACCAAACTATGCCTGGGTTTTATTGACACAAAAACCTCGCTAGGATTCAGCAGCAGAGGTTACTGGTCATTTGTTAGAGTTGGACTTTAGAGAGAAACTCCAGATATAAAATTCAGTGAGAACAGCTGAATATTCCTCCAGGAGATATTGTTATGCAGCCCCTAGTTTCAGATGAGAGTATACTGCTAATTAATAATTTACAGAAACTTCATAACTTCTAAACTATTGCAGACGGCAGATACATGGAAGTTTTGGGTTTTTTGTCAGACTGTGTGTTTGTTTGGTCTTTACAGTGACTGGACAAATCCTGAGCTCTTTAAAAGTCACTTTTTGGGGGTGTGGTGGTTATGTTTTGTTTTAGAATTTCAGCAGTAAAATGGAGAAGACATCAGAATGCAGCTCCTTATGAAGTGCATACTCCTCCATGAGAATTTCGTTCCTGAGATAAAATGATTTAGCTGAAGTCATATTTCTGTTTCTCAGCTAGGATGAAGATAACTGTAATGCTAACATAAAGCCAACTTTATGCAGCACAATATTCTTCTTCATTTTTCTTTAAAATCAGGATCAATCTTTAGAAAAACACACAGACCCCATGTTGACATATGCAATGCATCAAGACATATTAAAGGTGTTGCCCTGGAGAGCTCTGCACGTGTGAGTGGAAAGCTCGAGTTTAACAAGCCAAATATCTGAAACTGGGTGAATAGGTAGGAGACAAGGCTATAATTCATTGTCTTCAAACCATGTTCTTTCCCCTATCTGTATAAAGAGGAAATCCTCTAGGGGTATTCAAACTCTGAAAATAAAGAATTTTAAGTCCAAAAAGATGATAATAATGTGAAAATGTTGGCTTGAAATGACAAAAGCCCCAAGCTTTTAAAACTTTACAATGTTTAAAGTTTAAAGAATTTGCATGACACTGCCATTAGTTTACCATAACCATTATTGCTGCTAACGGCAGTTCAATCATATGTCTTAAATCTGGGATTTTGACAGCTCAGGGAAATTATCATTCTAAATAAGTAATGTGAGCAACTTGCTAAGTAATCCTGAAGAGTAGTCAATTATCATTTTTTTTTGAGGAGAATTCTCCACTGGTGTCCATGTAGACTCCCATCGAATGGCAAACATGCCTCCCAGAGGATTTTTCCCCACCCTCCATGAGCCCTAAATGTGTCTCTGAGCCAGTGCATCCCTTGATGTGAAAAATTACCTAAAAATATTACATAAATATGACTTAGCAGTCTGGTCTGACTGCCTAGGCTTATATTCCCGCAGGGCTTCTGCAGAAGTCCAGCAGATGTGTCTCCTGGCAGAAAATCAGCCAAGATAATGAGAAAAGACTTCAACTTCCATATGCTGGTATCAGCCTGGATTTAATGTCCTTATCCGAGTGCTTCCCTTCATCAAAACTTCTGTAGCATTCTGGCAGGTTTTCTCAGTCTCTTCAAGAGAAGATGTTCTCAGAAATGCTGGCACTGTGTAGTTAGTCTGCTGCCTTTGTATTTTTGTTCATATTTCTTTGGCCATGATGAGCTTAAACAGAAAATATATTCTATATTTCCTCTCACCTCTAATGTTTCAGTGTGACCAACATCAATGAATACAGTTGAATGTATACTTCTTGCTAATAAATGCAATCCTGGCTGGCTTTGACAGAAGTTCTTTATTTGTCTTAAATGGGAATTAATTCTAAGTCTTTACCCTAAATACCTCATTTGCTGTTTATTAGAATAATCAGGCTCCATTATTGATCCAGCCCCCAAGAAGAGCTTGAGTTTTGTGAGAAATACTAGCAGGAGATCTAAGTGTTGTTCTTATTTTATATTCATATGGGAAGGAGCTCAAATCTTCAAAGGCAGGTGTGTGGCAATATTCTGGGGATATCAATAGTATGCTGAAATTAGGGGAAGTCTTATTCAAGTCTGAGTCTAGTTTTTTTCCAACTTTGTCAATTTCTTCTAGTTATCTAAAATCCTCTGGAATTTCAAACCTCAAATTCTCTCAAAATAGAGAAGGAATTTGGAGGAAAAATGAATATATTCATGTTGTGTCCTTCTTTAAAAGTTCTTCTCTTCGTTATGAACAACTTCAGAAGTCACGATGTTTCTCCCTTTACTTTTGATATACTTTTTCCCCTGCTATAATTCCTTACTGGAATAAGAATATAAGAACTCTGAGACTGGTTCAGACTAACAGTGTGGTGGAAGTCTTGATCCTCACTGCCTGAATGCACAAAGACCCCATGAAAAGCATTCACAGAAAAATCTCTTGCTGAGACAGGTGCTAACTGTAGCAGAAACTGTTGCAACTGCATTGCAGAAAGTTCTATACTCCTACCTCCCTAACGTGGCCAGCTGCTTTACTCTAACTTCGCTGCCTTCTTGGTCTACAAGAGCCCTGCTACTGCTGCCTGGCATGGATTAGATACAGGCTTGTTTTTTCTGAAGGAAAGAGACCTTCCCCTAGCAAGCTTGGCAGAGGACTTTCCACTTACTGCCTGAGCATGGGCACAACTAATCTTAGCTCCTTGTGGCAGAACAGTTTTCCCCAGATAATTCATGGTGTCTCCAAACATATTTTAGGTATTAGGAAACAGACCTAGCAAGGGGAGATGCGCCCAAAGTCACACAGTAAACCACAGAGAGAGGTGGGGCTGAATCTGTTTTCTAAGCCCAAGCCAGGACACTGACCAGAGCTCAGGAAGTCAGGCTATGCCAGAACAAGGTGCTACTTGGACATCAAGCTGTTATTGCTTTCACAGAATAGTGTGCAAATGCTCACTTGTGCCATTTTGACAGGAGCTAAGTTCAAGGGAAATTATGCTCTGCAGAATTTTACCTTCCTGACGACAAGCTACTACAACTAAGCAAGGAGAAGGGGTGCCTTAAAGGCATCTCAGCTCAAACATCTTGAGTCTCACTTAGCTCCTTGTTCCTCCTTTCCCACTCATATTTTTACAACAATTCTCCCCCTCTACTCTGCTCTCACGAGACGTCACCTGGAGTGCTGCATTCAGCTCTGGGGCCCCTTATCTAAGAAGGACATGGAGCTGTTGGAGCAACTCCAGAGGATGCCATGAAGTTGATGAGGTGACTGGAGCACCTCCCCTGTGAAGATGGGCTGAGAGAGTTGGGGCTGTTCAGCCCAGAGAAGAGAAGGTTGTGTGGAGACCTCACAACACCTTCCAGTATCTGAAGGGGGCTACAGGGAAGATGGAGAGGGACTCTTCTTCAAGAACTGTAGTGATAGGACAAGGAATATGGGTTCAGACTGAAAGAAGGGAAAATTAGGTTGGATATACAGAAGAAGTTGTTTACTGTGAAGGTGGTGAGGCACTGGAACAGGTTGCTCAGAGAACCCCATCCCTGGCAGTATTCAAGGTCAAGTTGGACAGAGCTTGGAGCAATCTGGTCTAGTGGGAGGTTTCTCTGCCCATGACAGGGGGGCTGGAACTGGATGATATTTAAGGTCTCTTCCAATCCAAACCATTCTACAATGCTGTGATTCTAAGTGGTTACTTTTGGATAAATGTTTAAAGTGTTGTTTTTATACCTTTGCATGAAAGATGTGATTTTAAATGTATTATTGGGGACATGCCCAGACTACAGTTTTTCTGGGGAATATGTTTCTTTTTGATGGAGTCAGGTTTTTTCTACCCCTTAATGAGATGGAATTTAAAAAAATAACTTAATAGTTCCCCCTACTCCTGTCACAAATTTCAGATAAACCTTTATAGTGGGACAAATATTGAACTCCACGTTATTTAGTGTCCAATGGAGATCTATTGTAAAGAAAGAAAGAAAATCACATTTTTTATATGGAGTGATTTGATGACTAAATCTTGGCTTGTTTAGAATTTATTGTATATATTGATGCCTTGAAGCATCTAAGGACTGGACTAGTTGACAAAGACTGAGGCTATTTTTTCCCAGCAGTGACTAAGTGTTCCAAAGACACCTAGATGTTTTGTCTACATTAAGACTAACAATGTGAGTTTCTAGACCTGGATTTTATAGACACTGGACTAAACTCTAGTTTAGTCCTCTATCTTGGACTGTCTACTTAAAAGGCAATTTCATATATCTTTTTTCTTTCTTCCTTTTCTCCTTCTCCCATGTCAGATTGCCTGTCAAATCCTAGATGGTGAAAATGGGAAGTGCTCTTGCATTTAACTACTTCCTACAAAAGCTATAAGAGAAATAAATCCAGATTCTCTCTCCTCAATTCACTTACACAGTCTTTTTTTCTCTCCCTCTCTCTGAGAAAGAGTCCAACTGTTTGAAATTGAAATATACACAGTCAATTTTTATACAATGTTCTTTCTCGGAAAATGAGATTATACTATTCACGTGTTCTAGGAATCTTTAGACAATTTTTTCTTATGTGCTTTCTTTGTCATCCTTCATTCTGACAATGCCAAAGCCCCATGAACAACCAGTCTTCTTTATTTTAATAGCAATCATAATCACAATGCCATATTACTTGAGGGACTAGAAACATACTTCTATTTTTCTTATGCCTCTTCCAAACTGCTCTCAAGTATCAGACGATGAATAGTCACAAATATTAGACTGAAGTGTATTTAAGTTCTGAATTTTTTTGTATGAAACATGAATAATAAAAGAGATTGACTGACAAAAATACTAAACCCTACAACCTTATCAAGCATTATGATAAAGAAGCAAAAATAGCACAAAAAGCAAATTATTCTTTGTTCACAGATCTTTAGGATTTTTGCTTTGAAACTGAAATTGTTGGAACAGGAGAGCAGAGCAGATGTTGTATATGCAAAGTCCTAAGAGGTGACTGATGTGATGTATTCCAGTATCTATCACTGAAACAGCCAAATACGCTAGTGATTTAAGCAAGGGGTTTTATAGTTTTATAAATGCGCAGCTCTTTGTCATGAAAGCAGCCTCAACCCTTTTATCTTAAGGGTTGAACTAATCTTACTATGCAATTTAATTACTTTCAAAGGTTTTGTACCATTACATTTACATCTGCAGTATTTAGCTCTGAAGTAAATAGCAAGAACCAGACACTAACAGCTTCAGTTTATAAAAGCAAGGTTCACAAATTCCTGTTTCAAGGGGTTTTTTCCCCTATTTGATACAAAAGTAAATGCTCCAAATAATTAAACAAAAACCTCCTTCACAAGACATCAAAAAACCAGAACAATTAAACCATTGAAGAAGAAGTTTTGCTTTCCTCTAAGTCCTGGTGACTGTAAGCCCTCTACACCTTCCTCTGAAAAATTCAGCTGTATTTCAGCAGACACATTACAGTTTTTTGAGATTCTTAAACTCCCTTTCTTGAATTTTGTAGCCTTTGCATTGTCAGTTCTATAGTATGTGGGTTTTATTATTTTCTCCAACTCTCCAGTTGAGTTATTGCATTCACATATCACTTTGAAATTTGCAACTTATTTAACATTTTTATTTTTTATGATTTTTCTACTCCTAACTTTTAAAAAGATCTTAGGGAATATATTTAAGTTTTATCCAAAATAAAAACAAACTAAAAATCTACCTAGCTAAATTATTGCTTTCATTTTGACCATAGAGACCAATGAAACAAAAACTATTTTAGTTCAGTGCAAATTACAATATCAGAACAATAGCAACAATGTAAAGCCAGCTTTATGATCTGCTTGTTTCATACACTTCTGATTACAAATGCAGAAATGCAACAATCTGTGATATCCTCTGTTTTGCTACGTATCAGGAGAACAGACTCAGAGTGTGTGGATGTACTAGCTCATATTAAAGGAGAAAAAGAGAGGGTAGAAGGAGAAAGGAAAGAAAAGAAAGAGCTGTTGCTGTATCTTAGGAATAGGTTTTTAAAATTATGACTGAGCTTTTGATGATGTAGTAGAATTCAGTGTCACTATAACATTTTATACTAAATATGGATTTGGGTCTTCCAGATGGTGGATGGGAAATTTCGTATTTATAGCAACTTTCAAGTTTTCAGACCATTTCAGAGAGAAGTTTTGCAATAACTCCTTGCAGATGGAGGCTGGTTAACCTGAAATGTAAGACATTTATTACAAGGTCATGTCTAAATGAATTAAGAGTATCATCAATGTAGTTTGGATGTAACAAGGGCTTCAGAATGAATCTCCAAAACATTCTGAAAGAGTAACCTGGCTGTGAGGACACTGAGTGGTTTAACAAAATTTCCTATGTCTTTGTGATGAAACTTTCAACTGATGAGATACATCAGAAATGTTCAACTTCAGACAAATCTCTTATAATATAAAAGTTTATGATCTCTCCAACCCTAAGCTTTTCACCCATATGTTTTCCTTTCACATCAGGGATGTCTGTATGCTGGCCAGATAGTGACATTCTCATCCCATTTAGTCCTGAGGCAAAGAATTTCAGACCACTGTGAATTAATCAAATCCTTCTCCTCACAGGCTGCACTTGCTGAAGGTCCGTCTCAAGGCACAAGAGTAGGACAAATTAAATAAGCCTGTGCTAATTCCTCTAACAGCTGGTCTGAAGCTAAGGACAGCCTGTTGATTTACAACTTTTTCAGTCTAGCATTTCACAGTAGCAGTAAATGCACTCTGAGAAGATGGTTTTCAGCAGAGATTTTCTTGTAGAGGAAAATGTTTATTAGTAACATGAAATTTAACACTGGCTCAGAAAGTGAGTATTGTCTCAACATTAATAATGTTTGGCAGAAGTTAGATAGAGGTCATTTGCCAGAATCTCGAGTGCTCTTGTCATATTACTACACAAGGAAACCAGATATGCAGATACGTGCACTGTCATATAATTTGAAATACAATTATTTCCATACAAGGCCAAACCTTTGTAAAAAACAATAAAAAATCTGCACTTAGGGAATATATTTAAGTTATGGGACAGATGGGAAAATTTGTGAAGTCAGAGAGTCCTGGACATGGTGCAGTAGATTCAACTCATCTATACACCAAGCACTTCACACACAGGTTCAAAGATGCTGGAGGTGGTCTGGAAGGTAGCAGCAATTCCTAGGGATTTCGTGTAGCAGCTAAAGCTCGCAGGGTAAGAACATTATTACTGTCCCCATGACCAAGGAATTATATACATATGGCAGAAAATTACCTCTGACTTTACTTAGTGGAGGATAAATAGTACCTTAAAAACTGTCTCCTGTCTCCATAAGCTGTTATTTTTCCAGACGGAGTCTATTCAATTGGGGAAAAGACATGATTAAGGAGACAGCTATTTTGCAGTGTTGCCCAACAAGCTAAATGTATTATTTTTTTCTTCTGAACTCATAAAACAACCCATCTGTAAAATTTCAGTCCATTTCCCTACATGTAAGTGATTTGGTATTTTACAGTAAGAAATAATGACCATTTTCATTTATGACGCGCCCCCTGCCAACACGCTGTAGGTGCCACATGGATTAACTCTAATCAGAACCACCAACAACAATTAAAACATCATTAAATATTCAATACACAAAAGCCCCCAAACCAAACAGAGAAGCATTATCATAAAAGTCATCTAAGTCTACAAACATTAAAAGTTAGTGTAAATCTGACATCTATGTACATCTCTCCATTGCTTGCATTTCATAGTAAGCTGTTAATAGAGCAAACATAAAACTCTGAAATTGCTGTGTCTTGGTCTGACCACAGTGCGTGCCAAAGACTGTGAACAAACTGAATAAATATGGAGGGGATTACTCTGTCCATTCATAGAATCATTAAAGTTGGAAAAGACCTCCAAGATCATCAAATCCAACTTTCTGTCCTTTTTCTCCCACACTGGGGCATCCCCTCTGCTTGAGTCATGGGATACCGGGAGGAGAAAGACTGGACTCACCAGGACTACCAACAGAAATTTTGTGAAATCAAAACCACAAATCAGTCTGAAACAGTTTTTGTTAATTTATGTTTATGCTGTGGTTTTCTGTGTTGTTTTCTGGGGGATGGAGGAAAGAAGGCTGATTTGTTAACCACCTTCAGTCCCTGAGGCAGTGGAGTATGATGCCCACAAACATAGGGTAAACAATGGGCAACGGTGAACACAGAGAAAATACCTTGATTTGGAGCCTATTTTGTACTTTTAGTTTCACAGTGAAGTTTAATTCAACTGGCAGGTTGGATCAGCAGAGAATTTTTTTCATAGAGCTAATGAAGACTGTTAAAATCCTTCTTCAGCAGAAGCATGCTCCTCTTCTTAGGATTTCCTGAAAGTTTCATTTAGAGGGTCTTTAGTATTAGAAGAACTTGGAAATCAACAACACCCTTGAAATCTGGAATTTAAATAAGGTCATCAGGGTATGGATGCAGCTGCAAAGCAATTTTCAAAGAAAAAGACTTGTGTACTTCTGCAGTGAATCTTCCAGCTATGTACTGGTTATCATGGGAAAAATTTGCCTTTATAAATCACAGTGAAATTAAAGAACTGGATTTCATAAGTGTCAAAGAGCCTTTTTCAGCACTGAAGATAAAACAGGTCCTTGAATTCAAGATATATCAAGAAGTTTCATTAAATCAGTGCTGGCATCCAAGTCCTACTCTGTGTAGTAATGCTGCACCTTATCTTTCATCTTTATGAGCTGGCCCAGAGACTAATGGTTTGTCATAAAACATGCTGGGTAACTGACAATCATTGCCAATAAAGCTGAAACCTAAAGTAAATAATACACAAATATTCATCCATTTTGTTTTGCTGCAGGACTTAGAATGAGTGACATAAGAAGGACTTCAAAGTTACAAGAGGTAGAAGGAGTATAGGAAGAAAACTCAAGAAAGCCCTCTTGAATGTGATATTCATCTTGAAAACCAGGAGCATTTCAATATTATTTCAGTTCACAATTATTTTCTGTGACTGCTTACATGCAGAAAACTCCATGGTATTCCATGTACCTGGGATACGCCAACCAAAGAGGCGTTAGGTTAACAGGTAGAATAAGGCTTATTACACTATAAAATAGTTGATTTATCACTTGTTTGTTCCATGTCAATATAATTAAAGCTGCAAAGTGATGATAGCTCTTGAACATCTGTCTTTAGCTTTCATATTCTTCACAGTCTGTTGACTGGGTTATGTTTTGTATTATTTCAGTGTCCACAACTGTCAAGTGAAATGGGAGATAGCTCGTATGAAGTGGTGAGCTGAAGTCAGAAGCAACATTCATTTGTTTTTTACGTTAATAGACTATGACAGCTCCAGCTCTGAACAAATTGTTTTCAGTTGTTTGATGGGTCTCAGCTGCTCCAAACTGGAAGGTGACCAGATTTTCTTTTGGTTGAAAAGTAAGAACTATTAGAGTAGAGTTGAAGGCTTTTCACTTTTTCCTAACACATCATCAAAGTTCTTCAAGTCTTTTAAGGTTCTAAAGCACCAAATCTCATGAGAAATCAGAGGTTACATTGAATTATCCACACACAGGAAGGCCAGTGATCTAGAGACCCAAGTGTCATAAAACATTTTTTTCTTTAAAAATTCAAATAGCTTTGTTTTATAGGATTTGTGTTGATAAAGATCCCGTTATCCTGCTTTTCAGGGAGCTGACACTAAAATATTCACCAATAGCTAAAAAGTAGTTTTTAATTGGAATTATTTTGCAGGAAAGTATCACGTGAACTTTTAATGTGCTAGACATACCTCTTTATGCAAATTTTTAGCATCAAAAATTCTTTTATTAATATTTTGGGAGTTCAATACAAGGAATATTTCTCAGAATCTGCAGCAGAAATGTAGGAATTCCTGGAAAGCAATATTCAAAATAGAGAACTAAGGTTTGAAGAGAAGAATGGACTTCTTCCATCATAATACCATCCTGTCTATTCTTGGATAACCATATTTAACAAATACCTAGATCTAGACTGTTCATGGAAGGTGAGGCACTGTGTGACATAGTTATTAGAGGACCACTCTATAAAAGTTAGAAATAATAGAAAAGTTAAAAATCAGTGAAAGCTTGAAAAGAGTTTGAAATCGAGCATAAAACTAAGGTATAGCTTTGATTTAAATTTTGTTAGACAAAACAAAGACTATTCTTTTAGACTTATGCACAGAAGTCAATTCTTCAGGAGGTTCTCTTGGCTCTTTAATAGTGCAGGACAATAAAAATTACCTGGAATATGAACAACCCACCCCCCCAAAGAAAACCCTCCTAAAGCCTCAGTTACCTTATAAAAGGCTTTATCTATAATATACTGTATTATTAGTTTCCTCCACAAGGACTTTGCATCAGTGGCTCTCAATAAGTAATAGGGAAGTCATTGAGCTTAGGAGCAATACTCTTTACTCGTAACCCAAATAATCTCATTTCTATGGCTGCCAGCCAAATTTACTTATTGAAAGCTGTATTGCTCTAAAAGCTTAAAAATTCACCTCAAGGTAAAGTTATGTTAAAATATAATTAACCATTTTATTGCAGCTCATTATTATTTTTCCTTGAAGTGTGACGATCCATTTACCCATTGCTTTTCCTATCCCACATTGTTCCCCCTCTGTTGCTTGCCCTTAGCCCTGGCCACTCCCTCAGGATCTCCCTATTGGTTCCTGTACCCCAACTCCGCCCATGTACCGCCCCTGCAATCTGACAAAACCCCCCCCATGCCTGGATCGCAAGGTCTCTCTGCCTCTAAGGGTTGCCAGAAGAAGATGTGATTAAAAATCTAATTAAACCATCATGGGAGACCCTTCTCACCTCCTTTGCCATCACCGGTTGTAGGGCTGATAGCTACCAGAGCAAAACACAGAGCCGTCCAGAATGGACTATGGGATAGCGATATGGTCACACTGCCCTAAGCAGCCCTGCTGAGCTCTCAGGAAAGCTGCAGCCTGCTAAACTAAACCTAGTGACTGCAACATTGAAGGGGAAAAGTGTTCTGGTTTCCACAATAACTCTAGAGGAGAAACCTGCTCTGCCTGGTTTTGAAATACGTGGGTTTTCAATCATATTGGAGGCACTTGCAACTCCTGCAATAATCTTTTACCTCCTTACCATCTGAAACATGCAGCAACAATAGGAAATAGTCCAGGAAGACAAGAAAAAAAATCAAATATTCAGCTGTATCCATGAGAATATATGCAATCCTTGACATATTTTTCTTTCATTCAGCCAAGGATTTTAAATTGACATTTTGGAAGGAGAAAAGGACAGTAGCTCATCATCTACTGTAAATTAATCTTTTATTTGATTTTCTTAATTTTCTACATAGCTGTGTTTTATGAAACATGTAATACAAAACCACTAAAGATGGAAAAGATATTTTTTGGTCTATTTTCCTGCCATTTTATTGTTTTTCCAGATAGGGGAATTCAGGTTGCCCTCTTAGACCATTGAGAGCATAATTCATTTGAACTTTGTTAGCGTTTGTCAGCATTGCTGTTTTAGCACCAACAACTGAAATGGGTATCTTATTTTCTTTAAAGGGAGTCCAAAACTACAGAAGGAAGCCAAGATAGTTTTATCCTATTTCCTTTTCAGCATCTCCCTAAACTACTTCTCTCACAAGAAAGTCCTTGGGCATAAAGAAAAACAAAATGTTGAAAGCAACAACAACAACAACAAAAAAGTAAAAGTAACCACATTGAAAAGAAAGAAAAAGAACTAGAAATTTAAAGGAAAATGTTTTCTATTTTGACATTGAAATAAGAATAGGTATATTTTGTAGTTACAGAAGTCACAGCAATATTTTTAGATCATTTAAAAAATGTGTGTATTTACATAGAAAACAAAAAATATAAATTGAATCATTACTACCAATTGTCATTAGAAATGTGTCATCTAAGATATTTTTTTCTGTTAGGACAGAATATAAAGGATAAAAACCTTAAGCTGTGAGTGCTGTATTAGGATAACTCCTAGTTTGTGCCAGATGACCCATTGCAAACAAGGCTAATATTTGGGCTGGTGAATGATCTGAGTCCTGACCAGGACTGTTTATGGTCCTCACCTGGAAAATGAAAGTATTTCACTGCCATCCTGGACATCCAAGAAAAAGCAGCAGATCATTTAGAGTACAACCTCTGCATCACAGTCCTTGTGGGACTACGATAAGTCCATGCATCTCAGAGAGGAAGCTGTGTGTTTGTCTCATGCGTACAGATACTCCAAAATGTCCTAGTGGCTGCATTATTTTGTATTTAAGACAATATCCAGATTATTCAGAGAACAAACAAAGGCAAGGGGTAAGGCCCCTCTGTGCTCCCTTGGATTTTTCAATTTTCATAGGATCCCCAGGTAAGAGTTAATTGCAGCAATGTACAGTCTCCAATCTTCCCATTTGTTTCCAGAGCTGAGAAAACAAAAGCAGAAAAAAAACAAAGTAAAAACCCTCTACAACAAAACTTTAGTCATTTTGGGTATGGTGTGCAAATGAACATCAAAGGGTCCCACTTTGCTTTTAAGAGTCTCTAAAAAAGATACCCACATGCCTTTTAAAATATACCAAAGCATCTGTAAAAAATGTAATTATATATTTGGGAAGGGAGGAAAGGGACTGATGTGTGGAATGGTAAAGAGCACACACTTACAGCCAACTGTATAGATTTCAAATAACCAATCTTGTAGGAAATAATGAGCTATCTGCTAAGAAAGGGAAAAACATAGGAACTGGTAATAAACAAACTCCAGCTCCCATGTGTGACCTAGTACAGTACAATACAGTTTAATTTTATTACTTGTCATTCATACTGAAAACAAATTTGCAATTTTCTGCAAATATAATGGGAATGTTCCCAGAATGCGTGAGTGCAGAAAAGAATGGGATATTTCTGTCAAATGAAACACTGCAGTGTTTGTCTCCAAAAGGAAAGCAGAATGACTTGATATTTTTGCTCAGGAGAGATATATGATTAACACACTTACAAATTATAAATCCGGAAGGGACTGTTGTGAACATCTGGTCTGTTTAATATATAAACCAGGCCAAGGGACTTCTCTCAGTTAATTCCTGCCCAGGTTAGCCTATATGTGAAAGACTACTGTAAAACAGGATAGTTGCTGCTTGCAACTTGTCAGTATTGATGGAGTAATCAGCTTAATTTGTAACTAAGATACAGATCAAAAATTAAGAAAATCCTTTTTACTGTAAAGACAGTTAAATACTGGAACTGGTAAGCCAGTGATGCTTTTTGAATCTGCCACTGGAGGTTTCTAAGAACAGATAAGCATGGTGTGCATATAGAGGACATTGTCTCATTGCCAGGGTTGGAAGAAGGGGATGAAAAGATTAAATGTCTCTTTAGACTCTTTCCAGCTCTGCATTTCAATGGAAAATAAACCTTTGTTCATCAGTAACTGTGGAACATTGCATGGACTGAATTCACCCAATGAGGATTTGGAAAGAAGGCTTTAGGGCTTTTGAGGAGACCTTCCTCCCTCATTGATTTTACAAGCTGAAATGACATGATAGTCCCATCTTGAAGCATTGCAGAATCTTGATCCGTATTTGTCCATTGTTGTATACAATATCTACAACTACAGGGGATTAAAGGAATTTAGTAGGAAATCCAAAGCAGCATAATAATTTCCTATTTATTTCCTAAGTAGGTATCAGTTAAAGGCTCAGAGAGGTAGTTTATGTTAATGTATGAATTGGTCAGGCAGACTGCTACAGCCAAACAATCTTTGGAAAAGCACAGAAATTTCCATGCTGTGGTTAGAAGTTACTAGTGTCCTTCATTCCTTTTAATCACCATTACACTTAAGTAAAAGACCAGCTCTGTTCATTGGCTTTACTTTCCATTTGTGCATCTTTTTCATAACTTTGATATGCTACCACATATTTTTTTAATCCTTTATTGATTATCTGTTTTATTTTTAGTCCTTCTGGTATTATGCAGCTATGGATTGTTCTAGTTTTTTTGTGAAAATAGTTCTCCTTTAAATTCTAACTTTTTTTATCATTCAGTCTCCTTATAGCCCTATGGTCTTGGAAAATAAGGTCAGAGTAAACAGATGTACTGAATTTAACTTTTCTGTATCTTTTATGGCACTGTAAAAGCAAAATCTATCCCTTATTCAACTCTTACTCAAATGAAAAAAAGCATCAGTAAAATCCTTTTATTTTTTTCTCAGGTAAGGGCCCCATCTAAACTAATTATTTTTGTTAATTATCATCTGTATCCTTTCCAGTTAAAGCATGCAGTTCTGAGATAATATATCCAGAACTACTCTAACAGGTGAATACAAACCTTTATTTGTAGAATGCTTTTAACATTGTCATTACTATATTTTAGTTATATATCTTAAGTTTATTAATAAAAATATTTTATAATTACTTCATATCTAAATGGATCTATCAGTTCTTGTGTAAACTGTATAATTGGTCAACTTTATCAATAGAGTTCTATCCAAGGGCTGAAGCAGCTGTAGTTGCAGTCTGTGAGACCTTTTGCTCTGTCTTGAAGAGTACAGGGGAGCCCAAAAGATGTCCTCTTCGGACCACACAAATAAGAGCTGTAGTAAATTAGTCTCAGCAGGATGTCTTAGGGCTTGATGAAAAAGAGAACCCAGGATCAGAATTGCAATGAGTTGTATTTAAGCACTCTGCCTTTTCCAGAATACGGAGCCCCAAATAAAATGTCTAAATTCGTTCTTAGTGAGAGGAAGGCTTCAGGAACCTCTCTCCACTTGTTTTTAGTCATTAAACTTCTCCTGGCACCTAAACTAATCATGTTGTCTCTGAGAAGTAGCAGAAGTGAAGAATGCATGAGGCTTAGACCTTATAAATGACTGCTGGACTGTGTAAGCTGAGTTCAGATGCCTGTTCATCCTCAGTTTGGGGATCTTAACTTCAGCTTTAACAGCTTTTACATCAATTACCCGTGGGCTGCTCTATATAGGGACTCAATACTTTTAATGAACCTGCCCTACTCTGTACTGAGTAATTGGACACTCTCTGATTGGAGAGAAATAAACAGCAAAAATTCAACTACTCAGTATTTAAGGTATTGGTGATCAATATGGGAAAGGTGAGTTCCCAACCTCTGTTTGGTGCATACCTCATTACTTTCATAACATATACCAGCCCGAGCAGGGAAGACTAAACAGACAAGCCTGCCACAGTGAATGGTCCAGTAATATTCCTAGGAGAGGGAATAGCTGAGTCTAGCTGAGTCCAGTCCAGCTGAGAAGGAATTTCTAAACCTGAAGGATGGTTTCCCACAGATTCAGTGAATGCTCTAATCACTGGGCAAACACCGTTGTCTCTTTATTACATTGTAAAGGAAATTAAGTATATATTCCTATGTGGAGTCCCATAAACAAAACAGACAAAGGAATCCCAGAGTCGTGGTAATGGATTGACTTTAGGGAAGAATAGGTACAAGCAGCTGAATACAGCCAATATCTAAAAACAGAAGGCAACTTTTTTGACTCTGCCAAGCACTTTTAAAGTGTACTGAAGGGTAAGAAAAACTGCAACATCTACCTCAATGCCTCACTGTATTCACACTGAGAACTCACTTTAACAATTGACAACACCTAACTGAATTACTATATTAGAAAATTTGCCACCCAGGCCTGGAAATTCTATTAAATGCTGGGGTATGACTTGACCTTGGTCCCACATTTCTTTATTTCTCTTTGCTTTCAGCAGTGTTTATCCATCAGCCTGTGAACATCAACAAAATTCCCCAGATTCTGTACTTCTAGCTCTCTGCTGCAGCCTTTTCTTCTCTATAAAACCCATAAATAGAGACAAATTCAGAAAGGGACACAATTAATTGCCGACAGCTTTCTGAAAGGATTGCACTTAGCTTCTGATGGAGAACAGCTGTGGTGCACACTCTAATACATGCCATGGATGGGAAAGCATGGTTCCAGCTGGCTGAGGACAGCCACAAGGTCATTCATCAGTGAATACACTCTCTCTCAAGTGTCATGTGACAGACCTAAAATTGTCAAGAGTTTTGAGTGGATCTGCCTGTACCTTTTCCTTTAATAAACATTCCAAAACCCCAAGGTTTTCATTTTCCAGAGCTGCAATGCAATAATTTTTGAAACAGTGAAATCTCAGATGTTTGGAAAAATGAAACACTAAAAAAAAAAAAAGTGTGTGCTCTACACTGAGAGTGGGTTTTCCCCTCCAGCCTCCCTTTCCAGTCCAAAAATATTTGCTGCATCTGTCGTTTGCAACAAATTTTGCGAAACATCTGGTACACAAAGAAAATTTCTACCTTAGCTATGCGTCTGCATGGATACAAACATAAATAGAAGCACGGCCAGCAGGCTGAGGGAGGGAATTCTCTCACCCTACTTCACTCTTGTGAGATCCCACTTGGGATTCTGCCTCCAGCTCCGGGGTCCTCAGCACAAAAAAGATGTGGACCTGTTGGAGTGAGTCCAGGAGGACGGCCATGAAAGGTATCAGGGGGCTGGAACATATCTACTGGGAAGAAAGGTTGAGAGAGCTGGGGCTGTTCAGCCGGAAGAAGAGAAGGCTGCCAGGGACATCTTATTGCAGCCTTTCAATATTTAAACAGGATTTATAAGAAAGGCGAAGACTTTTTGCCAGGGTCTGTAGTGGCAAGGCAAGTGACAAGAGTCTAGAACTTAAAAAGGGTAGATTTAGACTGGATATGATGAAGACATATTTTACAATGAGGATGGTGAGGCACTGGAACTGGTTGCCCAGAAAAGTTGTGTATGACTAAGCCAGGTTGAATCAGGCTTTAAGCAACATGGTCTAGTGGAAGGTATCCCTGCCCACAGCAGGGAAGTTGCAACTAGAACATCTTTAAAGGTCCCTTCCAACCCAAACCATTCTATGATTCAAAGTCAGCTCATTTGTAATCCTTTATTCATTTTGAAACCAAATGGAGAATCTCTGCTTCTGACATTTACACAGGGACATGGTCACTCTTGCCGTCCGGGTGCAAATTTTAAGCATTTTGGTCCGTCAGAAGAAAATTTTATCCCATGTGGAATGAGAATTAACCTTGCCCCTTGCCTCCCTTCTTTCCGTAGCATAAGAGTACAACCAATATGTAAGATGCTCAGTGTTGAGTTACTTGGTTAATTTTATAAAGGCAGCAAATCATTGCACTTGCTGGATCTATCTTTGGAGCTTTCACACACATCTCTCTGTTGCTGAAGCAAAACCAACCAATGAAGACAAGTATCCTTCCTTTCTTTTGCTAATGTCATACTTGTAACAAAATATTGCCTGTATTGAGCTTTGAACCAGGTTACGATCAGGTAGTTTGCAACTTGAGTCACTATCATGACTCTTCTTTAGGTATATGATGCAGCATCATTTATTTGAAGCAACTGGAATCAAGGCTAGAGGGTTATGTTCCTATAACTGGTTACATCTTTTAACTCTCCTGACCTTCAGTTTACTCACTTATAAAACAAATAAAGTACTAAATGTTTAACCAGTCTTGATTTATTATTTTTATTTTTATTTATTATATTCTGAGTATTTTTTGTGTACTGGAATACCATACATGAAAGGAACCTAGCCCTTACTACTGTGTTTTATCATGTCAAATTGTGACCCTGAGTACAGAGAATAAGGTTCAAGCTTAATCCAAGATTAATAAAGTGTTTCACTGTCAACCTATCTTAATGTTATTAAGACAAATAACAGCAAGACTTCTTATTCTTAGGAATGAGGGGAAAAGTCCAATCTTCCCACCAGTGGGAGAAAATTGCAATAGATTAAGTGGGCTTGTTTTAAAATGCTATCATTGCAGCTTCTATTGATTAATTCACAGAATGTAATTTACTTATTTATCTTTAATTATGGTACATTTCTATTGTGATGACCAATCATGCATATCATTAGCAAGTATGGCAAAGCTCTCAAATGAAGATGAGATTGATGAGTTTTCACTTACTGATGTAAATGAATCACCAAGTGAAGCAACTTCAAGGAATGTATTAAAGAGCACAAGTCATATCTCTGGCTCTGTATGCACTCTGTCACATTAAATAAACTCATACTTCATTTGTGCAGTGGGTGAAGAAAGCTAATTAAAATGGGTAAAATTTCAACTGCAGCTTCTGGCATTGTTAATCAGTAAACAAAGTTGAAAACTTCAAATAGGCGGGCTGGCTTCAGAGTCCAGTACACTTGTAAAAACAGATCTGAAACCAAAGCAGAAGGAAATAACATCATTTAAAATAACATTGAAAGTGAACTTGAAAAGTTATTAAACCATCCCATAAATTACCATGCATTTCTTCCTCAAGAAATGGATCTGCTGTTGCTTCTTATTAAACTCCTTTACTAAACAACCATTTAGTCATGGAGTTACACTTCCTTGAACATTCTGGGGGCAATGAGCTCTGCAGATAAGCACACGGAACCGGGAACTAAATTTTAGCAATTTCAATTCACATAAGCTTCATAAAATCTGTTAAACAATTTCGTTTGGGATGAAGTAACTCTTCAGTTTTCCTTTCAGTTTTAGATTCATCTTTGTTCCTCAGTTCAAAAAACACAGATGAATTTTTGAAAGTCCAGGGGCATTGTGTCATTTGGAAACAAATGTGACTTTTCTATGATTTATGCATGTAAATCTTGGCTCACAAAACCTGTTTAATGCAAATTTGGCAGCAGCCTGTTCCATGCACTGGAAGATATTTCCAGCCTAACATTCTGAAAGACTAATAAAAATATGAGAGATTTAAACTGGTATATTATCACAACCTCTACTCGATCCTCTAAAGAACTGGCTTATATTAGAAAATTCGAGAAACATATTTCTTGATTTTGGAAAATTCTAGAATATTTATTTGTTGCGCTATGAAAAGAAAAAAAATTATGTTTTAAAATTTCCTGTCACATGAAAAAATAAAATTAACCAAAAGGTTCAAGCAATGTAAGATTTGTTATTCCTTATCTTTCTTTCCGTTAAGATAACAAATTTATTCTATGAAATACATTAAAATACCACTATACAAGTCAATTTCATAGATCCAAGAAAAAAACCTAATTTTGATATTGTAAAAATTAAATATTTCCATGTATTCCATGCAATTTTTTTTCTGTAATTTTCATGTTATCTTGAAATATTTTATTTTTATTTAATTTAAATTGGGGGTGAATTTTTTTTTTTTTTTTTTAAATTCTGTGGGATGTAAATCTTAGCTATTTTTCTCATTAGTTTGAAATAAATTTTCGGATATTTCAGTACCATTTTATGGAAAAAACAGGATCTTTCTATACAGATCAGTTTGAACCTGGAGGCCCCTTTTTCTTCTTTTCTTTCCTTTTATTGGGGAAAACCTGCAGTTAGAAAAGGTCAAAAAACTCAGTGAACATTTGAAAGAAAAATACTTCTTTCTCCACATCTGAACAAAAATTTCATGGCGTTTTCTTCACGTAACTATTTCTGATGAAATCTGTCTTACAATAATTTCATTTCAATGTCTTTTTTTTACATAAAATGAACTCTGAGTTTTCTGATGGACTGCAGTGACTTAGAGAAATTGATTCCCGTGTCTGTCAAATAAGAAGCTGCTAAGAGAGGTTGAAAACAATAATTTTGCTTCTTTCTTTTCCTATCTTTAAACCCAAATATTTTATCTATCCTAGCCGTAGTCTTTTCAAACACATAACTAACCAGAAATCTTAATCTGAGCTGCTACTGTCTTGTTCAGGTTCTTCACTTAGGCTTCCCATTAACTCACAGCACAACACTTTTGTACTGTCTTTATCCCCGTGATCATTTCCACATGTTGGACATGCTTATATATGCAGAGAGATCACTTTCCCCTTCCACTTCTATCTGTCCTTTCTCCAATCCATTGCACATTACCTAAGGATATTTTATTGGCAGAGCAGAAAGACCCTAATTCTGGAAAGCTCCATGATGCGGTGAAGTGCTTAATTCAGGCGTGGGTCCCAGTGGAATTCCATGAGCTTGAATATTTCCCTGAACCGTGGCCAAACTGGACAATAAGCAAAGTGAAAAGGAGGAAAATGCATCACTAAGGTACTAAGATAAATGGAAGTTCAGCAGTGTGTGGGTTCTACTAAGTAGGACAATTGGCAATTACAGCAATTCAGAGGAAAAAAGAGAACATTTCACACTGACACACAAAACAGCCCCAAATATCAGCTCTTTTGTTTTTAAAGCAATACACCTAAGAAACTACATATTAAAAGTGCTTTCAGAAAAAGACTCTACTTCAGATGTTGCTTTTTCAGTGGAGAGTAATCATATAATTTAAAAGCTGTTATTGTTATTGTTATTATTATTACATTTATTTTTCATTTGGTTTGATCATCTATTTCACTGTACTCACTCCAGTGGAGGCTCAATATATAAAGTCTACTGTCATTTCTTTAACCAAACAGGTGGGTCAACAACTATGATTAAGCTGTCAGCATTAATGACAGCTTGCTTTAGTTTCTGCGCAGAGTAAAAACTTTTTATGTGTGGAGAAAAAAAATCCTTAAATAGTTTATTCACAAAAAATGTGAAATTATGTTGTTTCTCATGGTCAAATAAGAAATCCATTTATATATAGACAACACCAGCATGTCTCAACTCTCAGTATTTTTACTACCACTGTAACTATGAAATCAGAGAGTAGAAAGACTAGATTAAAGATGTTTATTTACACTGTGGTGGGTTTTAAATATTTAGGTTGTTTGGGGTTTTTTTTACTAAAAGTAAAACCTTAGTTTTTGTTAAGGACAAAGTTAAGAGTAATAAAAAATAAATAAATCTGTCTGACACTAGGCAGATGATACACATTCCTACACATCCATGTAGTATGTCCTGTGTCAGACAGTATGAACACAGACATGAGCACTTTCTAAAGCTGTACATGCAATGAATGTAAACATGCTGAAAATAAATCCCTAAGACTAGCTGATAATGAATATCTTGAGGATTCCAGCTTCAAACTTAATCCAATCTCCTACTGATAGTTTCAATTTGCATCTTGAGATTTTCTCAATCGCTTCTTGTCCCTGGCAGTAAGAATATTAGAGGTTAGGCAAAAGAGGAATCTATTACAATAAAATAAGCTGCTTTATGAGTGCATATCTGAAATTTGTGAGCCAGGGTTGTCCCAAAGTGTTTGACTAATGACAGTATATTTGTGAAGAAGCATGTGGAGACCAAAACTTTCTTGCATTTTAGGACAAAACAGTACTTATCTGTGATCTCATACCAGGTAAAATGATATACCATATTTATTCGTTATCCTTCTTTATTACAAATTTCAGTAATCTAATCAGAGTTTAAAACTACAATTTTTTGACTTGAGAGTATGGCTCTGCAGTGCATAAATAACTAAAAGTCAACAATCAAAACAAATCTTTCACAGATACTGCCTTGGCTAAAAAACATGCCTTCAAATCTTTTGGCAAAAAATCTATAGTCCTGTGAACTATTGTGAGCAGTCAAAAATGCAGCAGCTTGTCCCTTCTTTCCTTTCCACTCAAAATCCAGTGGCTGTTTGTGTGGAGGGGCACTTTGAATACCCTTGGGGGTTAAGTTTCCAGATAAGCCTGGTTTCACTTCCTTTAATATCACATATATCTTTTTATCTGCATGGGGTTATACTTTCCTAAATTTGGTGTGCTGTTGGTCACAAGTGCTTTAGGCAAACAATAAAAATTGATAAAAATTGTGAAGTACATTTCAGATCCCAGCTGGGCCATGGGCTTCCTGAGAGAGCTGGTGAAGCCTTGCAGAGGTGAACTCAGAGATGTGGACCAGGAACGCTACAAGAGATGTGAGAGGAAGCAGAGAAAGAGCCTGCAGCTTGACTCTCTTTTCCTTCAGCCTTGACTCTTTTCCCTTCCTGGATTTTAAGCTTTTCAGTCAAGGACTGTCATGACATGGGTGTCTAAAAAGCCACCTGAAATGGGAATTTTGTGAAAGAATGCAATAGAAATTAAAATTAATAAATTGCAATAGAATTAGGTGTTATCACGTGGACAACATCCTGCCAAATTCAGTACCTTTGGCATTCAGCTGTGATGTGGCCTTAGTGAAAGTCCCATTTTTTTTGTATATGACATTGTTCAAATGTTGCAGCTGATTTGCCTTGGCAGGCATGTCGCTAATGTCAACTGCCATGAAATTACCTGAAAAAAGATCTCTGGGGACTGATCTGTCTCTCACTCTGTAACCTTTTCCTAAGTTCACCCTATCAGAGGGCTTTTCATTTATTTAAATTATTTTCATACACTTCTAAGAGATGTGCAGTTGAAGCCTTCTTAGCCTTTTCCTAAGGATGACTAAACAATTAATAGGAGTAAGTTGTTTTGACAGCAACCATAAATAAGTGAGGCTGCTTCTAGTGCCAGAGCAAATCCTACCCCAAAATGCACACAGCTCGCCTCTGCGTGAAGTGCAGTAAAGGACTGAAACACAACTTTGTTTTGTTAGGCATGACAAGCATCACAGTAAAAAACATCTGGAAACTGATGGTCTTATACGTGCAGTAAAGTGAAAGGTATCAGAAAATCTGGATCTAGACCCTGAATCTCCTGCCAATCTTTGACGAGCCATTTAATCTTTTTGGCCAAGATTCAAGAAATTATCTGGGCTTTTAGCTTCTATTTAGAACCCTAAATTCCTATTGATTTCCTATTGACTACTCTAAAACAAGCAAAAGCAAAGGTGTGTGCACAGCACAGCTGAATCAAAAGTTTCTCTTGATTGTTTTCCTTATTTAGCTATATATATATATATCTTTATAAACCTCTAAGGAAAGAAAAAAAAATCATTTTTGTCTTATTGTGGTTGTGGGGAAAGAGGATGTTATGGTCAGATCTAAATAAACTGAAAATAATGCCTCAATGAATAATTTTGGAAAAGGATAATTTTTTTAAATAACAAATTCCTCAGTGATTGTATTTATCATAATAGATTTAAAGAAAAATATCAAATGTGTTTTATTTATTAAGAATAATAGTTGATCCAATGACACATATATATTGTCTCTCAAAATTTTCATGTCTGTTTTCCCTGATCGTTCTTGGAAGTTAATTGGCAAAAGTGTATTAAGAATTTTCTTTCCCTTCAAGAAAAATAATCTGCAATGTAGCCTAGCATTTCCAAACTTTCACTTTGCATCACCTTCATCTCTTGTTGCAGAAGTAGAAGGTGAACTAGAAATAAATAAGCTAATTAGATAACTTTGTGTTATCTCCTGCATATAAAAAGCAATTACATTTCTTCTAGTTACCCTTGGATCCATTATCTTGTCTCTGTTAAGATTCATCTACCTGGAAAACATCTTGTGCTCTTTATGAATACCATGGATAATTCAGTTACTCTCTCAGGGCATGGTTTCAGTGGTTAATCACCTACAAGTTTCTACATGTTTGCCTAGCAAACTTTCTCTGGCATCAGGTTATCACTACATTTGTGCTGTCACTTAAACCTAGTCAAGGTTTTCATAGTCCAAACACAAGTTATCCCCATGTTTATATATTAGGAACTAAAGAAACTGAGTTAAGTCATTATTTGTGAAATAGATGTTTATTTAGAAATTGAGCCTCTGAAAAATGCTTTTTCCAGCCCACAGTACAAGTACATCTTGTAACAATTCTTTCATCCTCTTGAGCTTTCATCCAAGGATATTATATTATTATACTAACCACATTTAAGCTCCTAATTGTCACTTAACTCCATTATTTTCCTGAGGTGCATATATTTGCTGTTCAGTGGGACTAGCTAGATGCAGGACCACTCTGAGGTACCTTAGGAAGGCAAAGATACAGAAAGGGAATCCAGGAATTTGTTCCCTGGCTCAGGGCCCTGATTAGCATCTCAACCCCTTCAATTTCTTTAATTTCACCAATATAATTTCACAATTCCAAACAAAAATTAAAAACAGTTGAAATGGATTTGTAATCAAACCATCCAGAGCTTAAGAAAGGAAGAATTGTATTGGTTTGTCCTGCACAGCAGTGGAGAGGAAAAAGAAAACTCAGTCAAAGAATTTTCCATTTTTCATCTTATTATTTTCTTTATACACAGACCAAAAGGGGAAAAAGAAGTATGAAGGGAAGCAGACATCTTCTAAAAGCACAGATTTGAGTGCATCTGACTCAAAATGTCTGAGCAGCATTTCTGTTCCAAACTGTTTTGTAAGTGCTATATGGGGAGGTGGTAATGGGAGTAATCTGAATAATCTTTCAATGTAGTAAAAAAGATCTTGTAAAAGAGTTATATCAGGGTGATCTAGAAGTTCCCCAGAGACCTTGCATGGTAGAACCTACACTATATAGATATATAAGTTTTCTGGACTTGGGAACACGGGACTGCTACCTGACAACTCCTGCCTCCCCCTTGTGGCCCTTCTTTCATGAGCTCAAGTAGACCTTCAGCCAAAACTCATCCAAAAGTGCATGAAGCTCTCAGAAATATAGAAAATTAATGAGAAATTTTGAGCAAATGCATTTCTATTAAAAATATATATATATGTGAATATATATGTATATATGTCTTCAATCAGATGTCCCAGTCAAAGAAATCTTTGACTGATACTTAATTTGTTTCTCTCATACACTGATCACTCCTGTTAATATTGTACCATAACAATATCTTTCTAAATTCAAATGAATATATTTATACCTGTATTTTCAAATACACTGTGGTACAGTGCCACTGATTTTATAAGACCTAATTTTGTCACCTTTTTTCTTGTTGAGTATTTGCTCTTACAATGAACCCTTTCTTGAACCACCATATGCTTTCATTGCTATTTACTATTGCTATTTCATAAATATATTCTGCTCACAATCATCTTTCTATAAGTAAAATATAAATTATAAAAGTATTTATGCTGGCTATCTTAGGAAACAAGGAAGGTCTTAACCTTCTAAAAAATTCTTGCCTTAATGGATTTTTCGTACAGTGACTCACCATGAACACGCAGAAGAACTCTGTCACAGGCAAGGATACAGGCAAATGACATAAGCTGAATTACAGTCCCCAGGCCACAGGGGTATATTAGCTCTCTGAGAAAGGTTTGCACATGCCATGAGTCCTCTTCAATGAACCAGCCACAAAAGACACTCCTTAAGTGTGACTCATCCTACCACAGAGTGACAAACGTTCATACACTATTTCAAACACAACATGCAGCATTCTTTCAGATAGAACCAAAGGAACAATATTTAACTTTGTTTAGCTGGGTAATCTAAATCACTGTGTCTTTTTATTGTTATTTTTTCATTTCCTATTTTCACTAGCTGATAACCAGAGAAGGCTGAGAAAGTAGGTCACAGAATATTTCCTGTGAAACATTTTATTATTCTACACTTATTTCAAATGTTCCAAGCCTGGAATCATTAATAAAAACTTAGCATCTGTAATATGCTTTTTAAAGACATGAAGTCACAAGAGACCTTAAAAGTGAATCCACTACTGCTTACTGAGCTCTACAAATCTCCAGGCCCTACCTTCGGTAATTATTTTAAAATACCCAAGAGAATTTGTAGATTTGTCCAATTATAGCCAAAATACTAACATTGATAATCTGCTGTAAAATAGCACTTCCACCCTTGTTTCTCATAAAATAAAAAGGAAAAAAAGTGCGTGTGTGTGGGTTGGAATTTTGGTGGAATGAATGAAGTCACAAGAAGTGACTACTAGCCTCAGGCACTGACTTACAAGCTGTAGCTCTTTCTCCTCGAGTACATGGAAATTCACATTGCTCTCACAGATTTAGTACAGTCATAGTCAGGTCTGGACAGACCCCATTTAACTGATCCAGGCCACAAATATTCTGTTTCTCTGTCCAGAAGTCACTGTCCTTAACCATTGGATATAGAGGAAAGTCAGAGCAATGCCACTCCTCTCAGGCACTTTATGAGTCTCCAGTACAGATGAGAGATAACAGATACCATTAATTCAGGTTTATATTATGCACTCTGACATAGAAAACCACAAAGCACAGCCATCTGACCAATGTGAGAGGGGAGGAACAGACAATCTAACAGTAAGTTGGCCCAGTGATTTGTCTCTAACTGAAAAAAAACCTGAAAAATCCACCTTGAAAAGTCAGGTGATACTGGAAATGCCAGAAACACCTCATTGCATACTTGCCTAGATGTTTTATCATCTGCTAGGAGTGGGACCTGCTGTCAGACTTCATCTCTGTGTTTTGCTATAACATGCCACTGACCAGATATAGGTGCCTAGCTTCTGTTTGAACATGTCTCATGTCTTCCAGCTAACAACCTCAAGCAGCCTTAAAAATATTCCAGGCCAGGGTAAGATACAATTCTGGGCATTAGGGCACAGGTTAAAACACACTTCAGCACATTCAGCAAGCACCTAAGTACCTCTAATGATCTAGCTCCAGGATTTTTCTCCTTCTAAAATGGAAACAAAGGCCTTTCAACAAACATTTTAACTTTTTTTAGATAGTAACAGCATGACTTAAATATCAAAGGAGAAATGTATAAATGTAATACTGGAAGATTGCAAGAATGCTGATCCTTGTAACTGTCATTCCTTTTACACAGGAAAAGAAATATATACATGCACATGCTTGGAATAACTGTATAGTTGTGTATACATTACATTACATTAATTACATAGTTGTGTATACATTACATTACATCGCATTACATATATATGTGCTGTAGTATGTATATACAATTTATATGTGTGTGTATATATAGACAACATATATATTTTTTACATATATGTATATATATACACACAAATGTATAGTAAAATAAATTTTAAAGCAGGAAACATATTTTACTCTGCCAAGGTAAATAGACTGGTTTGCAGAAATGGAAGAGTATCAATATAATTTCATTGAGGGGCCCCATCTGGCTTCATGGGTAGAACAAAGCTACACTAAAAATATGAAGATAATTAAAACCAAAATGAAACAAAAAATCCTAAACCAGAAAGACTAGGATAGTTCAAACAAACTGTGTTTTTAACAGCAAATGGAAGGAAGATCAATAATGGCTTCCGTAGCTTCTGGATAAGCACTTCCCATAAATTCAGGCACCTATTAAAATGTGCTTATGTGTGATATTAAGTAGTTGGGCTTGTGAATAAGGGCCGTTTTTTCTCCTGGAAAACTCAGGGCTGCATCCTTGGGCCAGTACTTTCAAACTTAGAAGTGTAAAACAGTAACTGAGCAGCTAGACATTTTCCAGAGCATGTAATAAATTAATCTTGCTGAGATGGATTGGAGCAATTATTCAAAATGTAATTGGCTTTTGATATGCCCATTTATTGTAACTTTAACTGTTCCCTTAGTACCTTAAAAACTACTAACACTGTGCTCACAAAAATCATATAAACGATGAAAATGTAAAGAGAATCTAGGTGTTAGTATGCTCAATAAATATACCAAAATAATTTTGCTTGATATTCCCTACTTTCTGAAAGGTGATCCTTTATTCTAATCAAGACAGTTCATTAAGAGCTGAAGAAAATCCAACTTGAGTGTATTCAGAGAGACTTTGTGTGACAGCAGGTAAAGGACCTAGATCCTGACCCCGCGGGTATTTAAGTGATTATTTCTCATTTCATTTAGATTGAAACAATATAATATGGCATTTTTTAGTTCTTTAATGATCTGTGCTTCATTCTCCTTTCTGAAAAATAGGGATGGAAAAATTCATTTCCAGGGAGCCTTAAGAGGGCATAAGCATTAAAAAATGGTGGGTCTGGCCTGGATTACTAATTGTGTCTCTTTGTTTGTACACCTGGGAGGGATTCAGTGATTTAGAGAAAATTTTCAATTGTGCTAGGTTTTTCATGGCCCTAATGTGAGTTAATAATCTCAATATCTGTCTCCCAAGCACATACCACTATGTGTAAATCTTTAGTACAATTTTTCAATTAATCATTAGACAATGCGCACATTTCTTCCGTGTTCATATCAGAAAAAACAAGGGCCGGTGTTTGATATCAAGCACTGTCACGCACTCCAACTTACAGTGTAATCATTAGCTCAGTTTTGGACTGAGCATAGTTTCAGACTATTTCAACCGAACCTGCATAGTTTTGCCACAGCTTATAGGACAAAGTGACCCAGGAACAATTCCCTGTGTGCAGTCTGTTTGAGGAGTCTCTGCTGGCTGTGTTAGAGTAATTTACTCATATGAACACAACTCAAAGGCATGCCACGTGATAAGACAATAGTCATTGTCATTTGACAAGTGTGGCACTGTTGTCTTAGCAAGGCAATAGTGGCTGGCTCCTTGTATTTATCAGTTCAGACACAGCCATCAGATTTTTCAGCAGAACCTTCAGTTCCTGTTACAACATAGAAAGGCTAATAATCCACAACTGCTCTTCTTTTTCTTTACAACAATCTCAAAATGTCATAAAGGCGTTAAGAACTGAAATACGGTAAGATTTTGGGTGTTGGTTGAACATCCAGCAGTCAAAGATCACCAGACCTAAGAGTCATTAGGAACAGACTGAAATCATTGTGGTGTAACTGTTTTTGAAACAGGCTTCTGACCACTGCAGGTTTTGAGCTCCATTTCTTCTTTGTCCTTTCCAGATACAGGAATTCCCAGAAATACCGATTTGTTGGCATTTCCACAGGCAAGTCAGCCTGACTTTCCACTCAGGCTCAGATATTCACAGTGCCAGCTCAGGTCAGCTGTGCCCCTCCCCAGATGCCTCTCTGGTCCCCAGGTTGTCCAGCTGATGTGGGTTCCTGGTTTGACCATGGCCCTCCCTCATTAGCACAGATTTGTCTGATGATCCCTGGACTGGTCTAACCCTGGTTACCATCACCAGACCTGCTCTGCTCATTTGTGGGCTGTGTCTCATCAGTGACAGGGTTTATTCAAACCTTATTTAATCCATTTGCTTTTTGGAATCATACAGAATGGTTTTAAATTCTACAATTATCTTTTATTTAAGCTGCATTATTTTTCTTTGGAAGAAGGCAGCAACATTCAATTTCAATCTTCCTAATTTTTTTTTCTTCCCCAACAGGTTTTTTATCAAGCAGATGTGATGAAAAAACATGTTTTCATGACTATTTTTTCTTTTTAAAAAATCCTGGCAGGCCTAGATAAACTTGTCCTTTTGACACATGGCTCAGGGCATGTCTTTACTGCATTTTCACTCTTATCACATGCATCTTACAAGTACTTACCACAGGCATATTTTCAAAATAGTAAACTTTTCACACTTAGCCTCTTTTTAATACTCCTTAACAGCAAAGACCAGTGCTTGCTGCTGCAAATCAAACGTCTACAGCAAGAACTGAGAGTGAAAAAGAGCTGTAGGTGAAAGACAAGAAAGAACTGCAGGTGAAAGACAAGAAAAAGGCAAAGGCACTTAAGAATAGAAAGAGAGAAGGAGATACAAAGGTTTTGTAACAAACAGTGTACACCAATTGTGATCTGCAATTTGTTGTACATGAAGGAGAGACTGTGCTGTGTTATTCCTTAGTGAGTAATCTTACTGAGCCTAAATGATACTCTGCTTATGTTGTCTGGAGGAACTATCAAGTCCTGGAAATACTTTGTTTGAAAAGGAAGAATGATTTAAACTCAGATATTGAAAGTTGAACATCAATTTCCAGTTCTGCTGTAGGAAAGTCTCCAAAATCTAATTTCACACAGCACCACCGATACTGGCTTTATAACAAAGTTTCAGCCTTTAGTGGGTTTTCTAGTAACTATTTGAGACATACAGGAACATGAGATATCTAAAAACAGATGTGAAAGGCTGTAAATGGGAATTCATAAGTGTATACACACAGAAAAACAACTGGTATAACACAACCCTGTTTAAGACCCCAGATTCATATTGAATTTTTCATCCAGCAGTGCCCCCAAGTCCTCCTTCTCCTAAGGGCTGCTCTCACTCCCACAGTCTTTACTGATACAGGGGATTGCCCTGATCCAGTTGCAACAGAACTTGTTCTTGACATTCTTGAACTTCACAGAGTTCAAGTGGGCACGTTCCTCAAGCCCTGCAAAGTCCTTGTGGATGATATAGTTTCCCTCAGGGAAATCAGCTGCACCACGCAACTTTGCTAAGGGTGCACTCAAACCCGCTGTGTATCGTGTGGCATCTCTTGTGATTCACCAGGAGAAAGAGTACTCACAGCTGGGCTACTCTTTTTTTAATTTG
The DNA here is from genome assembly GCF_017639235.1 of Corvus kubaryi. NCBI lineage: Eukaryota > Metazoa > Chordata > Aves > Passeriformes > Corvidae > Corvus > Corvus kubaryi. The sequence goes on along the minus strand of NW_024581116.1, from coordinate 6,494,113 downwards.
CACATCCTCTGTAATTCATTGACCATTTTCTAAATCTGGGTGAGAATTGCGCTGGGTTGAAAATTTTAAGCATTTTAGAACAAATGAGATGACCTAAAATTTTTTTATCAAAAAAAAAAAAAGAAACAACAAAAAACCCCCAAACCCCAAGAGCCCACCACTCAAATTATTTAAGTAAGAAAATTATGCTATTGCTGTTTTATTTAAAATTAAAAATTATTTTTTTAAACACTATATCCACATTCTGTGTTCACATTTTTTAGTTTCTGGCTGAGTTGTTTTTAAGCTATGTTTTAATACCAGTTATCACTTTTCTGTACCAGTTCATTTCTCTTCATCAATTACGAAGGTTTTAAAAACGCCTTAAGTATCAGAAAAAATACAACATAGTCAATAGAAATATGAAATGCTGCAACTTTACTCTTCTGAAATACTTTCTCTGGCTATGTAGAAAGAAAGAAAGAGATATAGAAGTTTGGCTATATAGAAAGAAAAAAAAAGGGGGAAGGATGGAGAAAAATAGCTGTTGGATAAAAACTGGAGGTTATTCAATGCATCATATTCATGAAATGAAAATTGAAAATCATATTCATTGAAAATGAAAAATGGGGACTCAAGTACGGATGGGAAAATATTATGACTATGGTAATTTTAAAAAATCATGGTTTTTTACGCTTCATAGCTCGATTTATTTTGAATTAAAAAAAACCTAAACACCTAAATATAAAGTCTTCTCCTTTTTTTTATCCTGTCACACAGAAAGCAAATAGGCAAAACAAATAGAGAGTTTAAAATTTTCTTGCAACTACTTATTTCCAATCACTTCAATAATACAACAGTTGAAGATTGAACTCAGTAAGCCTGACAATACAATATTTTTAAGGGGAAGGAAATACCTTCATCACTTAGCCTAGATGTAGAGGTAAAAATGTATGTCCTCTCTTTGTCCTTCATGTTATACTGAGATTATATTTTCTGGAAGAAAATGTCTCCAAATACATCAATTCTAGGAGTGATGTTAGAGCAAACAATCTCTATCAGCTAGGACAGGAAATTACTGCTTAGTGCATTCACCCTTGCTTTGATTAGTCCACATCAGCAATAGTGAAATTTAACATTCCTACAATTCAGAGATGTGCCAAATTATCTGCAAAGAATCAAAAGCCTAAACTGAATGAAGACAGTTTAAAATACTTTTAAGCTTAAAATGCTTATTTTAAATGTTTAAATAGTGGAAAGGGAAAAGAGAAAGAAGTGGATTAATAGAGCCCTGTAATTATAAGTAATTTAATTTCTAATCTTCAGAAATTAACTTATGGCTCAGTACTTGTCTTCATTTATTAAGTTGTATGAGTTTGTGAATCAAGGGAAGTTGAATATGTAGCTCAGGGAATTCTCCCTTTCTCTATCATGGCATGTTGATGTCCATAAGAAATCTGAAAATTCCTAGGACTTTTAGATATCAGTTTACCTACATTCTGCAGAGATTCAGTGTTGGAGGTGTGAAGAAAAGACCACCTTCATCTACTGAGGAAATGGTTTCTGAGAAACGAACTTTTATGGGGTGGGGTAGAGGGATAGGGACATTCCACAGAGCAGTTCTGGTTGCATGAAGACAGGAGCATCCATTGCAAAGGAGAGCGATCAGTCCAGATGAAAAAAACTCCATGGGAACATGGTGTTGTTGGATAATCTCTCATTAACATGTTTTTCATGTGTCGCTTGGTGTGCCGCTCTGTGATGGCTCTGAGCATCTGTTGTGCAGATCAAGCCTGTTAATCATTTTTGTTCTGGAACCTGTCAGAAACTAAGGTGAGAATCCTTTTACCTGGCTCTTTTAGCTGCCGATCCACAAGACAACCTGAAAATGAAGGAAGGATGGTAGAAGGCAGAGTTTTTAAGAAGTGATGTTTTTTATTCAGGTCAAGTGATACTTGTGCTTTTTTTCAGGGCATGCCAGGGTTCTGTGTGTAGGGATGGGGGTTTTGGGAGACTGGGCTCTCTAGTCATGCATTTGCTTCTATCTTCTGCTTTGATGAATAAAGGAAACAACACATTTAGAAACTATATTGTGAACCAATGAGATTTGATTATCACCAAGAGCATGAAGTGCCTGAGGTTTTATAAGATGAAAATTATTATGACTGTTGCAACTACTTACTGCTAAGGAAAACAAAACTGAAAACCCAACAGAAATAGCCATTTAAATCATAGGCTGTTTTCCTCATATAGAATCTTTTAATGAGTAAATCCTACCCTCTTTCAATCAGGTTCCCATGCTACATTTTTTTATGATTTCTTTGTTTTCAAAATTCTGTGAGAATCAAGAATTTCTTAACCTCTGGTGCTTCAGATGCACTACCACTTCTTGGTAGTGACTAATAATATAATTCACACTATTTTACTGCTCTTTGCTTTTCTGGTGATAGTAAAGTATAGATGATAGTATTTCCAGCACACATATTCACAGCTGTGACTTTGCAATCCTCCTCCACTGCACACTTAACATCAACAAAATAAGATCACTTAATAATTTATGAAGAATACATGCCGAAAAATAGGATAAAAAAATAAAAGTGAGTCTAATAAAATCTCTGAAATCATTATATTTTTAATTTCTCTTATTTTTAATTAAAATATTAGATTACTTTGTTTAACAAGAAATATAATATTTTCATGAAATATTATCTGTAATATTGGAAGCCTTGAAGTTTTGAAGTAGACTGCCACCTGCAAATATAGACAATTTATTTTCCTAAACACTGAAAATGCTTTTCAATACACATTTCATTGCAGTCAGGTTTCTGTTGCCATTGTATGAAAGGTGACACTTTCTCAGTTAATTTATATTAATTTCCTGTTTGCTAAATGAAATAACTGACTTTACCACCTGAAATGTTCTTGGAGGCAGGCAGCAACTCAATAAGCAAGAATAATAAAGTTGGTTGGTCATCTTTCAGTGAGCACAGCCCATTCAAAAGACCTACAGCCATCCAGTTGCCTGTTAAAGAGCCATTTTAGCAGTCCTCTGAATACTGATCACTTTGAGGCAAACAGAAACTTTTTTGTTAATTGTTTACTGGAGGAAAAAAAGTAGTGAGACCAAGTCACTTTCCTTTTAATCTCTGTCTTTTTTATACAGGAACTAGTGCTGCCTGGCAAATATAATATCAGAAATATGTAGATAGAAGAATGCACTTTGTTTACTTCTACCTACAGGTGCTAGAAAAAGGTAAAACTTCTCATGTGCCTGAATTAACATACATTTCCTATCTGAAAAGTCAAATGCATTGTCTTAATTGTACTGTCTCTCTATTAAAGAATGCAGATTGCCTCTAGTCATCCTATTGCTCCTTGGCAGTTAAACAGAAAATAGGCATCCATGCCAGCTGTTTTTTTCAGGGATTGCGTTCAATACAGTGAATTATACCAGCCAGGGGGTTTGTTTCATCTTGGAACATAAAATTTCATCAGGAAACAAATGGATGGCTGCTTATACTGCAGATGGCTAGTGTAGGACTGGTCAGGTTTCAATCTTTGTATGATGAATGGAGAATTTTCTTTGTTGGGATGAGCTATATGTGGTCCCTCAGTTGAAACTTTTGTGAGTAGCAGTGAATGTACAGAGGAGTAGTCAGCATTAGGTTTCTAATGGAAACTCTCAATTTTAATATGCCTCTGAAATACTTTTCCTTCCAATAATTCTCCCTGGAAGCTCACTGGGCTGCTCTACCTGTTTCCCAATGAGGAGCGTTCTGCTGCATTTCTTTTGAATTTGTATGCTGCAGCACAGACTTTCACTGGACACATCTGGTCCATTTCACAGACAATTTCTCTGTTTTCCTGCTACAGCCTGCACCAACTACTCAGATCCCAGATCCTTTTTCAGAGCTTTGCCCATGCAGTGCTTTGCACTTACAGCTTTCTTCCAGGACATAAGATTCTGCAGGTGCTTTAGGCATTGCTGAAAACCTTTACTGGCTTCTTCAGCAATCCCCAAACTATGCAGCTTTAACAAACTATGAACCATAACTGCAGATACTGATTTTTCAGCCTCCTAAGCACAGTAAACCTGCTTTGGTTACAATTCTCTAAGGCATCCAGAATATTTCTTCAGATGATCGTTCTCTGTAAAATTAAAATAGAATTTGTTCCATTACCTATAGTTTCTGACAAAGTAGAAATGTAGGCTAGCTATCTGGGATTCCCTTTGTATTTAGCATATCTCTAGGCAATATAATCAGTGGGGGAATTAATTTAATCCTAAACCAAGTGCCTACATGTGGACTTTTGCTAAGCCTCCATCAACTTTAAAGTAAACCTGTGGAGACCAGCTAAGATATACAAGTTTCCTTTGTAGATAGCTGAAGTCAGGTCAGGTGTATATCAGCTCTACATTTTTTTCTTCCCTTGATTCTACAGTTTGACACTTTCCTTTATAGTATTTTCTTTCAAGTGTTTTTCTTTTTTTTTTTTTTTTCTCCTTTGGCCCCAGATATCCACAGAACCTTAGGAGACAGCTGATCTTCCTTAGGCTTTGCTGAGTTCTGTGTCCCAAGATGTTCCGTATTGTTCTCCAGTGAATACTTTTCTATTAAATCCCCAGAATAACAAAAATAACAATTTGGCCCATGCTAAAAGTGCAGTCAACTGTTGCAATACAGAATAAATAGGTTGATAGTAAAGTTCATAATATCCAGCAAAGACAGATTCCCAACACAAATATAGTTTTGCCAAAGGAACTAAAGCAACTTTGGATTAATCCCAAAATGGCACACTACCACTCTGGTTAGGGGAGAAAAAAAAAATTAACATAATTGCACTTCAGACCTCTTTGTTAGAACTGCTCGGAACTTTACAAAGCTATCATTAAGGGCAAGTGTTGTTGAATGTATCTAGACAGTCACAGCAGTTCTTTCCATGTCTATATTATGGTCTTACAGTAGCCATCCCTGCAGCCCCTTCCTCTTTCATTTGTCTCATCAGGATAATATTTTGCTGGTTTAAAATTTTATTTTAGAACAAAAGAAAACTTATTCCTTACGTATTCCTTACTTCTAATTCAGAAAACTTGCAAATTTTTCACTTTTTCTATAAGAACAGATATAAAGCAGCATCTATTTTACATTTTACACTAAAGTTTGAATAATTAATTACAGAAAATTACTGCTTGATGATTTTTATCGATCAAATATTTCTCATTCTTCTTGAATATTGTCCACATCTAATGCTAACCAAGCATAAGAATTTTTTTCAGTGGTTCATTACTTGCATCAAGCATCCAGATAAAGTATGTTTTATTGTCTGTCATGGCCTGGTTTAGGAGGAAAGAAAACTGAAGCTTCCAAACTCTGTACCAGATATTTTCCTCTTAAGTACTATCAATTCTTGGTGGAATTACAAGGGGCAGACACTACCTTCTCTTTTTGAAAGATCCCTCACTCACCTCATCTCCAAATGTGTGGGAAAAGTTCAATGTAATGTGAAAGAAAAAAAAGCTATAATTCAAAAAGTGGATGACAATAATATAAGAACTTTCCATAATGTAATTATCTGCTATATAATATTATGTTTATATTACATATTTTACTTGACACATATACATATGTGCTCTATTTCATTATTTTGTTTAATGGCAAAGACAATATTACACATTGATATCTACAATCCAGTATTATTTGTTTAGAGACAGTAAACAGGAGGCATAAAGGATATTTAGGCCACTCAGACTAATGCCTAGTTTCAATTCTCAGACTGTGATTTTTACTATTACGTGTGTCATGTAATAATCAACAACTATGGAGGTCATGACACATGTAATCTCTTTTTGAAAAATGTAATCTCATTTTGTCAAAAAAACAAAAAACAAAGGTTCATTTTGAGCTTGTATTCTGGTGTAAATTTCCCTAAGGAAAGGTTCTGTGAACAATTTGATATGTCAGTTTTGCTGGTTGTGCACTTTTCAGTTACAGCGACTCTTCCCTAAAACACAAATTTTCAGAAACTTTGATTTTATGATTTATTGTCAAGACTTTGCATTGAAACCTTTCATTTTCCTCCCCTTAAGACTGTGTCTTCAACTTCCTTCTTTGAAGATGTTGAAGGAAAACTGAAAGTGCTCATTTATTCCCAAGTTCTTTTGTCCTAGAACCGCTGTTGGCTGTGTATGTCTTAGATCAACCCTACATGAGGTGTAGGCCTTAGACTCAAGCTTTTCTCTCACATGCCTTCCTCCAGTCACAGCTGCTAGAATAGGAACCTATTTGGTTTTTTATTCACCAACATCCTCACTGCTTTTACTATTCTTGCGTTTTGAAACCAGTGCATGTGTCCAAAAACAGGGGTTAATAAGATTCTAGGATTTCAAAGTATCATTGAAAACATGGAAATTATCTTCAAAATAGCAAGTAGAGAGTTTGACTTCTTAATGGAAATCTCCAGTTTTTCTGATATGCCTGCCAAGTCTTGAACAGAATGCAAAATGCTTATATGTTATTGAAATATATTGCATATGATATAAATAATGGGAACATTTTCCTTCCTCTGTTGCTGCCAGATGTTCTGTGAGCAATCAGTGCCTGGTACACTTGGCTTCTGCAGTTCTCTGAATCAACAGAAGTTCTAGTTTTCTGGCTTGCTTTGGTATTTGAGAGCAAAATATATTCCCAAAGAATCTTCATTTTATTATTTTTAAGTACTGTGTCTAGGCTTTATCTGTTCTTTAATCTCTAGCACATAGTGCACACGAAGTTTTTTGTGGAGCTTAGTTCAGTGCATAGTTAATCCAGTTGTGAGCAACTTCTGACAAAGTGCAGTTTCAGGACACATGACACATTTTTGCTTTTGTCTTTTGTGCCACCAGTTCATAGCAACAGCCTTATTTTGTGAAGCTAAACTGAGGCTTTTGGCTGACTGCTTAAATGAGCTCTCAGCTATTTAAATGAATCTTCTCGAGCTCTCTTAAGGATTTTCAGACTTTTTCCACAAGGAAAATGCCTTCTAGCAGTTCCAATGCTCTTGATGTTCTGTTGGTTTTCCTTTGTGCCTCTTCTCAAAATTTTTGCTTTATCCACTAACTTACTGTTGGTGTAATTCTTTTTTAGGACATTCAGAAGTGCCAGAATGCCGTATAAACATAATATCCTTCAATCCTTTTCCTCTTTTTCAAATATTTCTCCTCCTTGTTTTTGATGTTATTCCCTTCAGAAATTGCTTTCAATTGACTTAGCTTCTCTCTTTTCTCTAAAAATCTTGCCTCAAGCCTTCTACTCCTATCATTCAGTGCAGACATATAAATAGAAAGAGACGGGCAATGGTGTGATACAGACTTCAATCACTTATAAATAAAGGAGGAAATATTAATGGCTATAACTCCGTGATTTCATGAGTTTGTATGTGTACTACAGCTTAATTAACTTCTGCTACCACTGCTTCCAATTTAACATAATGCAACATATATCACAGAATTGCAAAGAATCAGAGAACAGTTGAGGCTGGAAGATGCCTCTGCAGATCATCTAGTTCAAACCTCCAGTTCAAAGCTGGGTCAGCCACAGCTGAAGGCATCCTGCAGATTGATTTTGAATATCTCTAAGGATGGACACTCCACAATGTCTCTGGGCAGGTTCTTCCAGTGTCTGACCCTTCTTAAAATAGATTTTTTTTTGCTTATTTTAAGTACGCTTCTCTTAGGTGGACTTGTACCCATTGCATCCTATCCTGTTCATAGAAATCACTGAAATGAGCCATCTTTTTTACCTCATACTATCAGGTATTTATACACATTGATCGTCCTGAGTCTCACGCTGTCTCAGTCTGTTTATATGAAAGATGCTGCAATGTTACAATCGCTTTCAGGATCTTCAGGGGCCTCAGATTCCCAAAAGAAAATCTTGACAGCAAGGACTGAAGCAAGGAGGTAATTGACTACCTTGGCCTTCTCTATGTCACGTTACTGGGTTTCCTGTGCCATTGAGCGCAGGACCATATTTTCCCTAGTCTCCACTTTACTACCAATATTCCTTTCAGGAAGGTGCATGAACAAGCCTTCATTTGCTCTCCTAAAGCCAAATGTCGTGATCCTGTATTTTGTATTTCTCCCTCTGCCCGGGATCCTGAGCTCCACCATCTCATGCAGCCAAGGTTGCCCACACCTTCACATCCCTGCCCTTCCTTTCTTGTGAGTGTCAGGTCCAACAGAGCATCTGCTGCCATCAGCTCATTGGTTCCTTTTATAAAAAGTAATCATCAGTGGTCTTCAGAACACTCCTGGATCCATGTGCCCTGCCCTGCTGTCCCTGCAGTAGCTCTTAAAGAGGCTAAAGTCTGGAGGACAAGGTCCTGTTGATGTGAGGCTTCTTCTCCATTTTCTGGAGAATTTCTCTTTATTTTTTCTTCCTGGCTGGGTGATTGGGAACAGACATTTAACATGATGTTGTCAATGTTGGTTTGCTGTCTAACCCTAATGCTTAAATTTTCAGCTCCCTCATCATTCATCCCAAGGTAGAGCTCCACACATTCCCACTGCTCTCTCACATAAAGGGTATTTACTCCTCTTCACCTTTCTGGACTGTATACATCCAAGGCAATGCTCCAATTTTGTCAGATATCCCACTCTGGGTTCCCAAAGAGATCATATTCCAGCAACAGCACGCACTCCTTTCAATGTACTATGGCATAATATTTTTTTTTTTTATTCATATGTAACATTCTTTTTCAATACTGCTATAATATTATGTAGATTCAAATTGGTAAGGATTTTCAGCTTTTCCTATAAAACCCAAGATTTTCTTGATACTTGTCTCTTTTGGAATAGATACAGGTTCCCTCATCTTCCAACTGCCTACTCACATATAGCAGTCTGTGCTTATTCACTCAATTTATCAGGATCCTACAGACCAATCATTGAGGTCTGTCCAGAAGGACCAACACAATAACAAAGCACATTGATCCTGTATGGTATTATTTTGTCTTTCATCGCTTCACTAAGTTTCTTAGTGACTTGATAGAAAATGACCCATATTTTATTATATGAATAATAAAATATGCCAGTTTTCCATAATATTCAATAGTATTGCTTCATTGTTATTACAGTTTTTCATATTATTATGACCATCTCTGCAATGCCATCAGCCTGGATTGTTTCACCTGATCTTAGGTAGCGAAACAAAATGCCTAAATTACTACTTTAGCAGTCTGAGCTGGTTTACCTGATGTTATTACTTTATTGTAGCATACTGCAATATTAAATTCTGGTAAGAGGGCAATGCTGATATGAGGTGCTCTGAATTGTTCTCTAGGGAAACCTATATCTCTCCAGTAAAGAAATATATGCAGGTAGCCTAGAGGTCTCTACAAAAGCAGAGAGAATGGTATGAATCTGGGACATAGCATTCAGGAGAATTTGTTAGTCTGACAAAGATGAGCAGTGTGATATACCCATAGCCTTTGTATATACACTGTACTTGTCAGGTCTGAAACCCCTCAAAATTCAAAATTAAAATTTCTCTGCACTTCACTGGTGTATTTTCCTGCAATTTCATCACAAAGAGGTTCCAAAAAACCGGGAAATTATTGTGGTTTTCCTTTGCTGGAATCACATCCTTTAAATCATCACAGGAGAGCATCACATAAAGATTTGAAAGCTTCTTCTCCAAATTTTTCTGAGTGCCTCCTTGAAAGAGCTATAGCTCTGATACTTGCAATAGTGATTCTATTTCAGATATTTCAGTTGGCAGTTTAGTGGTGCTGCTTTTATTCCCTGAGAAGACATAGCCAGGTATTAATCCTGAAGTTTCTTCTTTTGGTATTAAAAGAAGCTAAATATCCAATACCACAGAAGCATCTCAAAATTTAACCTAAATTCTTCTGAGTGTCAAAATCACATACTAGAACCATGGTGCTATAAATTGAGTGGGAATTAATGAATATACCTCTTGGACTGCAGTGTATTTGATTTTAAGTGAACTAGAAAAGAAATGTTGATTTTAATTGAAGCAGACATCATAATCTACTGACATGCATTCTTTTGAAAATACTGGCTCTTGGCAGGTATAGAGGTTGACTGCCTATTGAATTTGGCCTTAGGATATCCATCTTAGGCTCGGAACTTGCGATGAAACCAGACATCAAGTTTGCATTCAATAAACAGGACAGGCAAGACAGGTCACACTTTGGTTCTGGACAACATAATTGCATCCCACAGGACAGCAAAAATCCTGGCTATTTCCCTCTCCCTGTGAGGAATCTAGAGGCTATCCTCCTCTTATTAGCTGTTTTTAGACTTTCTCCAGTACTTTTCCAGGATCCTTTATTGTCTCATCATGTACATTCACGGAAATAGAAAGAGATGGGTAACAGCAGAACACAGACTCTGGTTATCTGTAAACAGGGAAAATATATTCCATCAGAAGCATTATAAAATCTGCTCAATGCCCAAGACAATGCAGTTTGCCCTTCTTTCTCTTTTCTCACTTCGCTCTTCATTTTTTAGTAGAATGTGTCACTGCTTTGTTTTCCTGTTTATCTGGGAGAGAGAATATATCCATACCTGTTTATTAAACATGCATATGGATCCTCCCCATCTTCCCATGTCAAGTCTCAGGCATAGTTTGAGCTGCACTGAAGACAACCTTGCTAGTTCCTTCTGCATGGTGCCATGACTTCCACAGAACTGACAACAAATGTATTTCTCAGTCATGTACTAGAACTAATCAAGTCTAAACAGAAAGGATCTTTATTTTGTCCTTTGGTGGCCAATTTTCAACTGTATCAGTTCCCCAAACTAGATTACATTACAAGCTGCTTTACCAGCAGAGAAAAATACAATGACAGAGAGAGGAAAAAAAATTGTTCTGGTTTTATTCTGAATAAATAAATTTTGACTCAAATAACTATCAAATTACAGTTTCTTTTTACTGCAAGTTTCTTTGCCTGCCTGTGGTCTCTTCTGCAACAAGATTACTTCCTACGTGAGGTATATACTCTGTGGTTCTCCATTCTCTTATTTTGTCTTTTATATTTTCTTCTTTTAACCTTTTTTTAAATTTACTTAAAGTTGAAGTATAACTTACATACAGGTGCACATAACACGCATGCAGGTACACATGTAAAAGAAATAGAATCGTAATAGTAGAATCATAAACTCATTGATGATGGAAAAGGCCTCCAAGGTCATCAAGTCCAACCTTGGACCTAAAATCACCATGTCAATTAGACCAATTAGCACCAAGTGCCACACCCAGTCATTTCTTGAACACTCCCAGGGATGGTGACTCCAGCACATCCCTGGGCACCCCATTCCAGTGCCTGATCACTCTTTCAATGAAGAAATTCTTCATGATGCCCAACCAGAACCTCCTCTGGCTCAGCTTGAGGCCATTTCCTCTTGTCCTGTTGGATGATTTTGTTTGGATGGGACCTTAAAAATCATGTAGTTACAATCCCCCTGCCCTGAGCAGATATACCTTCCACTAGACCAGGTTGCTCAAAGCCCTACCCAACCTGGCCTTGAACACTTCCAGGAATGAGACACACCCTAAATACATTTGTATGCATATGCATGATGGAAGAAACTACATTACTTTCTGGCACATTTGCTTTTATTCTTTGCCATTAGCTTTAAAGTAGCGATTTTCTGATTGGCCCTCACAGAGATGATCACTTATAAGTCCACAACCCAGGGGAGCAAAGATTTGCTATCAAAATCACTTAAGGTGGGTACCTCCTTTGACAGGGTAAATGCGTGGGTGCAGCAGGTGAAACAGCAGGCAAGGGGCAGCTGGAGAAGAATGAAGGAGGAAGAGCTTCGCAAAGGAACAAGTGTGGGTGAAATCTCATGGCTCATTTTCTTAGCTCGCATTGCTTCAGATCAGTGAAGCCCATATTAGCTCAGTCTTTCCAACAAAGAAAATACAAATGCTGGTAACACACAAAGCTACTACATCTGTGTTAAATGGTGGGGTAAACATGGGTGTAAATTCTAAATATGGCCATAATATCCAAGTGCTTGTAGTTTAAGTATCTCTGAAAGAAAATATAGCAAGATTTTGATGAGTTTTGTCAACTTTTGCATTCTACAAAAATTCGTCTTTGGTAGAGTCTTTGATATCTATCTCATTAGATAAAAAGGTTAAATTCAACTACTATGGCTAGCACATAATAATTAATTTTCTGAAGCCCTGCTGTACTTTTACTATAAACTATCTGGTCAATGCCAGTTGCAGTAAATCCTGTCAGTTGATGTGTTAAAATTCACATAGACCTCACAAGAATCGTAATGTGCATTAGCTATCGAATTCTAGCTAGCACCATGTATCGCAAGCATCAGTTCATTTTAATGGAAGTATGATTTATAAGCATTTACAAAGGTGATATTTAATAGGTGTTAGAAAAAATTATGGACCCCTTTTATATGCTACAAATCTAACAGTGAAAAAAGTAGTTGCCACAATGTGTGTTTCAAGAGATTTACAGAAGTTGCTGAGCCTTAAAAGATAAGGATTTGTGAAGAACAGGAGGCTGAGATATCCTTAGCTTTAAGTTGTCATAAAATTTTCACTCTCTTTTAGCCCTCTGGTGACATTTTTGGATGACTTGGGGATTGTAACCCACTGAATGAGAAACACTGACACAGAGCCTAAGCTGTACATGCAGTTAGAAGTTTTTAAGACCTTCAACACTTATTTTATTTTATTGAAAAGAGAGTTTACATTGGTTTCTTCTCCTAATTGATCTGTCTTTTGTGCTAGAGTAACAGTGAAGAGTGCTATTAAAAATCTTAGGATTGTGTAGACAAAAGAAAGTCAGAAAGAGCTGCCATGTAATTCACAACAGTTTATGAACTACATGTACTGTACTCTGTCTTTTCCCAGCCACTGCTGTGATAGCTAATGTCTCCCCATAGTACAAGTGACACTTACTGATGGCATAGTTTTATGTTAACTGTATTCCATTAGCAGATTTCTCTGTAAATCCCTAGGATGCATTGACTGATAACACAACCCACATGGAATTCCAGTACAAACCCATCATAATACTGCATATCACACTAACTGTATGTCTCTAAAAGATTTCCAGTAAAATTGCAAAAAAATATTCATCAGTCCAGTCTTGTTCTACATATCTCCTTCAAAAAAGATCAGGAACTTTATTTTTTTGTGCCTAAGCAGTGTGTTTGGATAAATTGTAGATCCAATTAATTTGGATCAATTATAGATCAATTATAGAATTATAGAAGCATATGAGGTACCCAACTACCTATTAGTGAGTAAGACAACAGTTATTTACTGGACTGTAGCATTACTACTAGGAAATAATTTCCTCACATATATGGCCCATTTACTAAGTACCAAAATCATAACTACTTTCAATTCTAGAAAGTGATACTAACCACATTTATATACATACATAGCACAGCTGCAAAATGTGTATCACAGGGCACTGCAATAAATGAGGGCTTTTTCTATTTCTACTTTCTGTGTTTCAGTCAACACCTGCATTAAGCATCAATCTTTTCTTTTTCATTAACTGATCAATATTTTGAGCTCTGTTACAGAGGCACATTATATTTAATTAATGTAATAAAGATGAAATCACAGTTCCAGTGAGGTCAATGTTAGTCCTTCCCTTTATTCAAATTATGAACAATTTCATGCAGTAAGTAGCTGAATGTGACTACTGTGTAAAGACAATTACTTGTTTAGAAAATAAGAAATTGAACCACACTGCTTATTTAACATGGGGTAGCACCATCTAGCTTTAACAGATCCAGTTTGTTAATGGTGTCAAAGAATTTGATATATTTCCTTTCATAGAATGAAATATATGGTTTTGCTCACTCCAATTGACTAAATGGCATCTAAATTTAAAGGGATGCAAAAAGTGAGCAGACAATTTAGACACTGACAAATATTTTTGTTCTTTCACTGTAACTATTTAAATAAGTACTCACTTTATGTGTGATTTTTGGGATATTCAGTAATAAAAAATATTGAAACAATATTTCTTTGCTTTAGGACATCATTAGTGCTACCCATTTTAGCTGTCCCATTCCTAGCATTTATTACAAGCCACAAAGTATACCTACATATTATGGCAAAAAAGCAGAATACAATCAAATTATTCTGTCAACCTTTCAACTACATAACTAGATTGTGGCCCTGTTATCTTTACATTCCATTATAATGGAACTTGGAGCGACAAAGTGCTAACATCCATGAGTTCTTGACTACAACATCTGCAGCAAACTGAATACACATATGCCTTTGCATAATGTATGCATTAATCCAAGCTGCAGAGAAAGTCAAACCTTCGACTAATCATCACCCCAGACTTCTAACTAAACAGATATAGGGCAAATCTCTTCTAAATGTAATTCTGTCAATTACAGTGCAGCTGCACCAGGGATAAATATGGACCATTGTCACTGTGATTGATGATTTGGCTACACTGGGTCAGAACTGGGTCGTAACAAGAATGTTGTTTTTGATAAATCCTCCTCACTGACTTTCTCCTGTGACATCCACTTAAAAAACAAACAAACCCAAAAAACCACACTTTTTAACATGATTTGTTTCATAAGGAGGAGGAGGAGGTAGTCAAGAAAAAATTAAAGTCAGTAATGTTGTTTTTTGCCTAAGGGGACTGTTCACCCGTTATAACAATAGGGGGAGTTGTTGATTTCGGCATGTACTTTCCACTTTTCCATTTGCATTAATGAGAGCTTTATGCAACGTCCCAGGAGTATCAATGGGAGAATAGATCATTAGGAACCTGATAACTCTATTTGTTACTGTGTATGAACTTCCTTGAGCACCTGACTTTAAACCTGACTTTAAACCAAAGGTAGCTGCAACTTCTTGTGCTGAAAAAAATAACAGTTCAGGAACTAGTATCATTCATACCAAAATAAGTATTTTCTCCTGCAGGAAATCTCAGCAAAATAATAGTCAGTAGTCCCATATTTTACCACGACACTATGAGCACCTGAAACAGATGGGTAGTTCTGGCTCCCAGCACTCTGTTACTACCAAATTCATTGCCAGTTTTAGGTCGTGTTTCTGTTTCAGCTGGCCATAGACAATGCCATACACTGACGGTCTTTTTCAGAGTGATTGTAACTTTGTTGCACACTACTTTTTTCCTTACAGGAAGCCATGCTGATTATCACTGAGAATATTTCTATTCTTTAATCATCAGCTGATTGCTTCTTTTGTCAAAATTTCTATTTTTTTTACCTAGTACCGTTTCAAACTAACCACACTATACCTAGGTCAGCCTGTTTGCCCTTTTACTACTGAGCTAACACTTTTGTATCCAGTCCTATGGAATGCCTTCAAGAATCCCAAAAGAAAAAAAAAAGGAAAAGTAACATAAATGAACTGCAGAGCTCTTTATTAGGGCTGCTCAGAACTTTACAAAGCGATGAGACATCTGTTATTACTGGGAAGTGTTATAGAATGCACCCAGACACTCACAGCAGTCCTCTCCATGTCTGTACTCTGGTCTGATTAGCTCCTGCTCCCTGAACATGTATGCTTAAAGTGAAACTGTCTGCTCTGTGTTTATATACGTCCTTCCCAATATCATACTTCAAGGTTTCTCAGGGCTTGTACTCCTGAGTCCTTCAGGTGCAAAACCTGAGAACTGGGATGCCGAGGTTGCTGCTCCCTATGGCTTTTCATTAGAGCTGAGGCATTTGCTGCCCACGAGGGAACTCTTCAGAAATTCTCCATAAAAACGAGACAAGTTAGCACAACTGCATAAGTAGGAGTTTTTGCTAATTTCAGATATTTTGATTGAAAGATAGTAAAGGGAACTTAAACAGCTTTACAGGGGAAGATGGGGAATAAACAGCCTTTGATAAAGGGGAGGTGCTGAGCAACAAGGAGGAAAGAGTGACATAGCTAAGCAAAAATTTTCACCAGGCATAATTGCAGACATAAACTTCTTTTAAATTCTCTTTGTCAAAAACAAGAGTGCATTTACTCCTCTTCACCGTCTACCAATAATCACCTAAATTAAATTTTATAGGATTTATCTTCCTTTGATCTGGACTTCCCATGGGGATTCACGGCTGTTAGGATGTGTTTATTTCTGCCTGAGGCAGATAAAATCTTTGGATTTGGGATGAGAAGCAGGGTCAGAAGATAAACAAGTTCCCAGGACTGGTAATGACACAGAGATGAAGAATGCTGACAGCAGCAGCAAATCAGAAAAGAGACATTTATTTGAGATTGAGGCATTAAATTTGTAAAGTGAGTCTCTGATGATGAAAATCTTGGTGCATATAAAATGATTCACAGCACTTTGTCTAATTAATAAAAACCTCAACCAATCAGGATACATGAATTTTCAGATACTGCATCGTAAAGATATACCTCTACAGCAATTTGACAAATTAAATCTTTAAAAGAGACTCCCATCTGAAAAAGACCAGTATAAACTAAGATAACTCTCTGTCTCACATCTCTGGGTCAGGACTGTCAGATGTCCATTTATTCCGGCTTCTAGGCATTGTAAATCTGAATAGTTTCACATACTACATTTGTACATTGTCTTTTTATCAAATGCTCCAATTCTTGCATATTCATCATCTGGAACCTTTCCAGCCATGCAGCACAGTAGAGAGACACCAGGCTGAGTTAGTTTTGAGAATCAGAAGTGATTTAAACCCATTACAGCACCATGCCAGCACAAGCAAAATTTCTTTAGACCTGAGCCAGAGTCACCCTAGAGCTCTGCACTAGGGCACTAGAGCACTGCAGTGCTGCATCCAGCTCTGGGGTCCCAGCACAGGAAGGACACGGACCTGTTGGAGCAAGTCCAGAGGAGGCAGAGTTGTTTGGAGAGATGGAGCACCTCTCCCGTGACGAAAGGCTGAGAGAATCAGGATTGTTCAGCCTGGAAAAGAGAAGGCTTTGAGGTGACCTAATTGTGGCCTTCCAGTACCTGAAGGGAGCCAACAAGAAATATGGAAAGGGAATATTTACAAGGGCCTTTAGTGACAGGACAGGGGGGAATGGATTCAAACTGAAAGGGAGTAAGTTTAGATTAGATATAAGAAAAAAGTTCTTTACTGTGGGTGTGGTGAGGCCCTGGCAAAGGTTGCCCAGAGAAGCTGTGACTGTCTCATCCCTGGAAGTGTTCAAGGCCAGGTTGGATGGGGCTTTCAGCAACCTGGTCTAATAAAAGGCGTCCCTGCCCATGGCAGGATGGTTGGCTTTAGATGATCTTTAAGGTCCTTTTAAACTTGAGGCATTCTATTATTCTATGACTGTCCTTTGTGCATGTGACCTCAACTTTACAAGTCTCTGAGCAAAGTATGGTTATCAGGAGCAGTAGGAACAGCAGGCAGTGTTTTCCAAGACAAAATGAGCACCCACAATGATCAGTGGATTCTACAGGTCTGTAGTGTGGGTTCCCAAATTTTCACACTATCTCTGCTTCACATGTCTTCACCATCTCGGTGCATGATCAGGAAAAAGGCCGTGGTGAGCTCTAGTGGTTCATTGCTGCAGATAATCTGGGGGATTGTGACTCTGTGGCATCTCACAGAGCAGAGCAGCTGCACTATCCAGTTGCACAGAATGCCCGAATTCAGGCAAGGCAGTCTGTGTCAGCTATACCTACCTACACAGCTGACAAAGACACTGCTCAAGAACTGCTCACACTCCTGCACCTATTCCAAGGCTTTGTTACCTGATACACAGGATGCATAAGCAAATAGATCATACATACCAAAATACAGCATATTTTTTAAAAAATTTGTGCTTCCCAGTAAAGCACTTTGAGGTTCACATAGCATCACAGTTGTCCTATGACACAAACCAAAATTAAGTCTTCCCATTTGATGAATTTCCTTTGGCCATGCTGAGACAAGCAAAAATGTTTCATATTACCGTGAAGCTAGGAGGGATGTATATTATTCACTATTTAATGGTGGCAAAAAAAAAAAACTTGCTTAAAAAAAAAGAAACACTTATTTTTGCATTTCTGCCATGGTATGTAGTAAAATCTTTGTGTAAATGGAGATATACTCTTTCCATTTTTATCTGCTAAGAGACATAAGGATATGTGGGTCATTTCCTAGGTTATTACTAGGAAGAAAGATCACTGGGCTAACTGCAAAAGATAGGATTTGTCCCAAGATTGCATAGTAAAGATTTAATTTTACATTTATCCCCCAGTAATTGGCCATCTTTCTACAATGACAAATTCTGCATTTAGGCCTCAAATAATTACTGTACCAGCCCCTGTACTGTCAATTGAAATCTAAGATTTAATTCAGCTACCAGAATACAGGAGTTCTAGTGCCATCTCAAATACCCAGAACTATCTCCACTGATCTCAGTTTACCTCTCCTAAGGAGTAAGGATGTTTCATTTATCCTGTATCACATCTGCTAGCCTCACGCATGCCTGTAATACCCTGGGTCTTCTCAAACATTTCCAGGGGCTTCTGATCAGGCAGCTGAACAGAACTCTCTGTCAGTGAAGCCTGAAGAACAACTAAATTCACTATAAAGAATGTACTAAGGCAAGAGTAAATTGTGTAAGCATCGACATCTGGAACAATTTGAGATGACCTAAGGAACCTGAAATAGGTAAATAAGACACTGGGTTCAAAAGAGATTTTTCAAAGCAGTAGGTACAAGCCAAGGTAACCCATGGCATCAAAAATGACACCTACATTTCCATCATTTATCCCACTCTTAACTCTGATGGGTCACAGCCAGCTGTTTTTTGTGCTGATTAGATGTAGTGGGTGAACATGCAGCCACTACACTGTAGCCATCCAAAATTATATGGATTAAAGCCCATCCTTGTTTTTCTGGCAAGATATACACAATTTACAACACACTTTACCTTATCCCAAAAAGCCACTCTCTTTTTGGAGCAATTAATCTACTTCTTTTCATCGTCTATAAAAGGTGCAAAAAGTACTACCTCTGATATTTACAATTTAGATGTCTCAAGTTCAGTGAGCTGCATCTACTCAAAAATCTGTGAAACAAGCCAAAAACTCATAGTGTTTAGTTTCTTCAAAGATATATTCATACTCTATCAACAGGCAGTCCTGGGCTATGGACTGGGAGTCCTACAGGAAAATTAGAAAGATTGGACAGCATTCTTCTTTCTCAGCCCAAAGCACTTGAATGTATTTACAGTCACTTGGTCATTCCATTCTGCATGCCATAATGAGATGCCAAAATCTCCCTGTGTTTCCTCCAAGGAGTAGCTCAAGGTTCAGATGCAGGGGACAACCTGCCTCGCTGTGGTCCATCCTGGAGCTGGCAGGAATAGGAACTCCGATACAGGGGAATTTTCTGTTTTCTTCTCAAAGAAGCCACCCCTGCAGCACTCTGCCTCCCAACACGCCCCTACTAAAGCCTTGCCATGTAAGCCCAATACAAACAGAAAAATCCAGTCCACCAGAGACTTGTCTTCTCCTGTGTTCATGTGCATGACTACAGGGTGAGCTGTAGAAGCTCTGTCCAAAAATGTCGAGGGCAAAGCACACAACTATACTGAAAACCTTGTGGTGACAGGAGATTCATCACAGATGAGTGAAAAAGCAGGAGGGAAATTGTAGAAAAAAAATGATAAAACACTGTAAGAAAAAAAAAAAAAAAGACTATCCTTTCTTGGGACACATAGATGAGTTGCAGCTCCATCACAGGACAGAGAATGCTTCCCACTACAGCAGCATTAGGAAAGAATCAAAGTAAAGCACCAGGCAATTTTACAAAATTCCTTTAGTCACAGAATGTGGAGCGGGTTTGAGCAAAGCAGTTCCTCTAGTGCTCATCTCAGTGGGAAACTATGTATGTCTATTAGAAGATGGGGGGAATATTCGGTCCTTAATTGATACTTAAATGCCCTCCTCAAGCTGCTATGTGGAAGTCATAAACATTATAATCAGCAGTTACATGAAAGTAGGAATATGTCATTGTAATGGTTGGTAGTGTTATTCACTAGAACATGGGTGGGTCAAGTTTGGTGGGTGTGGATGTATTTGCATAATCTGTGCAGAGAAAACATTTCTATCTCATCACAGAAATTGATGTTTTGATGCAGGAGTGGTCAGGCAGCAATTGAAAAGTTATATGCAACAAGCAAGTGAGAAAAGCTAACCTTTGCTCTTAGAAGCTCTAAAGTTTACATCTGTTGAAGCAAAATGAAGATCTGCCTAATGAGTGCAACTATCTTTGCCTTTCCTGCCCCTATATTTGCAGTATATTCTGTATCAGAGGTAAAGTGTCTTCAGTATGCAACAGATACTGACCCCTCTGTCTTGCAAAGGATATATTAGAGGAGGCAGATTCCATAAAGAAGGAGCATGTAAAATGTTTGTCTTTACAATCTTTAGTTTGTGTGCAGTTTTATATCAAGTTGGTTATTTCCAAAGCTATTTTTGTAGGTTTTTTTCTCCTCATCAAGACAGCCATTTAACTGGCTACCCACTGAGCTGTTCCAATTAACAGGCACCCTTAGCATTATTTGTCTTCTTAATTTTTGTGCCATGGAGGTCCAGTCATTAGAGTTCAGGTTTTGCTTCTCTATGATGAATATGTGAGGAGGGGCTCTCACTTCTCCTGTACAGTCTATGTTCACATTTTAGTTAACTTCAGCAACTGAATAATAGCCATGTGTTGAAGAAGTTTGAACCGGATTTACCTGACTTCAGCTTACATTTTCTATCTTTGAAATGGCTGCAGTCTCTGGGACTTGCATCCCTCACTGGGAAACAGAGAGTTCCTAAGTAAATGCAGTCATTCCAATTTGTACTTTGACATCTGGAGTGAAATGTACTCATCTTCATTATTCTGTCTTCTCTAAACAGAATACCCAGGAAAGTCGATAGTTCCTAGAAACAGAATATGATGCATTTGCCATGTACCAGTTCATCATCAGTTTCTTGCCTGAAATCCACAAAATTTACACAGTAGCAGAGAGAACTTGTTCAGTCTGTTCAACCTCACCCTTTCTCTCCCATTAGCTATTTAGGGACTCTGCCACAAACATAATAGGTTGAAAAGGTGAAATTTCAAATTCTATATAGTGGATTACAAAAGACTATTATTATCTATGTCACTAAAAGGGAAAGTGCATCCCTCATGCAGTAACACCTACACAAAATGTTCATAAATTTCATGACAGTTCTGACATCCTCTACATTTGCAAGGCAACATGCCCTCCCTCCCACCTCCTAATCTCCTTCATCTGAAAGAGAAATGTATTTTTAGCTGCCTCAGTGGGGCCTAAGGCATTGATTTATGAAAATAAGGTGGAAGAATTCATGAATTTTTCTGACCTCCATCTCTCATTCCTTAGACATTTCTATTTTAAGATGTTTAAAATGAATTGTCCTAATGTGGCATATTATCACCTTGTGGCTCTGTATTTCACATCACTCTAGCATGCACACATATCCCCCTATACACCAAAATTATATGAATGTTACATTTTATTGAGCTTAAAATGTCTGTAACTTATTATTTTACTGAGATTGTGATATATATTTTTTTGGGTACTGAGTCACCCTAAAAATCCTCTTGAAAGACCAGAATAACTTCCTAAAGGTACTCTATAAATGAGGAAGGACAAGCAGATGAAATTGTAGCCATTTGATAGAGTTCTTTTTAATATAAGCTACTGAAGCTAAACCAATATCTCATTTTGTTCAACTCTTGATTCTGTAGTACAAGCCCTGCGCTTCACATTCCAGTGACCTCCACTGCTCGTGCTAATTAATTCTTTGGTAGTGTTACTTCTGCTTTATATAAACATCTTTGATAGTATGAGTAGTTCTCATCAGCGGTAGTAGTAGTATCAGTAGTAGTTCTCCATCAGCAATATTGTTAAGTATGTTAAGATTCCAATGAAAATAAAACTACAAATAAATCTCAGATTATGAAACCCTTGGAAGTGGCCCACAGAAAACTAGACCTCTTATGGTTTAGGAACTGTATTCCCCAGTTTAATACTCCCACTAAAAACAACAACAACAAGAAAGATAATTTTCCTAAATATATTTTTTCCAAGATGGAAGTCATATTTTCTTAACTAATCTTTTTTTAATTTTTTTTTCCCAGTCAGAACTTTTAATAAATTGATTCAATTTTATGCTAATTCTCTTTGGATAGAAATTGCTTGTTTGCAAAGAGCCATCAAAAAGGCAAAACACCACTTAATTCCTATTTAAACATCTGCTTAAGGCAGATACAGTGTGGTGTCAAACTTGAGTGGATCTTTGTGCTGTATTTACTCTGGGTCCATGGTGAATTTTACCCTATGATGTCATGCTGAGGGGAGCATTTTGGACAAAATGAGTGATGCCTTGAAAATAGGAGGAGAGGCTTTACTATTTCATTTGCTGTTTCCTAAGTATTTTCTGTTCCAATCCTATATCCTTGCAGTAGTTAAGACATTTGGGACAAAGCTTCACCTTTAAGACAACCAGGGGATGAAAACAATCTAAGTGAGCTGGCCAGCAGGCAGGAGCTATGTTGGCTCAAACAAATGTAGAAAGTCAGGTGAAAGGGCCATTAATAATAAACAGACATCCAGAACAAATGTACTGACTTCACAGCTGAGACAACTTGTGTGAATAATAATATTACTGCTGAACTTTGCAGAATACATGGAATTGTCCTTGACTTTGCTCTTCTAAACGAAGAGAAAATATCCCTAAATCTTCAGTATCTTGCTACAAAATTTCCTTACTCTGCTAATATGTAGTTTCTAAGGCATATATTTGTCACACTTAAAGAAATCTGTACAGAAAGCTAAATTAAAAAAAGAAAGAACACCTAAACAAAGAAAACAAAACCAACACTTATCTTCATAAAATAAGAGATCACTTTGTCTGAATATTGACTACAGAATTTTTTATTTATTGTTATTATTAACAAAGAGTATTTGCATCATGAAAATATCATATTTATTTAAAATCCAATGCAGTTAACATACTCAGACACTTAGCAACAGAAACTGTCTTTCCCTTTTTCTTCTGAGAACAGATTCCAAATCACTTACTCCATTTTTTAAACCTCCTCTATGGCTATGCATTCCATACTAATTTGTTAAAAATGGACAACATTGGAAAATATTTTTAAAACTTAAGAGCAAAGTTTATTTTATTGTGAGGATATTCTTAATTGGCAAATCCAATAGCCAAATTAAAAGTTATGTGAATATCGACTGGCTTTAAATTGTTTGGACATATGGAGTGATGGTATTTGTATTCCCAAGTAACCACCAGATGTGATGGGGCCCTGCTCTCCTGGAGATGGTTGAACACCTGCCTATCCACAGGAAATCATGATTTTTTGTCTTCAATATTAAACTGTGTTTATTTCAACCCATGAGTTTTCTAGCTTTTACCCTTCCAATTCTCTCCCTGATCCCATGGGTGGGGAAGTGATCGTGTGGGGCTTGGTTAATGTTTGGGGTTAAACCACAATAGAGATGCATAAATAAATATAGCAATCAATCTTAAAACATAACAGCTAAATAAATGGATAGAATTGACCTAGATGAGAAGTCTACTACACTCAAGAAAAAGGCATGTCACAAGGGACTACAAAATATTGAGCAGTGTAATCCACTGGAGCAACTGCCAAAATCAGAACACTCTAGGCAAATACTACAAGTTTTATAATGCAAGAAATGGTGTAGAGAAGTGGTCTTCAACAGAAAAGGTGCAAACTATTGCAGGTGTACAAAGTAATTTAAATTTATAATTCTAAGCACTGCAGTTTATCTGCATATTCTATTATTGGCTGCAGAATCAGGCCCTCACCATCCTGCAGTGCCACTGCAACATATCTGAATTCTTCTGTCTGCTTGAGTTGTTGCAAATGTCCCTTTTGCATCATTTGGCCTTATATATTTTTACATATGAAAGAGAATTATCACAGAAAACTCTACAGCTGTTAAAGTTGTGGGGTTCAGGCATTTAGCAAGCAATACAGTGTTGCAGCTAAAAGCACTAAGGTATTTTCTGTGGATCAAAGAAAGCACATTTGTCCAGTAATTCATAACTAGTGATTTTTCCCAAATCATGGGGAAGGAATTCCTTCACTGTTCTGCTAATAGTTGAGAAAAAGATCTACTCTGTCTTCTTTGGGATCGATTTCCATCTAAGCCACAAGTGTGGTCCAGTGAGAAGGCAGCCTATGACAGTGAGTCACTGGTGATCACAATGCACTGGTGCTGTTTCTGAATGGTCAACAGCCAATGTGAGTCAGTTCTGTTGGATCATTTCATATTTTCAGCCAAAAATTTATTCTTTTTTTTCCTCTTCTCTTTGGACACTTCTTGGACATTTTGTAATATTTCAAGTCTATATGAGATTCTATGCAATCTCATATAGACTTGAAATATTATTAAAAATATAATAAGGACTTAATAACTAAAGTTTGATCACTTTTACTGCTAAACCAGCACAAACTGCGTTGACTTACAGTATGCTTCATTTCTATAGGGATGTGTTCCAGTTTGGGCAAATTTAGAAATATATCCTCTGAGAGAAGGCACAACCACCCCTCCCCCACCAGGTTCGGGAAAAAATAAATTTTCCTCAAAGGAAAGTGAAGAAGATAAAACTATTTATTTAACAAACACATGGGAAGGAAAATAATGTTAGATGGTAAAATCTTTCGCGGTAGAGGAAAAAACCTGGGAAAGTGTTCGAGTCCTCCCTTTGGTCTCCTCGGAGCTGGGGCTTGGGCCGGGGCCAGGCCCTCTGTGCCCAGTGGAAAGTCCTCCCGATGTGCTCTGATGTTACAGCAATCAAGCAGTCCAGTAGAAAAGGGGAAAAATCCGGAATTCCAGAGAAGGAAATCCAAAGTCCAACTCTCAGTCTCTCTCCAGAGAACAAGAAGAAGAAAAAACTGGCCAAAAACTGACTGGAAAAAAAACAAGCCGGGTGCTTCCTCCCTCCCCTGCCCCAGCTAGGGAAAAAAAAAAAGTCTGCTATCTTTTTGTAACCTTGAACGAGCTGCAAACTGCTTTGAGAAAGTTTTGCTCAGTTTTTTCCTTCCCCCTTTCAGGCTCAGTTTAGAGGCATAGAAAGGCACAAAAATTAATTTCTGGGCATAGGCAGCGATATGGGATACACATCATAAGGTCACCCCAAGACAGGATGTCATTTTTATTTTAACATAACTGATATCTGAGAAAACAGGTGATTGAACAGTAAGTTGCAGCTGAGCTCTGTAGCCTCCTTCTTTCCAAAAGTCTAAGATGCAATAAAACTAGAGAAAAATTTTCTGTCTATAAAGACACACTGTGCATCCTTACATGCAGTGAGAACTTTGCTTAACACAAAACACTGAATTCTTCACTAAAACCTTGTGGATTCAAGTGTGATATTTCTGTTAATGGTACAGTCACTAGTTTATTATGAATCCTGTAGAGGAGAGACAGGACCTTTTGGAAGGCAATTCCCATGTTAGGTCCTCAGGAGGTGATTCAGCCCATCCTTCCTTGAATATTGGCGGAGAAAGGTATGGCTGTACATAGAAAATCTTTTTATTTAGATGCAATGAAATAGATCATTCCAGATGGGAATACCTTTTCATCTTGAGACTAATTCTCAAATATCAGTGAAAATCCTAGGAGCAATGCTGGAAGACACTTCAGCAAGAGCCAGTCTGCCTACTGATGTGTTTTAAGGCAGGATCCAAAACACTTAATGCCTGACAGGTGTTTATTCAGCCTCTTCATTTAGGAATGATATTTCACCATCCTCTTCCTATTGCCATGAAAGTGGCTCAATACTTCATGTTGCATTATCACCCTTTGAAGGGCAGTCTTGGAAGAGCTGAAGATTGAAACAGAAAAATAGACCTAGAAGGTCTTGGTGACCTCCAGACTTCTGAATCTTATTCGTAAGAAGAGCTTTATCTATCCTAAATGGGACACAAATAAGTTTTTTTTACTTTTTCAATCACCTTAACAATAAACAATAATAAAGAACATTTAAAATTCTCCTTATTTTTTTAGCATGTAATCAAAGCACCAAATACTAAAAAAA